>NC_056731.1:634781780-635099280 GCF_019279795.1 Protopterus annectens
TTCTTCAGACAAAATCCAAAATGCTCTAAGTCTCTGTCTCTGAGAAGTCTTAAATTGAAAATATATCACTGCTGACTCATTTTAGATTACATCATTCTTGTCACTTCTGATTTAATTTCCCAGGCTAACAGAAACTCAGAGTTTTAACAATTCTTTGATCTTGCACCTGGCCAGAAAACCATGGCAGTAAACGACATTATACATGTAAAATCTAGCAATTAACTCTGGTCTCAAAACAACAGAAGGAATTCCTTAGTCCAGACTATTTTGTCTCTGAGCTTTGAGATCAAACAGTCATAAAATGCTTTATTTTATCAGCTTTCTTCCAGCACAGTGCACTGTGGTTACATTTTTTAAGTTCAACATTTAAAACAGTTTTCTTTACATATGTGAAACAGCCTGTGGATTTTATTAATATTTGGAATGACATAGAGTTATCTACAAAATTCTGTCTAGCTGGGCTGGCAGCCTTTCTGTTTTTCACACTTCTTCCTCCCAGAGGTTGCCAGTTGGCTCACAGATAGAACCCACATGGTGAGAGTTGCAGGCTATAGGTCTAACTCTAAACCAGTTAAAAGTGGCGTCCCCCAGGGCTCAGTCCTGAGACCCCTCCTGTTTGGTATATACTTCTCAGAGGTACAGGCAAGCACAGGAGGACTATGGCTGACCAAGTTCACAGACGACTGCAAACTGGGGGTCATAACTGACTCCAGCTGATACAGACATCCTCCAGAAGGGTCTCACTGAGACGGATACCTGGTGTCAAAATCATGGCCTCAAGCTGAATGCCAAAAAGTGCATAGTCATCCCCTTTGGAAAAAACAAAGTACCCTCGAACTACCACATGCGTGATAGTCCCCTAAATACAGAAAATGTAATAAGGGATCTGGGGACCCAAGTAGATAGTAATCTCTCCTTTGATAATCATATTGCCAAGGTGGTTAGAAAATCCTTCTATGTGGTGCACCTAATTACAAAAGGGTTCACATCTAGAACAAAAGAGGTTATTGTGCCCCTCTACTCCTTACTCATCAGAGCCATCATAGAGTACAACGCCCCAATTGGGATGTTCCTTACAAGATACCTGCAACAGCTGGAAAGACCACAAAAGTACCTCACCAAGAGGATTACTGGCCTCAAACATATGCCCTACGCAGCCTGACTGAAGAAACTCCAGCTGTACTTGGTTGCATACCGCTTGCTCAGAGGTAATCTCTGCCTGACATACAAGGCCATGTCCAACCCAGAATTGATGGGCATGTCCCACCTAAAAAAAAACAAATTCCCGAGAGCCACATGCTCAAGGGATCTAAACCTCACCACAAAGATAAATTGGATGTGCTGGAGGAATAGATTCCTGCCCCAGAATCTCCCCATGCTTTGGAACAGGATTCCAATCTACATTAGGCACAGCCCCCTCACTAACACTCTTCAAGAGACACCTTGATGAGTGGATGGGAAACAGACAATTTACCCTGGGGATCACTGCAGTGGCTCTGCTGGACAGAGGCACAGGGAACTAATGGCTCTGCTGGACCGAGGCACAGGAAACTAATTTAAGGGGGCGGCAAAAGCCAACACATTCTGGCTAGGCTTATAGATGCCTTCGGGCAGATAGCCTAGTACTTACCTATGAACCTATGAGAACTCAAGCTAGTTTTTCAAGTGTTCCTTGAGAAACATTGCTCGAGAGGGTTAGGTCTATCTGAGTATACCTTACCCCATTCCCTGTCTTGAGATCCCATCTGCGTTGGCATTGCTAACCCCACTGCAGTGCTGTACTGACATACTATATGCTTGCAACCCTAGGGTCCATCTTAGCAACTTGGCATTTTGCTGGCTGGCTCGGTGTAACCATGTTAGGGGATTGTGATCTGTAACTACAGGGAATTTTCTTCTATACAGATAAGGCTGAAGTTGCTGCAGTGCCCACACTATGGCTAGACATTCCTTTTCTACAGCTGCATAGCATTCCTCCTTGGGTTGGAGCCTATGACTGAGATAAACCACTGAGTGCTCTTCTCCCTCTGAAGAAATCTGGCTAAGTACAGCCCCCACCCCATGGTTTAAAGCACCCACCTGCACAACAAATTATTTGCTGTAATCTGGACTGGCTAACACAGGGGGTCCTCCCAAAGCTTCTTTAAGCTTCTGAAATGCCTCCTCACATGGTCTGATCCACACTACCTTATCTGGCCTGTTTTTCCTTGTCAGGTCTGTGAGGGGAGCAGCTGTGGTTCTATAACTGGGGACAAACTTTCTGTAGTACCCTGCTGTCCCTAAGAATGCCCTCAACTACTTTTTGGTAACAGGTGCAGGCCATGTCTGAATGGCTTCCACTTTGGCAGGTTCTGGCCTGATCTTACCACTCTCCAGTCTATGTCCCAGGTAGGGGACCTCTGCCATACCCACCTGACATTTGCTCGGCTTAATGGTCAACCCTGCCCTCTGTAGTCTGCCCAGCACCACCCTGACATGCTGAAGGTGTTCTTTCCAGGAATGGCTGTAGATGGCAATATCATCTAGGTAAGTAAGGGCAAAACCTCCTGCTCCAGCTAGGATATGAACTACCAGCCTCTGTAAAGTTGCTGGGGCAGTTTTCATCTCAAAGGGCATCTTTGTGAACTCATACAAGCCAAAAGGAGTCACAAAGGCTGAACTCTCTCTAGCACTGGGAGTCAAAGGCACCTGCCAGTAACCCTTGGTAAGATCAATGGTGGTAAGATACTTAGCCCCATCCAGCTGCTCTAGGGCCTCATCTGTCCTAGGCATGGGGTAAGCATCTAACTCTGTGTGACTACTTAATTTCCTGTTGTCCACACAGAATCTGGTGCTGCCATCCTTCTTTGGCACCAGCACCACTGGGGAGGCCCAGGGACTGTTGGACTTTTGAATTACCCCTAGTTCCAACATCTCCTCCCTCAGAGTCTGTTTGATTCTCTCAGGCACCCTATAAGGGGCCTACCTAATAGGCCTTTGGGGTCCTGCATCCACCTTTTGCTGCACCAGGTGGGTGCACCCTGGTTTCCCAGTGAACATGTCCCCAAACTCCTGTAACACTGCTCGGATTTCTCAAACCAGGGTAGGAGATAGCAGCTGGGACATGGCTACTCCTTCAACTGAGGTGTCAGTCCAAGCCTCACCGAGGAGATTAGTCATCAGCTCTCCCTCAGACTCCTCCTGCAATCTACTGCAAATACTCAGCACAAGGGCCTCCCGATCATATTTCATAGTTTCATAGTTTAGTACTAGGCTATCTGCCCTGGGGCATTTATAAGCCTAGCCATAGTGATGTGGCTTTCGCCACCCCATGTAATGGTACAAAAGTGTACAGAATAGATTTAGAATACTGTGCCTCTGTCTAGTAGTGACACAGTGAAGACCCCCTTACATAATAGAATTAGTTTACTGTGCCTCTGTCTAGTAGTGACACAGAGATGACCCCCGGGGTAAACCTACGATCTCCCATCCACTCGTCAAGATTTCTCTTGAAGAGAGTCAGTGAGGCTCTGCCTAACATGAACTGGGATTCTGTTCCAGAGTATGGGAAGCCTCTGAGTTATGAATCTGTCCCTCCAGCATGTCCTATTCATATTTGTGCTGAGGTTTAAATCTTTAGCTCTCGTGGTTCTGATGGATTTGGATTTTTTGAGGTGGAGCATGTCCATCAATTCCTGATTGGACATGGCCTTGTAAGCCAGGCACAGATCACCTCTGAGTAGGCGGTATGCTACTGAATAGAGCTGGAGTTTCTTTAGTCTGGCAGCATATGACATATGTTGGAGACCCTTGATCCTCTTGGTGAGGTACTTTTGGGGTCTCTCCAGCTGTTGCAAGTGCCGGGTGAGGTACATACCAAATGGGGCATTGTACTCAATCATGGGCCTGATAAGGGATGAGTATAGGGGTGCAATGACCTCCTTTGATCTGGATGTGAATCCCTTCATGATAAGGTGGGTTTCATCATGTTAACATGGTACAATTTGTGCTCCTGTCTAGCAGTTCCACCATGTAGTTAACATCACTTACCTTTCTTACCACCTTGTAGGGTCCCTCTCAAGCTGCTTGCAGCTTGTTGTGTCTGACAGGAATGAGATTAATTACCTGCTGCCCTACAGCATACTTTCTAGCTCAAACATTCCTGTCATACCATACCTTTTTCTGCTCTTGGGCTTCTGCCAGGTTCTCCTGGGCCAAGCACGAGTTGCGTGAGTCTTGTCCTAAGGTTTAGGACATATGCCACAACAGGCTCCTTGTGAAATTCCCACTCACCTTCCCACTCATCTCAAATTAAATCTAGAGGTCCCCTCACCCTATGCCCATACAGCAACTCAAAGAATAAAAAAACTGTGGATTCCTGGGGAACCTCTCTGTAAGCAAACAACAGATGGGGAAAATATTTATCCCACTCCCTCTTAAACTAGTCTGAAAATTCTCGTAGCATGGAGTTGATTGTAGAGTTTAACCTCTCAAGACCATTAGTCTGGGGGTGTTAGGGGTGGTCTTCAGGTGCTTCATCCCACAGTACTTCCACAGACAAGCCAGCAGGTCTGATATGAAATTGGCACCTCTGTCAGTCAGTATTTCATTTGGGAAACCTCAATACCTCAATGGAGGACAAAGCCACTGCCTCAGGGTATCTTGTAGCATAATCTACTACCACTAGGATATACTTTTTCCCTGTGGAACTTGGGGTACTCAGAGGCCCCACAATATCCATAGCTACCCTCTGAAATGGCTCCTCAATCACAGGCAAAGGCATCAAAGGAGCTCTCACCTTGTCTCCTACCTTGCCTACCTTTTGGCACTGCTCACAGGTCCTGCAGCACCCTGTTACATCTCTGGAAATTCCAGTCCAATAGAAGTTCTGTGTAATACGTCTCTTTGTACATTTTATGCCCATATGACCTGCTAAGGGAATATCATGGGCTATGGCTAGAAGCACCAGATGGTAGGTTCTAGGCACTACCAACTGTTGTATTCTCTCACTTTCTAACCCTCTTTCAGGGGTCCACTCTCTATACAGTAACCCTTTGTCCTAGTATACAGATTCCCCCTTCTCTTGAGATATCAAGTGACTCACTAGCTACCTGCCTCAGGCCTTGCAATGTAGAGTCTAGAGCTAAGCCTGTCTCAACTCCCTCTTTGTAACCCCTCCCAGCTACTCTTCCACAGGAAGTCTGGCATGCTCTGACAGCGGTGCCTCACTGTTGGCCTGGGTACTACTACTCACCTCTACCTTTGCAGTCACTCTGTCCAAGGGAATATCAGTACCCACGAGCAGCTGTGGCTCACCTTCAGTCTCACTGCTACAGAATAGCTCCCTGCCTGAAGTAACCACCTCACCAGTCTTGGCTGCAAGTATGCCATCTGTCCTGGTCTCCCCCAGGCTATCAGACCCACATGCTTGTCTCCAAGCCTGACTGTGGGTAACTGCACAAACACATGGTACTGCCTTATCAAAATCATTCCCTATCAGGACATCTGCAAGAATATCTTCAAACACACCTACTTGCTGGCCTCCTTTTCCACCCTCCCAGTCAAGGTGAACCCTAGCCAAAGATATTTGGAATGGGGTCCCTCCTAAAGTTCTGACGGGAGTGGACTGCCCAGGCAAGTGGTGTTCCTCTGTAACCATTGCAGGCTTCACAATGGTTATGTCAGAGGCTGTGTCTCTTTTATCAATGGCCTCTGCCATTCACTATGATAGGATATAACCTCGTGTGGTAGCTTGGTACCCTTGTTGTCTCAAGACAACCTACTGTTGGCATTTTCTCTTTCCTACTTACTGGCTCTCTGACCTTTTGTCCCCCACCTTGCCTCAGTGGACATCTATATGCCGCATGGCCTCACTGGTTGCATTCAAAACATTTAACCCTAGGTTCTGGACATGTACCTGGACTAGTGGCTTCCCCTACTACTGGCAGATTCTGTTGGGGAAGTCTGGGCTGCCCACCATGGGTTCCTTTTAGTGGCGGCTCATGCCATTGGACTGCAGCCCCCCCCCCCCCAACATGTGAAGAGAAAAAAAAAAAAGAAATCACATTTTAAAAAATAAAATATTTAGTGTAGTATAGTATTGTATACTCACTGTCCGCTTAGCTGCTACTGTCTGTGAGTCTGTTAAAGTCCCGGAACTCAAACCGTGCATGCTAAGCGAGTTCTGGGTTTAAAAAAAAACTAATTTCTGTAAATCCAGAGTGCTGAAAAAGCAGTCTGGATTAGGAAGAAAAGGCATCAGTGTGATGCCCAGAAGTCTATGCAGTTTCTAACTGCAGTAAACTGGAAGGAGATCGGACTGCCACGTCCACAGTCACGTACATGACGTGGATGGCTGGGAGGGTACTGATTGATTCTCACTCTCTTCCCACACTTTGTGTGCTGGGAAAAAGCGAGAAACAGTCAGCAGCAAATTGGATGACTGTGTAATACGAATATTTGTAATCAGGTAACTGTGGTACTGGGGGCGCAGCGGGGAGATGAAGAAAGGGCAAAGTGGTTGACCTACTCGTGCTGGACAATGATATTGTTCGCAGGTGTCAGGTAAGTAGCTTGTGCCTTGGGATAGAATGCAGTTACTTGAATGGGAAACTATGGATTGCAAACTCTCCATTAAAGTTAATTTGTCAAAGTTTTATCACTTGCTGTAGCTTCAACGTCTTGCGATCACTGAGTGTTGAGGACATGCACTGTGTCGTAAACTGCTTTGAGGAAAAGAAAATGCAGTTTTTTTTACTTTTGAAGTTTCCTGACAGTTACTTTGTTATTACCAGCTGCGAGCTTCTTTCCTTTTGACTCAAGACCAGATTTCCCGCTCTGGCTCTGCTGTTTTAGCAGTCCTCTTAAATGACTTAAAGAATGTTTCAGCAAACACTAGATAAGCACTGGGTTTTCTTAGATGTCATATGTGCATACATACACACTAGAACTGTGTTTGTTACTCTTATTAGCAAGATGTTTTCGCTGACAGGACTTTTTTACTGGTTTTACTGTTTTGGTATGTGCTGCAAGCTTTTTAATGGTGTGTTTCCCATTGCAAAGGTTTTGTAGCTTGTGTTGTGGATGAGATGGAATTGTCAGTCATTACAACTACATGGTTATCAAATAAGTACAAATGACTGGAATGACAGAAAACTAGGTGATAATGCAGTTTATTGGATGTTTTGTTTTAGTGTGATTGAGCATTGCATACTGTGGTCATTTTGAAGCTCACGTTTACCGTGAATGCAGTTCTCACAGAGCTGTGCTTGTAAAAATGTTAAGGGTTTTGTTATTCACAATGAAGTGACATACTTTAATGTTTTCCTTTGTGCAGTCAAATAGTAGTTGTGCATAGGTTTTTTGCAGTTATTTGCTCTTTAGGATATGTGACAAACAAGTAGAAAAAAAAAGTAAGTTGTGTGTAATGAAATATTAAAAGCATTTGTTTTGCAGCCTTAAATTTGTATATGCAATGGGTAGTGTATTTAGTTTTTATACTGACTATTGATACAGCAGATCAAGCACAGGACTGTCAAAATGAAGTAATCTGTCAGGTTCTCTGCCAGTAATAGCTGTATTTTTATTAAATGCCCATTGTTTACCATTTTTTTCTTCTGTATAGCTGAAATTCCTTCTGATGGAGCTATAGCATGTTTCTCCCTGTGTGAGCAGAAGTAAAGAATCTGTGCATTTAAACAATGCCACCGTCTTGAATGGTACTTCTGACAGTATCAGTCTGTTTTTCTTAATTTGGCTTCCTTTGATTTTTTTAATAGTGGCCCTCGCTGATGTAAGGACATGTGAATGTCAGACATGAGAAAGTGTCTAAGCTAGGCTAGTTGCACTTTTCAAAACTGTAACGATAGTTTAATATCTCAAGCATGGGAAATCTGATCACTGTGATTACTAGCTCTTACTTGCCAGTGAGCTTACTTATTTTGCACTCATGTTTTAACATTGTGGTGAGAATAATGTCTTTAATTACCCACCCCTTTCTAGCTGACCATGCCCATTCAGCTGTATCCTGCAGCCCCCCTTTGATTTTAAGTCACCAACCGCCACTGGTTCCTTTAGATCCATGAGCAGTAGGGGGTCCCTTTCCTGTGCAGGGATGCCCTGGTTGCTAGGTATAGATCTCCCTTCTTCCCCAACTCATCTGAAGTAGCACATTGTTTATCAGCTAACCAGATCCTCATGTCCTCAGGCAAAGTGCTAAGGGCTTGTTCCCTCACCAAAAGGTCTGCAGCTTTTCAAAAGTGGTGACCTGACATCCACTCACCCACCTATAAAAATAACTGCTCAGTTCAGCAACATATTCACACACACTTTCTTCTGCCTTGTGTCTATGTTCACAAAGCTTTTTCCTGTAAGCTTCAGGTGTTAGCTTAAAAAATTCTAACAAACAATTCTTAGCAGTATAATCAAAAAATTCGCAATCAGATAATTTAGACAGCAGAGTTACAGTTTTACCATGGAGCAAGGGGGTCAGGAACCATACACAGAGCCTTGGGTCAGCATCATACTGTTTACATACCCTCTCAAACATATGAATGAAACTATCAAAATTATCCCGCTCTGTAAACTGTGGAAGAAATTTACTGACCTTTTGTGCTTCTGGGGTCCAGTTACTCCCTTCCCCCATTACCTTCATGACTCTGGCGAAGACTCAGCATCTCATTTTGTGCTGCCTCTGCCTCTCCCTCTCCTCAGCTTCCAGGCGTAGCAGTTTCTCATTCTCCTCAGCCTGTAGATGTCTCAGTCTCTCTGCTGCTTCTGTTTCCAAATGCCTGGTCTCCAACTCAAGTCTCTTTAGCTCCAGATGGATTTTTAAGTCCTCTGCAGAAAGGTTGAGCTGTCCCATTCTCTGACTGTTGTACATCTCCATGGCTAGTCTGATCATCCTCCTGATTGCTGTTTTCTGATGCAGCTGTGACTAAAGCTGCAATCATGTCTGCCTTAGTCAGGTTTCCATGCACCAGTCCCTTAGCCTGGCACATCTCAGCCAACTGACTCCTTGTCAGCTTGCCATACTCCTCTGCTAACATGCTTGCCTGCTCTCCCTGACTAACTAAACTAACAAAATAAATAAAATAATTGCGATCTGAACTCTGAATATTCATTGCATGGCTGATTTAGAGTACAAAAGCACCTTCAGTGATCACTGTACACATGCTACAGGAATTCACTATCCACACCACCACAAGCCAATTAGTATGTGCCAAACACTTAATATGGTGGTGTGGATATCCCACCACTGCCAACCAATTAATATGTGGTGTGGATATCCCACCACTGCCAAACAATTAATATGTGATGCCCGTGCACTGACCCAGTAATCAAGGAGCCTCAATCCTCACCACTAGCACCAGTGAGGGGCATCCACATTGGGAGGGATAACAAGTACAAACACAGTAAAGTACAATTTCCCTTAAGAGCACACAGAGATCACAGTCAGTCTGGGGCTGGTTTCTCCCTTTCTCTCGGGATCCCCAATAAAACTCCCCACTGGCACAGCTATAGAGTGGAGTCCTTAGCCAGGGTTCCAAGCCAAGTCCTCACAGCACTCCCTCTGTCCAACAAGTGCTTCGTGTCCCTACTGAAGTAGCTCATACACACACACACACACACACACACACACACACACTTAGAGATATGATTTATATACAATCACAAAGACATTCCTGGGGAAGGCTGACACAGGTTCACTAGCTGTGCCCCTTCTGTCCAGACTATAAGGTAGTAATCCACTGCCACCAAAACCCCTATTTATCAGCTACCAATAAGGCCCTTCCAAAAGGGTTCCAATTTTACTGTGCAATATTATTATCCAATTAGTAAGTGTGACCAGAACTTTTAAGGCTTATTGGAGTGGCTTTGTACAGTATCACTTTATACATGCAATGTACTCTAGAGCTTAAATTATCTCTACACAGAACAGTCACAGTTGAAAGGTTTAAAAATATTTAATAATAAATAATAAAAACACAAGACAAATCTACTCAAGTGCTAGTCAAGAGTTCAGAGATCACATGAAAATGCTTAAAATAATACTGTAGAATAGTCTGACATAAATATAGAAAACAGCTAAACTAAACTTACTATTTTCTATCTATTTCTAAGCAAAATACTAAAGTCTAAGATCCTACTTATATACAGAGCAAAGCAAGTGCTGGTGAGTAGATGTTCTTCAGACAAAATCCAAAATAATCTAATTCTCTCCTTCTGAGAAGTCTTACATTAATAATACATCACTGCTGACTCATTTTAGATTACATCATTCTTGACACATCTGATTTAATTTCCCAGGCTAATAGAAACTCAAGAGTTTTAACAGTTCTTTGATCTAGCACCTGGGCAGGAAACCACAGCAATAAAAGATATTATACATGTAAAATCTAGCAATTAACTCTGGTCTCAAAACAACAGAAGAATTCCTTAGTCCAGCCATTCTGTCTCCGAGCTTTGAGATCAGTCATAAAATGCTTTACTTTATCAGCTTTCTTCCAGCAGAGTACACTGTGGTTACATTTTTGAAGTTCAACATTTAACACAGTTTTCTTTACATTTGTGAAACAGCTTGTGGATTTTATTACTATTTACAATGACATAGAATTATCTACAATATTCTATCTAGCTGGGCTGGAAGCCTTTCAGTTTTTTTACAGTGGCGATTGTGGGAGCAATACATGACCCTCCTTTCCTCCTGCCAGGATTGGTTGTACCATCCTTTCCTTCCAGTGCTTCAAATGCCTAAGCCATTAATCAAACATGGGTGACCTGAGCTGTAGTTAGGGCTTTATCCATCTATGCCAATGGAGTGGTGTGATCTGAGATGTGTTTTGCTGACAGTATGGGTTAATCAAAATGAGATGTACGGTAAACAAGCACAGTTTAAAATGAAAGTCAACAATTTCCTCTATGGATAGATGTCTGCCTTGTAACTCCATGTTTTGGGGCTTATTCCTGACTTATGTACTCCTTGTGTTTATGTGGATTTTCTCTGGATGCTCTGTTTCTCACCAAAATGTTCTGGTTCATTGGCTACACTATACTGTTCATATATTTATATGTTGTATTTATCCTTACCCTTGTGGCCTAGGCCATGGCTTTAAATGGTTTACAGACCAAACCAGGTATCTGTTTAACAAATGATGACATAAGATTAAATATAAAGACTGTGCCTTATTGCAAGGGAAGGGCATATATTACCATCAGGACAATAATCAAGAGATAGAATAGTTTCACCTATCAGGCATCCACCTATTCAAAGGCAATGCCATCATAACTAACAGTGTAAAATGGAATTTCATCTTCTATTAACACAATGAGCTATACAAGGGGAAGTTATTATTAGAGGAAAAGGCATAGATTGCCTAACATCAGACATGCATTGAACTATAAAGTCTAATCTTACATTGGATTTGTATTTTAAGTTCCTGTTCATGATAATTTACTTTTTTTTTACTTCACCTTGAATGACAAATGGCAGCAGATAATACTGTTCAGTAAATTATTTATTTTGCAAAGCAGGACACCTCGGAGCTTTGGTCTGGTTAAGAGACTTTCTGAGAGTGCCATAATACGCATCTGCATACTGACTAGATTAAAATGCAGGCCTGTAGGTTAAAGCCTGCCCACAAGCTTGTAACCTTTACTGTGTGCACTACACTGCTGGACATACACAGTCACAGTGTTCTCTAAATATGGGAGATTCAGGTCAGCCTGTCTCAGAATTAATCTGCAAACACCATTTGTTAGAAAAACAATTTAACTATCATTTGAATTGTAATTTAAAACAAAGTTGGTAAATCTTTTCCCTCATACTTTCTCCAAGAGCGTTAAGCTTAAGATTAAAAGGAAATCTCCAATGACTTCATTTGATGAAATACGATTGTGCTACAGCTGTTTGTAGTTTATTACATAAATGACTATCAGGCAAACTAATTGATCTGTAGCGTAGGAATAACTTGGTAAAAAGTAGCTAGCAATTTCTTTTACATGTGGACTTTATATTGTTTTAGCTTGTGTCTCTGCCTGACATGAAGAGAGTGTATGTACGTATCTAAACTCAGATGAGTTTCCATGTTATCATTTCTAAGAATCCTTAAAAAATACAAGCATATATAGTCTCGCTTTAAGAGAATTTTGGCAATAATCCTCTTTGAAATCTTAAGCTACTACTAAACTTTAGAGTAATAAAAAAAAATCCTAGTATTTTCAGGAAAATGTGTTACTGAAAAGGCTGAAATGGGTAGTAGGAAATTTTGATTTACATTCCACTACAGTTGCTAATAACATTCATTCTTTCACTGGGAACTTTTTCTTCCAAGGAGTCCCGTTGTTTTTACTTAATGATAATAGTTGCCATCTGCTACTGTTATTTAAGGCAACATTTCCACAGGGACATTCTCCAGTATTTCACAAGTCTGACTGAAAACTCATATTTATTATTTATTTACATTTGTTGACCAGGAAAGTCCTGCTGAGAAGTTCTATTTTCAGTTGAGTTCCAGGGCGGATTCTCTAACTGACTAGAGAATAAAATATTTGTTAAACGAATTTAGCAAATAAGTACGAGAGTGAGGAGCTACATTATCCATTCAGTTGAAAACAATATGCACAATGAAAAGGAATAGTACAGCCTAGTAACTATGGAAATAAATTTAGGACAAGAGCTTAAAGTAAATCTAGGCAATATTTGTTTGTGTGCAATACTTGATCTAGTTAGCAAGTTATGAACTGTGCAAACGTGTAATCAAATATGAATAAAGTTTGACACAACAAAATAAAAATGGAAGAACTTTCTAAGTGAATAAAGAATGAAGGTAGTACTTACTAGATTAGGTTGTAAACACACTCACACTTCTTACATATGTAAACACACATTCCCACTTTCCTTAAGTGGTATAGACTGACTTAAAGGCATAGCAATTCCTAATTTTTTTTACTCACTCCAGACTGGTAAATTCTAAATCCCAAAACTTATTTTATGAACTTTTTATAATCATGAATAGCCCAAGCCAAGCAGCAGGATATGCCCCTCTCAAAGTGCAGTCACAAAAGACTCAATCCGGTAGGTTCAAACAAGAAATTTATTGAATGACTACAAAATCGTATTCATTCAATAAATTTCTTGTTTGGACAAACTGGATTGTCTTTTGTGACTGCACTTTGAGAGAGGCATATCCTGCTGCTTGGTTTGGGCTATTCATTATTCTGGACAGTTTACTTGTTTGTCTTTTTTGCTTTTTATAATCATGTACATACATGTTGTGAAACTCTTTACCTAAGTCTTCTCACCCTTTGCCTTCTCCCTACATTTTAGTATAGTGTTTATTGCTCCAATCATACAGACTACTCTAACGCCCTACACTTCTACATCTGATCTTTTGAACAACCTTGATTCCGCTCTATTAATAATTACTACACAATTTTACAAAAGCTAGAAAAGTACAACTCGGGTCAGCTAGAGTGGATAGAGTTGTACACCCACAGTTGTGCTCTGGTGATCTGTCCGAAATTACTGCGAGCAGAAGAATCACTTTGCTTATTAAAAACTCCCCTGTTAAACATCTGGAGCTCATTAGGCTGTGCAAGGAATGCTTATGGCTTAAAAGACTGGTAGAAACAATTGCTAGACAAATCTCAGGAATCTATTTTCTTGTTCAAAGTCTTTATTGGTCTGTTATTCAGAGAACAGAGATTGCACATCAGAACTAAAAAGAGAAAACTCTCTATTGTCAGTGAAAGCTGTTTCAGTGAGTTTAGCTCAAAATGCTGGCATTTGGGAAAATGCCTGTTAATAGGTTGACAATTTATAATTCCTGTCTGCATATATATATATATATATATATATATATATATATATATATATATATATGTGTGTGTGTGTGTGTGTGTGTGTGTGTGTGTGTGTGTGTATGCACACATACTGATATGCATACATATGCACACAGGTTTTGAATAAATACCATAGAAATGCTTAGTTGTAATAACTGCAAACACTATGCGATAGAGACACTAGAAAAACTAACCTGCTAATTTGAATTAAATTTTCACAATTCCAAAATGTTTTCTTTAATTTGTTGTGACTACATAGAAAAGATCCTGTTATTAATCTTTAAAGGCCTAGTACAGAGCTTTGGATCTTTAAGACACAAAATTAATGAAGAATGATTTGAGAGTGCAGGGTTTGATTAACATATTGTCTACATAAACACTTTGGTTAAGCGCTTTCATCTAACATAGTAAACTTCTTCACAAAATAATTTTAAAACTGAGCTGTGAAGTTCTTCGTGAATCGTATCACCCACAACAGCAAATTATTTTTGGACTGTTTTTATTAGTTGCCATTCGCTGCTTTTTGACTTTTCATATTGTCTAATAGGAATAACACAGTGTGGAGTTGGTGAACATATCTAACAGGAATAATATAGGCTTAGAGACAAACAATAGTTAATCCTTGATTTTCTTTTTACTTTAAAAACTAAATATATATATATATATATATATATATATATATATATATATATATATATAAAATCATGTTCTGGCAGAACCTTGAACCTCTAAACAATGGACATAACGTGTGTATGCATTCATGCAAACCTGTAGCACCCTTTTTATCTGTAGAGACGCAAATTATGCTTCTTGCAAAGAAAGAGAGTCCAGGGGTGAATTAAAATCACCAGCTATGATAATAAACTGACAGTTAAACCTGATTAGCACATTTTCATTCCTGCAAGAAAGTGGAATAATGATCAGTGGGTACATTTATTGATGCTGTCACAAAAGTACATAAATAACAGACTGCTACAATCTTGAAATAGTCGTATACTTGCCTGATTTACAAATCCCTCCTGTTTCAATGGCTTACTGAAATATACATTTCTTGTCTTTACGAGAAATGTTACCAATTACTGTTCTATTAAGATCTTGCTTAGGAGGACATCATGAATGGCAATGTTTATTCTGATATGTGTTGAAGTACTGCAGTGTTTTGCTAAAACAGGTATGATAGAAAATAACATAAATGGAAGATTCACACTTTTTGTAGAATTCTAGCATTCAGGAATTCCTATAACTAACAATTTTGTGCCTACATGAGCAGGTTTCAGTCTCCAGAAGTTTATGTTTTAACTCAGTCATATCTTTTTCCATCATTTCCAGTTTAGACTGAACACATAAAGTCTACCCACTTGTTGTGTCTTTCGGCTTTTCCCAGTTAGGGGTCGCCACAGCGGAACTCCGGTCTGCTAATGATCGGCAGTAGATTTTTACATGCCGAGTTGCCAGCCCTGACGTACAACCTTCAACGAAGGTACGCCCATTCACACGTCTCCACACAGAAGATGCTCTAGCTGACCCACTAAGCTTGCAAAATTGTTCTTTACATTATATATTATTTTATTAATTTATTTATATTTGCTAACTTGGGTAGAACACTGATCACAAGGGGCCAGAGATGGGTTCAGCTCAGAAGAATACATAAAAATAATAAAACAGGAGTAATATCACAGGCACAAAGATTCTATGTATGAGCAAATTATTACAGTTCACAGCAAATATCTTTAGGACTATAAACTATAAGTGCATGCTTAAAAAGGGGTTTATTAAGGCATGATGTATAGTAATCTGACTGAGTAGGTTTCAGGTTACTGGATGAGACATTTATGGAGGACAGAGATGCATAGAAAGGGGAGGTATTTTAAGTTATGTGGCCTGATTAGAAGCATTTGCATTGTGCATGAATGAGAAGATACGATCTTAGTATATAGAATTTGGTGGATACATTTAAATGTTTCAGTTTTGAATGTAATGATTCCCAGAGTTTTGGGGCAAGAAGTGAGATGCTGTGGTTTGTGCATGGAAGTTTAGGTCTAAGAGTTTTTAGAACTATATCAGAATGATATCAATTTCTATAGGTAAGGATTTTTATTGTAAGCTTGGCTGCTTGTGGAGATGAGGCTTTGGATTGTAGTATTTTAAAAAGCTGGGATTCTAGCAGAAGGCCATCTCTTTATTTAATGACTAACATCTAGCTTTAGTAATTGTTTGGCAGTGATGTTCTTAACTAGGCTAGAGTGTGATAAATCTGTATATTTCATCAGAGATACTCTGCACCTTTTAGATACTTCTACTAGCAGGAGCAGCTATTTTTTTTGCAGTTTTTGCCCCTACATTTTACGGACTGTCAGGCCCTCTCAAACTATAGACTCAACCATTCCCTTTAACAGGTGAAAGCTGATTGAGAGGATTCTTCATTGAGGCTACCATTGGGGTGGTTTAAACTTTTTCCTATTTTTCTCTTGGGACCCAAGTGTGCATACTCAGCAAGGTGCCAGGGGAGGAATGCAATGGGCTGACCACAGAGGATGTCCCCTCACTTTCATTAGTGCTCCCCAAGCTCTCCTGCCCCACCCCTCAAAATATGGATGGTGGTTTCCGCAACTTCCACCAGGGAGATTGTACCACTCTATCTGCCTTTTGAGAAGATGCAAACCTTTCCCTCCCTAGGAGAGGTGAGCGGGTCATACTCCTTCTTCATACCTGGCTCCCCCAGTGCCAAGCACCCTAACTGAACCCTGGTCACCTGGGTAATAGTCAGGGTTCCATCCCTCTGTTCCATGGAGTTAGGCTAGTAGAGACAGCAGCTATTAAGGCAAGCCATGTTCTAGTTAGAGAAGGAAAAATTCCCTTACTATTGGCTAATATTCCTGCAAAGGAAAGAAAGTGTGATACTTTTCCTGCCCAAAGGAAAGGGTTGTCTATTAGTTTCTTTTATTAAGGTATAGTTTAAAATAGAGAGTTTGGTCCAGCCAGATACCCAAGTATTTAAAGAATGTGTTTTTCTATTGTTTTATTGTCTAGGCCCTAAATTTGCAATGAGACATGGACTTTGGAGATTTTTTTTTTTGTTTATACCAAATAATATTGCTTTTGTTATAGAAGAGTTTAAGAGAGGTTTTGTTGTTAAACCAGTTAATGAGTGCATGGAAGTCACTTTTAAGTTGGCATTTTAAGGTGAAGAGAGAAGGGCTTAATCTAAATATTACCATGTCATCAGTGTTAGTACAAGTGGTAAATAAGGTAGGTCATAATGGAGTTCATTAATAAAGAGTTAGAATAATAGAGAAGAATATATAGAGCTTTGGGGAGACCCTTTAAAAGTGGGGCAGCTGAGGAAGTAGAAGAGTCAATCTTGACTTTAAAAATTGATTGGAAAGGTATTGAACCAAGAGGTGGCATCAGGAATTCTACACATTTTGACCATGTTAAGAACAGGGTGATCTACAAGACCAAAGGCTTTTGTCAGGTCTTTGAAGACTGCACCTGTGAAATTTCCTTTATCCATGTAGTTTAGCATATCTTCTGTCTGTGCCCAAAATGTAATCCTAGAGCTGTGACCCAAGTAAAAGTTATGTTGCTTTATGCAGAAGTTGTATCATGCATTGTAGGTCGGTTGTGAATGAGTTTTCCACATTATCTTCTGTAACATGGGCAGAATAATATGAGCTGGAAGTAAGATGCATTAATGGGTTTAGCTTGCTTTGGTCTGGGTTTCACTAAAACAGTTTTCCAAATTATAGGCATAATATCTTAAGTAGATTTTAACTAAGTTGGAGAGGCAGTGTGTGTAATTCTCTAAAGTGACAAGTAAGCCAAGGCAATAAAATAGATTATCCAATCCAGTAGAGGCATCTAGTGGAATTTGATTGAGAAAAAGTTTGATGTTCATTATTTTAATTTGTTTGAAGTAAAATAGTGGTGTGTAAGCTGGGGATAAGGGAGAATGGGTTAGGACCTCAGTAGGGATAGGTGTAGACTGTGAAAGATTAATGAATTCTTTGAGGAAATCTGAAGTACTTTAAATAGTGTCAAAATGAGCAGTATTGGTGGTACTAACTTGATCTGTAAAAACGTGGCCTGTTACTTGGCTAGCTTTATTACTGAACTGTTTAGGATCGTGTAAAAGGGATTTTTTGCTTTGAAATGAGCCAGTTAGTTTTGTGTCTTTAGATGGATTCTTTGCTAGGTTCCAGAGTTGAGTGAAATGTTTCCTGAATCTGGGGACAGGCTTTGATTGTACTTAAGCCAAGCTTCATCTCTGGGTTAAAGAAGGGTTTTTAATTATTTGTTTAGCCAATATTTTAGTTTTGCATAGTCAAGAAACAAGGGGGAAAATCATGTGGAGGCTGTAATAGGGTGTTGGTTAAAGTTTCAGCTGCTAAGTTGGGGTGAGTTAGGTTAAGTACTGTTGACTAATTCATTGATGAAAGGTGGAGTTTTAGTTTGGAGATGCGTTGTGGTGAATTAAACTTGAAAGCGTTAGGTTTTGGGAGGCCATTTTAGAGCTAAGCTAGTTAGTTGGAAAGGCGGTGATTACCACAGATAAGGGATATATAGTGATGGCAGAAATGTAGGTGAGACTGTCTGTAACCAGTAGGCATAGGAGTGAGTGGTAGTTTGACTTCAGGTTACATCTTGTGGATTCACAGATAAGCTGAATAATATCAAGATTAGTTAGGAATTCTGCAATTGTGTTGCCAAGAGGCCCTAGCAGATTTAGACTGGAATGTCACAGAATTGTATGGTGTTTGAGTTTGGAAGCTGCAGACAAAATGTTATGAATGACCGACTGGAATACTTCCACAGACCCCTAAACTAATGATCAAAACCTGCAACATGTGGTCAGGGGAACAGTAGCTACCAGCAGAAACTATAGATCATCACCATGTCTTAACAGTACTTAGATACCAGGTATAACTCTTTTGTTTGTACCTTAATGGTATTTAAATGTCACGTTGATCAAGGGAACCACTAGACACAAAGTACAACTCTTTCATCTTGTGCCTTAATAGCAGTGAAATGTAACACTGATTGGGGATAACCAGCAGACACCAGGGATAACTCTTTTATCTCATGCCTTAAATGCAACTAGAGTCTGGGTAGGAACACCAGCCTCCAGGGAAAATACATAACAATGTGCCTTAAGGGCATATAAGAACAATTTTGGTCAGGGAAACACAAGGCACTATGGATAACGTTCACAACAAGTCTTAACAGCACTTTTAAAAGAAAAAGAAAGACAATGTGGATAGGAAGGGGGACCACTACACACTAGGAATACTCTATATAGTGTGCCCTAAAGGCACTAAAATGGATTCAAACTCTGCACCCTCCTGCTGAGGATATTAGTCCTCTGTGCCACCACTAGACACAAGGAAGAACAGGGGAAAATATGTAAAATAGAATTACATTGAAGGAGAAAAAGGAATTAAAACCCTACACCTTTCACATAGGAGACAACAGCATTAAGCTGCAACACTAACTGATGTAAGGTTTTTTTTTTTTTTTACTATATAATAATGATCTCAGGCATTATTCAAGACCTGCAAAAGTTTGCGAGCTATGAGGGAGAGGGACAGGTCACATATAACCACACCCTGCATCCTCATAGAACAAGAAATGTAGACAAAGCCAAAAGTAATGGTGGGACAAATGCACATATTTAGGAATGGATTTGAGTTATTCCTCTTATAAACTTAGAAAGTTACTAGAATAACAGCTTTTGCTTTGACATGCATTTACTGAAGGATACGAAGTCTAAAACTCTAATGTCTGGCATTAATGACTGAGTGCAATCATCTGTAATTTAACAAGGGCAGGAAAAAAAGAGACATCAGGAATGTTCTGAGAGCAAAGAGGTGGATTCGTGTCTCGCCTACAAGGCCAGCTCGGACCCTGGCCTACTAGAGATGTGAAAATCAGTGCTGCTGGTTTGTACTTTTAGAATTTACAGAAAGGTGAAGAGGCGCATTTCTCACATTCATTTTGCACGTTACTGTAGAACAGGACTATGAATATCATCCTAAATCTCATATACTGCCATCATCAGCTAAAATCCTTAGTGAGAAAATGGGTAAATCCAGTTCATCAGAATCTTACCTATTGCTCATTACACCAATAAATGATAAGATACAAACTAATTAAGGAACAGAACTGCATACCACTAAAGCTTCGCATTTCTAAATGTTTATGGTATGATCTTAACATTTTTAAGAATATAAAAATAGACAATTCTCTTATACTTCTGCTTTTTTGCCTTAGCTGGTGTATAATCCTTTAGAGATTTGCAGTAATCAGATTATTGTTATGTATGTTATGTTTTGTTTGGTTACCAAGAAATAATTAAACAGACAATGTTAGCAAATGTTTGTTATGAATCTGGCTACTAAGAGACCAGATAATTCAATATTTGTACAACATATAAATATGATCAATTCTATTTACATTTAGATTATATAACAAATTCATTCTGAAAGACATAATTGTGCATACCCGTGTATACCTCTATGCTTTTGAAAACAAACTGCTTAAAAGAAAAATGATTTTAGTTCAGAAGAAATTTTCTTTGTAGTTTACTGTTTATCCTGCTCAGGTTTCACCATTGGCATGTGCTAGACCTGTAAACTGTATCCCATAACACCTCTATACATTCTTAGCTTTCACTTTTCAGCTGACAGGTGTGCAGTACGACCATTAATAAATATGTCAACCAGTCTGCAGGCTCTGTACCTGCTCTATTAAACCCTTAAAAAAAATAATAAACATTGGATGAAATAGGATCCACCATTGTCTGTTCAGTATCTGTAAGAAAAGTGTTTCAGTAAAAAGCACTACAGGGCATTTTGGAGTTTTCAAAAATGTACCTGTGATGTGAATGACTACATTTAAGATGGCTAATTGTTTCCTTTTCTTTGTCCGGATCACTCACACAGAATATCACTAAAGATGAAACCTTTTTATGTATTTATCATAATACTAGGATCACAGTCCTTGAACTCCTGGCAGGTTTATTAGCAAACAATCCACATTTATAGAAAAAACACTTGAAGCTCCGAGTATTAAAAAAAAATATAACATTGTCTTAAAAAAAAAACATAATGGAGTCAGAAAGAGGACTAAGTTATTATTTTTCAGAACAGAAGATATTCAGGGACTGCATATATATTAATGAGCCTTTCTATAGACTTACTTCATTTATTTAATAATCTTTGTACACTTAAACAGATCCAACTTTATCAAGAAAATCAACCAATCTAGGAGGAGCAAAGTTACATCCAAAAGCAGAAATCAAGACTGCTATGCTAAAATCACAGCAGTTAAAGAGATAAGAACATTAAAATTAGAACAAGCCATACACAGACTCAGAATGCATAAACAGCTGTTGCAGGGTAGGCCCCAAACAAGTAAGGTAGAGTGTTACTACATTAGTCACAAGGGGAACTAACAATGTTACATGTACGGTGTGAGGTCAGTGAGCAGTTACAAATGGCCTACAAAGGGTGCATGTGGAACAAGGGTCACTATAAAGGGCAGGGAAGCCTGGGTGGCCAACAGCATCCTGCATACCTGGGCGAGAAGGAGGAACTACACCATACAACAGATGAAGAAATGTGTTATGTAAAGGTCACTCTGAAAGGCTTGAGAGGACAGTGTCATCTGATACCCTGCAGCATCACAGCCTGTTAAAATAACTTGCATAGAAATCAGTCTTCTTTTCCCAAATGCATTTCTTGAATTTGCTTCAGCATTACAACCTGTGCAATCCTCCTAAATAGTGCACATTATTCTGTGGTGGTTGTCCCATTACTTATCAATATTTATTTCTTAAACGCTCCTTAACATCAGGGCAAAGCAAACATCAGAGTTCACATTTAATGTTTCAGTTTTCTTTTTATGGCTGCTTTGCTTTTCCCTTCCCATTTGCCTTCCTCTGCTACCTACTTGTCTCTACTCCTTTTAATTCTTGGCTTTTTTCAGCATTTCTGTTTCCTTTCATATTTCACTACGCTCTTATTCAACCTCTTGGTTTATTTCCCTTCCAACATTCCTTCCTTGTATGATAATTTTCCACTGAGCCCATTTCCTTCTACACAAGATAGTAATTAATGTAGAGATGAAGGATTTTATCTGGGAAGGGAAGACGAAAGAGTCAAGTGCAATAAACTAATTCTTCCAGTAGAACAGGGCAGATTAGGATTACCCGATTTAAAGGGGTATGTCAGAGCTGGAGAGTTAAGGCTCCTATTCATATCACAAGCAGAAACCTATAATTCAAAATGGAAAGGGATGGTAATGAAACAGGGGAGAAGCTCAAGAAACAAGGAGAGAGTGGGATTTTGAATGGAGATCTTTTTAGGAGAATAATAATAATAATACAGAATATTATATTCATAAAATAGAAAGTATTCTAAGAACTAAGCCAACATAGGAATGCAGTAAAGAGATTCTGCTGATAGGAATGACTGAAATTAGGGATACAGACAAAAGGCAAGAGAGGGTTTGAATTTATTGGAGATAACTGTCAAAGGAACCAAGGTATTAGAAAAAATAACTAGAGGTAAAGGTAATAAAATGGGAAGACAAGCCAAGAATTTAGCTGGATTGCAGGGTAGAGACTAACTTTCCTGTCAATGATTTAAACCAGACTGTAAGCGAAGCGAAATAAATAGGGGGGTCCTAAACAAAAGACCAGCACTGATAGAGTTTTAGTAGAATCTGGAACAGAAGCTGATGTTAAAAAAGGAATAATTAGTAGAGCATATACAATATTGCATGATAACTATAAGAATCAATCAGAGGAGGTTAGAAAGGATTGGGAAGAGAGATTGGATAAGCAACTCAAAAAGAAACAATGGGGGATATCTATATGCCTCCCAAATATGCAACAAAATCTAGAAAAATTTGAATATTTGCTTGGGAATGTTTACATTGGTATTTTTATACCTTATACCCCAAGTAGACAGCAAACGTTGGAGGTGTGATGGGGAAGAAAGAGGTTATTGAGAACATGTTTTCTGGGAGTGTAATGAGTTGGCAGACGTTAAAAATTCCCTGAAGACTACTCTATCAGAGATACTGAGTGAGCAAACTGGTGTACCTGGAGAAATTATTTTTCTGAGCTATGATACAGAATAGGAAATTGCCTAGACATACAGTGGTAAGGCCTTGCTGAGTCTAATTATAGTGGCTGGCAAAAAAGCAAGTATTTATTTATATCTTATTGACACAGGTCCTTTTTCAGTGGAGGCCCGGGAAGAAAAGCTCCACAACAGAGATACATTAAGTACATAGTTACTAGTAAAAAATTAATCAAATTGATATAAGTGCAAATAAACAATGCCAGCATAACATCTTCTTCTTTCGGCTTTTCCTAGTTAGGGGCCGCCACAGCGGATGACCTTGTCCGCTCATGATTGGCAGAGGAATTTTATGGTGTCAAGTTGCCAGCCCAGTGCCCAACCTTCCTCAGAAGGCAGGTATGCACACACGCACTCATGTCTAGGGCCAATTTAGAGTGTCCAAGCCACCTACAGCATGTCTTTGGGATGTGGGAGGAAACCTGAGCACCCAGAGGAAACCCAAACGACCACAGGGAGGACATGCAGACTCCACACAGAAGGCACCCCAGCAGAGGATCGAACTAGAGAACCTCTTGCTGTGAGGTGGCAACGCTAACCACTGCACCACCACGGCCGCCCCAATGCCAGCATAACTACAAATGTAAAATATAAGTAACATAGCTACATGAGGACAGTGGATATACAATAAAGTATGCATTCAAATATGCAAAGGAGTAAACATCATATATGGATAGAAGCATTGTTTTCATCTGTGATGGCATATATTGAACATTAGTTATGAAGCTAATTGGACATAGGTTCATAGTTTGGTACTAGGCTATCAGCCCTAGGGCCTATACAAGCCTAGCCATAACAATTCCCTGGATATTTCATCCCACAATATTTACTTCTCTGGACCCCAGTCTAGCAGGGTGACTGACATGATCCCCGGGGTGAATTTCCTATCTCCCATCCAATCATCAAGGTTCCTTTTGAAGAGGGCCAAGGAGGCGCTCTGCTTGACATGTATGGGCAGTCTATTCCAGAGTATGGGGAGTCTCTGGGTCAGGAACCTATCCCTCCAGCATGTTTTGTTCATTGTGATGACAAGGTTTCGATCCCTGGATTGTGTGGCTCTGAGGGATTGGGATTTCTTAAGTGGAGCATGTCCAACAGCTCAGGGTTTGACATGGCATTGTATGTTAAGCAGAGATATGCCACAGAGTATAGCTGGAGTTTTTTTAGACTGTCAGCATATGGCATCTGCTTTAGGCCTGTGATTCTTTTAGTGAGGTATTTCTGTGGCCTTTCCAGCTGCTGCAGATGTCTTGAGAGGTACATAGCAAATGGGGCGTTGTATTCTATAATGGGTCTAATGAGGGATGAGTACAGTGGGACAATGACCTCCTTTTTCTGGATCAAAAGCCCTTAGTGATGAGGTGTGCCACATAGAAGGATTTCCTGACTGTTGTGGCGATGTGGTTATCGAAGGTGAGACCACTGTCCACCTGTGTCCCTAAGTCTCTTATCACACTTTTGGTGTTTAGTGTACTGCCACCTATATGGTAATTCATGGGTACATGTTTTTTCCCAAAGGGGATAACTATAAATTTCTTGGCATTGAGCTTGAGCCCATGGCTCTGGCACCAAGCATCTGTTTCTGTAAGGCCCTTTTGTAGAGTATCCACATCATTTGGGGATTCAATAATGGCTCCCAGTTTGCAGTCATCTGCGAACTTTGTTAGCCAGAGTCCCTTAGTGATGGCCTGTACTTCAGAAAAGTAGATGCCAAACAAGAGCAGTCCCAGGATGGAACCCTGAGGTACTCCACTTGTCACTTGTCTGGAGCTGGATTTGGAGTCGGCTACTTTTACAGTGTGGGTTCTATCAGTAAGCCAGTTAGCAACCCATTGGGTGACGTAGGGATTAATGCCCAGCTTAGTACGTTTATCTATGATTCCAGAGTGGGTGGTGGTGTCAAAGGCCTTGGCAAGGTCTAGACAGGCTGTGTGGACCACCTTACCCTTGTCCATGGCTCTGGAGACTGATTCAAAGAAGTCAATCAGGTTCAGGAGACAAGATCGGCCCTTCACGAACCCAAATTGGGTGGGTCCAGTGTTTGAAGGTTGCCAATGTCTTTGTTTATAAGTTCCATGATAATACGCCTACCAAGTCAGTATTCTTAAAAAGTGTTCAATTATTGAATAAATAAAATCTCTTAAAACCTGAAACTTGCTAAAATAAAATTGCAAAATTTGCCACAGACACTTAATGTTCCACTGATCACTGCAATTCAACCATTAAAATGACTGCAGTCCCCATACTGACTCACCTACTTACAACTCAACAGCCCACAACATTACCTATAAGCCTACTGCCTGTCCTGCACTAATATCTGCTCTTTCTACCCAGCTCCCATACAGAGCTCTAAGATACAAAGAAACAACTTCTTTCTGAACACAAGCCCAATAAAACCGCTGGAAAATCCCTATAGTCCTATTACACTGCCAAAGATTGGAACAAGCTGAACACAAACTTTAGAACAAGTATCAATTTCCTTTCATTTAAAATCACTCTGAAGGAATACTTAATCAAAGCATGAATCTGTTCCTGCTCAACCCCTACTTGGCACTATATCCTTTTCTAATCACCCCAAACTAGAAAATGCAAATCAAAGTCTAAATCAACTGTTCTACAAGTAGTGAATATAGTAAGAGAGAAAATAACTGGAATTGGGATCTTTAGAAAATGGTACGAACAAATTACATATTAAAAATGGGTACTGTGGGAACAACACATAACAGGGGAGGAATGAGGTTTAACAGAAGGCAGGATTTAAATGAGCTATGTAATGTTTGACTGACAATAATGGGTATATTATAAGTGATGTATGTTTGCAACTAAAATTATGTCACTATGGTTTGTGATCTACAATATTTGTAACTAAGATTATGTCAGCATGGTTTGTTTTCAGTTATATAAAAGGATGATTGCCTATGTCATAAGTGATGATTTAATAAGGAAGCTTCTTGTTTAAGAAAAAAAAAACATTACTGGATGGTTACAATGAAATGCACCAAGGCTGCAGATGCAGGGGTCATATGTATTTTGTCAAATGGCAATCATTTTGAATATATGTGTGGGGTGACATATTGGTCGAAAGTCAAAGTAATGGAAAGGTAAATGTGAGCACATCTGTGATGTATTGTGGTTTGTTTTCAATTTGGTTAGAAGTGCCGCTAACAGAATGGTGTCAGTGCTGGTTAAGGAAATATTAGCAAATCTTGTTGAGTAGTGAGCAGATCCAAATGATGGTGCGTTTATACACGAGATCACAGTATAGCAGGTATTGAGAGTTTAGCCTTACCTTACTGTTGTATGATCTTGGAGTTATAAATTTCAGGGGGTGTGGTGAGACAGCCCTCCCCATATATATGGGCAGTGCAAGGGGGGCTTACCTCTATGCAGAAAAAAAAATTGTTTGTATTTTTGTTTGGGTTTGTGTAGATGGTTTGCTGTTTTTTTTTTTTTTTTTCCAGTATTAGCTTTTGTTAGTGTTTCTTGTAGTACTGTGAATTTTCTGTGGGGGGTATACTTGTTTATGATGTATTGTGTGTTGTTTAATGTTGTATTTTGAATGTGTGGTTGTATAATGTAGGCAGTTTGATTAATATATTGATTTTTGTGTAATGTGATAGGCTTTTATTGTGTAGTCGTCTATTACTGGGGTGGAATTTTGATGGATATTTTTCAATCAGGTAGGTTTGATGTTTTGCCTTTCTAGTAATTGCCATAAACCCACATGCAGATGGTGTTTTATGTATGTTATTTATTGGTTTTTGGTTCGTGGTGAAATTACAGTGTTTTACGGAGACCTTCTTGAGGGAATTTGCACATTTTTTTGTGTTTTCTGTTTTATGTATGTACTACTTCAACAAAGACATTCTAGAAAATGTTCAACAAGAGAACTACCTCCTAGTATTAAATGGAACATGATGCAGAGCAGAGAAGCAACACAAAAATAACCATACAACTAAATCTCACATAGGTTCATAGGTAGGTACTAGGCTATCAACCCTGGGGCCTATACAAGCCCAGCCAAAAAGGTACCCTGCCTTTTGCCACCCAAGAAAATTATTTTCCTGTGCCACTGTCGAGCAGAGCCACAGAGGTGATCCCTGGGGTGAATTTCCTATTTCCCATCCAATCATCAAGATTTTTCTTGGAGTGCTAATGAGGAGCTTTGTTTGATATAGATAGGTAGTTTATTCCAGAGTATGGGAAGTCTCTGGGACAGGAATCTATCCCTCCAGCATGTTCTTTATTGTGGTGACAAGGTTTAGGTCCCCAGACCGTGTAGCTCATAGGGATTGGGATTTCTTTAAGTGAAGCAGGTCTAAAAGCTCTGGGTTTGACATAGCTTTGTATGTTAGGTAGAGATCACCTTGGAGTAGGCGATATGCTACGGAGTAAAGCTGGAGTTTTTTGAGACAGTCTGCATATGGCATCTGTTTGAGGCCGGTAATCCTCTTTGTGAGGTATTTTTGCAGCCTTTCCAGTTGTTGTAGATGTCTTGTGAGGTACATACCAAAAGGGGCATTGTACTCTATAATGGATCTAATGAGTGATGAGTAGAAGGGAAAAATGACCTCTTTTTTTCTGGATGAGAAACCTTTTGTGATGAGGTGTGCCATGTAGAAGGATTTCCTGACTACTGTGGCAATGTGATTATCAAAGGAGAGACTACTGTCCACCTGTGTCCCAAGGTCTCTCATCACACTGTCAGTGTTAAGTATACTACCGCCTATGTTGTAGTTCATGGGTACAGAGTTTTTACCAAAGGGGATGACAATGCACTTTTTGGCATTGAGCTTGAGGCCATGGCTTTGACACCAGGCATCTGTCTCAGTGAGGCTCTTTTGTAGGATGTCCACATCATTAGGAGCTTCGATTATGGCTCCTAGTTTGCAGTCATCTGCGAATTTCGTTAGCCAAAGACCTTCTGTGTTAGCCTGTATTTCAGAGAAGTTGATACCAAACAGGAGAGGACCCAGGACTGAACCCTGTGGTACTCCACTTGTCACTGGTCTAAAGTCGGATTTGGAGTCTGCTACTTTCACAGTGTGGGTTCTGTCAGTGAGCCAGTTGGCAACCCATCTTGTGACATAGGGATTTATACCTAGTTTAGTGAGTTTATCTATAATTCCAGAGTGGGGGATGGTGTCGAAAGCCTTGGCAAGATCTAGATAGGCTGTATGAACCAACTTACCCTTGTCTACAGCTTTGGTGACTGCTTCAAAGAAGTCTATCAGGTTTAGGAGACATGATCTGCCTTTTACAAACCCAAACTGGGTGGGGTCCAGAGTTTGGAGATTACCAATGTCTTTGTTTATAAGTTCCATGATGATACGTTCCATGGCCTTGCAAACCAGGCTCGTCAGGCTAATGGGGCGGTAGTTCCCGGGGTCCATGGTGGCTCCCCCCTTGTGGAGTGGGATAACCATCGCTGTGCACCATTCAGCAGGCACAAAGCCTGAGGTGAGGCTATGAGTGAACATGGTACTTAGGTGGGGTGCTAGTTTGTTCTGTAGTTCATGCAGAACGCAGCCTAGGATGTTGTCTGGTCCCATGGATGCTATGTTCTTGGCTTTGGAGAGTGTGGTTTTTACCTGTGCAGCTGTGATTACAGGAACTTTGCATTCTTCCAGTATAGAGATGGGCTCTTTAGGAGGTGAGAGGGGGTAAAGTTAGCACTGAACCTATCTGCCAGGATGTTGTCAATATCAGTTGGGTATGTATATTTAGTGCCATTGTGCTATAAACTCAGAGCAGATCTGAGTGTTGCCATTGAGATTCTTGACATAGCTACAGAATGCTTTGTGGTTGTCTTTAGAATCAGTGGCGATTTTGTTTTCAAAACTAGCTTTGGAGGATTTTATCAGGGATCGCAGCTTCTTACTGAGGCTGACCAGGGAGCTCCTCCACTCATGGGATTTTACTCTCTTTTGCCACAGTTTCTTCCTTCTGTTGTAGAGTTTGTTTATGGCAGGGGACCACCATATTTGCTTCCTTTTTTTGGTGGATAGCTTCTTGGTTCTGTTTGGGATAGCACGATCCATGCACTCATGTAAATGCTTATAAAGTGCAACTGTGTAGGATTCAGTAGTCGTAACTGTATTGTCCATCTGCATGGGTATCATGAAGTTCACCACTTCTGTCTTAAGAAGCATGAAGTTGGCTTTGGAGAATTTTTTTACCATGGTTTCCTTAATGGGGGTGGGGGCAGGATGTGGATATCTAGGGTAATTAGCTTATGGTTGGATCGGACCAATGAGGCAATGACTTCAGGTGTGGAACACCGGTCACTCATGTTGGTAATGATTAGATCTGGGATATTGTTGCCCCTGGTGGGGGTGCGGACATGCAGATATGGGGCACCTTGGCTCAGCAAAGAGTTTCCCTTGGATTTGGCAAGGGCGTAGGATGCTTGCAACTTCCCTATTGCTTGACCACAGACAAGAGTAAAAAAAAAGGGAGTGGTAATAGAGACAAAGGAGGCTTCTTGCTACAATATGAAGAAATCTGGTGGTATTGTAGCAGTCATTACAAAGGGCTAAAGTGGTTTTGTGGATCAGATTAAGCAGTATTTTCATTAATAATGGTAAAAGCAATAGACGTTAGTAAATACTGGTTAACATGGTCTGAGAGTGTCTCTGCTGCACAGTAATAAAAAAAAAAAAAGTAACGCAGTTACTACTAATTCACTGCTGAAAGTGAGATCTGCCTTTCTGTAATAGAGCAACATGACTTACTACATTTCAGACACAACGGGGTTTATGACCTGCACTGATCTGAAATGCTACCAGTGTTGTTCTATTACTGCTGGATTAATTTTATTTATATCTGTTTTTGAGTTACTTCAAAGTGTGCTGGTCCACCAGCATTGTGACTTTTCAGTTCTCAGAATTATTCTTTACAGTTTTGTGGGACCTCACCACCAAGCAATGTATGGCCCCTAGCAGATTTACTAGTACCACAGAGTGACAGCAAATTAACAATCAGCACAGCCAGAGCAGGATTCAAGAAGCGTGCCTTCCCCTCAAGAATTTACAAATGCTGAGCTCTTGGCAGCATAAAGGAAATCACAGATTACCTACACCCATAGCTCTCAATCTATGAGAACAAGAAATCTGGACAAAGACCCAAAAACAGGGACAGATTTTAAATATTGCTCTTATAAACTTACAAAGTTGCTAGAATAACAGGATTTGTCTGAAACTCACATGTATGTCATTTAGTGACTTTAATCCTCAATGATTTGCCAGAAAAACAGGAATTTATGAGGAACACAGAAAATATCAGGCAAAAATCTGGACAGCTGAGAGGTATGCCTACATCAATCATTTATAAGAATCCCTCCTTACACCACTCTTACTTGTGTGCTAACCCTACCCATAAGGCTATATGTAACCCTATCCCCAACCTAAACATATTAATACAGCTTTGTTTTGGCATCTTTTGCCATCTGTATGTTTGCATTTCAGCATTTGTAGGATTTAGTTGGTGTTTTTTAACATACTGAATTCAGGTAAGGAAGGCGAGTGCATACTTCCAAGATGGCTGCATACCGAGTAACAGCTTGTTTCTAGCTCTCCCAGTATGAAAACAGAAACTCAGCAGAGAATGCCAGTAGACTTGTGTTTATGGGTAAAATTCAGTAACTGGCAAGTAAGTGCACTGCCTGGATGCCAGGAATAAAGAAACACAGAAGACCTGGAAAAAAATCAGCTACAAAAAGTGAGGAAGAAACACTGACTGGGGAAAGTCCTACAGCTGTTAAGCAAAAAGGAATACAACCTTCAGACATGACTTCCAGTAACCTACAGGAGGATATAAGACAGCTGCATACAGACCTGGTTATTGATGGAGTATATCAACACAAACAACAAAAGGCTGAAAAAAATCGAAGAAGCTTTAAACAGATATTCAGATGAGATGATAAAGCTGCAAAAATCAGAGGTCGAAAATGAAGAAAAGACTGGCAGCATATGAGGCTGCTCAGGAAGAGATGTTTCAAAAAAATAATAGAATTAGAGGACAGAGCACATAGGGCAAAACCTGATATTTTCAACTATACCACAGAAGCCGGAAGGAACAGACTGCATTAATTTTATGAAAGCACAAATAAGCAACTGGACTGGTATTCCACAGCAGGATTTGTTAGTTGAAAGGGCACATGGTGTGCATGCTCCAAATCTAGCTATAAGAAAGCAACCTAGACCTTTAATAGTAAAGATGCAATCCTACCAGCAAAAGGAGTTGATTCTGGCAAAACGGCGGAAGGAGGACAAAATACTAAAAGCTGGAGACAGCAGAGTGTTTGTGGAGAATGATTACTTTCTGTACACTAGGCAGAAGAGGAGTAAATTCACTCTACTATTCAGGGAATGCTAAGACACGGGTGTGATATTCAAACTGCTGTATCCAGCTGTCTTTAAAGTATTCTTCCATGGAGAGACAAAATCATTTTTTGACGAAGTGCATGCTCAGGAGGAATTACAAATGTTTGTCCAACAAACAGTACGCTGTGAAACAGAAGTATATTCTGCTTCTTGTTCTTTAGGTAAGAAAGACCACTGAGAGATTGTACCTGTAAAACCTTTTCCAGTATTTCAATAGAAAATGTTGGAGAGAACGAAAGGAGCATGAGTTGACTAGAAGAATCAAGAGTATAACGGAAATAAAGCAGAGACAGGATTTGGATGACTGAGAACAGTAATAAAACCAGTAATGTGGGATTACAATGCAATAATTATATTTGTGAAATAGGACAGAACAAGAAAATCTGGAAATATTAGACTTTTTCAAAATTTCTTGGATTTGTGGGAGACTCTACAGTATATGCCCTACTTCATGTTATTAATCTTCAGAAAATGTTTGGGATGGGGAACAGAGGGGAGAAAAGCAAACTGTAACTAAAGAAAACATTTTCTTTTCGTAATAGTACCGTATTTGTGGTATATGGTTTTCTTTGCATGCTATTTTTAAGTGTAATTCTCCCCTCTTCTCTTTTTCTTCATGTACAGTTTTGAGAAATGTTGGCAATGCAATGTTAAAAACAAAGCCTGGTTAAAAAGGCATGACAAAGTTAAAATTAGTGTGCTTTGTTTCATTCTTGCATGGGGAAATGGCTGTATTAAGGACCTTAGATTGATTAGTTTTGAGAGAGAGAGCAAGTAAATGAAAAAATATTGAATATTATGAGACTTTTTTCTTACAAATGCATGTATACTTAGCAGCAATTCTGCAGCTGGTCTTCATGTTTTCATGGAAACAATCTGATAAAGAGAAATTAGAGACAGTCTGGTGGAAGGGGATTGGCTGAGGGAAAAGAAAAAAGAAGATAAATTGGCTAGGACATAATGTTCTCTGAAAGCAATCTGGGTTTTTTTCCAGCTGGGAGGGCTTTAAAGAGAAGACAAAATCAATTAGGTGAAATCAAGTTTTCTCAGTTTTTTTTTAAATGCAACGAGGATACTAATATAAACAGGTGCTTTTGTTTTTTTTTTTTTCTCCCTTCTTCTCTCTTTCTTTGTTCATTTTTAAGAAATGTAGGTACTACAATGTAAAAAATGTGGGGAGAGAGGAAAGGTCTGGTTAAGAGAGTATGACAAAAGAAAAATCAATGTGCTTTTCCCCATGGTTGCATAGGGAAATGACTGGGTTTAAGACCCTAGGTGTTATCCAGTAACAATTTTATTAGAAAGCATGTAAATAAAAAAGAATACTGAATATTAAAAAGGCTTTTTTCTGGTAAACAAGGTGTCCTCAGCAGTTTTATGTTTGTTTTTTTTGTATGACTAGAACAAAATCTGAAAAAGAGAAATGGCTTGGAGAAAGTTTACTGAAAGCATTCTAAGTGTTTTCTCAGTTGGGAGAGCTATAAAGATAGACAAAATAAAATAGCACTTACTAATTGCACAGGCTGTACCATGCGCCTCAGCATGACTAATCTTGCTGTTTGGTTAACTCTAGCCTGTCTGTGTGGCTATCAACTTAGAACTTTTGTTCTTATTAGGAAGCATAAACTTCAATGTTTGAAGAATTACACAGTTTTTGTGCATTATTATTAAGTTAATATGTTTTATGGGGGCTTGGGGGTTGTTTGTTTTGTTTGAGGGCTTTCAAAAAAGCAAAAAGTTATGTAAGATGTGGGATAGGCTCAAATGGATATGACAAGAAATAACTGTATAAAAGACCAACCTGCTGACCATTATCCACATGTAACATAAAAGGTGAAACTAGACATTTAACAAAAAAGCAGTTATACATAAAAGGTGGTAATAATAACTATATAGGAAAATGATGATTTTTGTAATGTCTTTCAATCTGAATGGTCTTACAGATAAATATAAAAAAGAAAGCGTAGTGTACTATATTAAAAATGCAGAGTGCAAATACTCATGCTACAGGAGACACACCTGGAAAGAAATGAACATATGAATTTGATAAAGAAAGTTTTTTCAGGATGGTTATTCAGTGGAATATCTGGGGCAAAGGAAAAGATGACTGCTTATATTAATTGCAAGAGGAGCTCCAATAGTGATAGAAGAGAAAAAAAAGATAAAAATGGAAGATATATAGTACTAACGGGCTCCTGCATTTACATTCCACCTAAAACTGCAGTACTGGAGCTTAAGACAATTCTGGGATAATTAATCAACTTTCAGTGAGGAATATTACTTATAAGTGGAGACTGGAATTTGGTTTGCAACAGTGAAGATGTATCTGGGGGTCTAGAAGGGAAAATATAACAAAGGACGGTAGATTTTTGAAGAGCTGTATGAAAATGGCATGGAAGATGTGAATTCAGTATTAGGAGTTCAGAGTGACTTTACATATTATCCTCCAAGATAAAAAAACTGGGCTAGGCTAGATAGAATTCATATCTCACAAGAACATGTGCATTTAATTGAAGGTCTTGAATCATACCCAATAACTATTTCAGCTCATGCACCAATAACAAAAATAAAAATGCAAGGTAATGAAATAAAAATAAGACACTGGCACTTTCCCACCTATCGGCTGAAAAGAGAGGAATTTAAGGAATGGGTTTGGGAATTAATTCAGGAGCTACTAGAGAAGATAGAAATTTCTTCTGAAAATAAAGCTAGGGAGTGGGATAAAATTAATGTGGAGTGTAAAACTAGGATGAAAATAAAGGAAAGGGAAATATGGTTAAGAAGTAATGAGACTTATTTAGAGGGACTGACATGTTAAAGTACTGCAAAATAGGGGAATCTCTTAGAAGAAAAGGAGCAACTGCAAAATGCTAAACAGAAAATAAGGGATTACCTCAACAATATGCACGAGTTTAGAAATATTGCTGTTAAGCAACTGTTTTTGATAATAATTCTGGAACACAAAAGCTTTTAGCACAACGACTCAGGCAACACAAAAACTTTTAGCACAACAACTCAGGCAACACAAAGTGGAAAGGGCTGTCATGAAGCTTATGGAGCCTATAACAAGGAAGATAACAGATCCTGTGGACATATTATAAATATTTCGGAAATGTTATGAAAGTTTGTATAAAGCAGGGAAATATGGAAATCAAGAAAAGGTACAAATTTAAATGTTTATGGAAGAATTAAATATGCTAAGGTTAGAGGTAGAGGAGGCTCAATTACTAACAGTTAGGCTAGGAAGAGATGAGATAAAAATGGCTATGTATAACCAATCTACAGGAAAGTTCCCAGGAATAGATGGTATTCCTATGGAAGATTGGAAGCTAGGAGGGAAAAAAATGAAAAATCTGGAAGGTTTTGTTTAACAGTATTTTAAGAGGAGCAGAAGTATCAGCATCCTGGAAGAAGGTGGTGGTAACGTTAATATCTAAAGAGAGTAAAGATCCATCGGATCCAGATTCATACTGGACCATTTCAATACTAAACCACGGTTATAAAGTATTTATATCTATAACAACTAAAAGAATGGCAAAAGTGATACCAAAATTGATATCTATGGATCAGTGTGATTTTGTGAAGGGGAGGCAGACATTTGACAATATTAAAAGAACAGTGATGATCCAGAGGGAAGCAGAATATAAGAAAATACCACTGTTATTGGTAGGTCTTGATGCAGAGAAATCATTTGACATTGTAGACTGGGACTTCATGAGCAGGGCAATGGAAGCATTTGCTTTCCCTGATACAATTATAAGGTTGATTAGGAGTATATGTGAGGTATTGGAGGCAAAAATTAAAGTGGGTGGGGTCTAGCTCTGATAACTTCTGCTTGAGTAGAGGAACCAGGCAGGGTTGTCCGCTTTCCCCTTTGTTGTTTGCATTATATTTATCAGCACTGGCAAAGAAAATAAGGGACTTGGAAATTCAAGGATATAATTGGTATGGTAGTCAGGAAAAGCTGGGTCTATTTGCAGATGATATTTTATACATGACAAAACCAGAAAGGGACATTACAGTGTTGTGGAACATTTTAAGACCGTTTCAAATCTTCTTGGGATAAAAATTAATAAAGCTAAAACAAAGATAATAGTGTAAATTATGTACCCACACACAAATTGGTCCAACAATATCCATACTTACGGAGATAGGATAAAATGAATGATTTAGGAGTATGGATTAGAAATGACTTTGTTGTGGCAGCTAAGGATATGTGGGAAGAGACTAAATAGAAAATAATACAAACAAATTGAGAATCAGGAAGCTTTGTTATATGGATATGGATATAAAGATACAAGCAATTAAATTGTTTTAGTCCCTTTAGTCTTATCATAGGAAGCTACTAGGCTATTGGCCCTGAGACTCTTACAAGCCTAGCCAGGAATTTTAGCCCATGTTCCAACAAGTCAGCAACCTATGCCACTGTCCAGCAGGGAGACGGGTGGAATCCCATGGGTGTATTTTCTATTCCCCATCCAGTTATCCAGGTTGAGGTTAAAAACCGTTAATATGGTACTCTGCTTGATGTGGAGATGGAGTCTGTTCCATAAAAGGGGGGAGTCTCTGGGACACAAATCTGTTCCGCCAACAAGTCCTATTGATGTCACAGACCAGGTTGAGGTTGTGCATGTGGGTTACTTGAGTGGAGCTTGACTTGTGGATATGCAGCAGTCCCATCAAGATGGGTCTGAGATTGCTTTGTATGCCAGACAGAGGTCACCTCTGAGGAGTCTGTAAGAAACTGAGTAGAGGGACAGGGCCTTTAGCCTATCTGTGTAGGGTAGATGTTTAAGGCCCTGCATTCTCCTGGTGAGGAACCTCTGTGGTCTCTCCACCTGCTGCATATGCTTTGTGAGGTACATGCTGAAAGGGGCATTGCACTCAATAATGGGTCTTACAAGGGTAGAACACTGGGATGTTATGACCACCTTGTCCCTGGATGAGATACCATTACTACTAAGGTGGGCCACATAGAAAGCTTTCTGTACAACGGAGGCAATATGGTGGTCAAAAGTCAGCTTGCTATCAACCTGGGTGCCCAAGTCCCTCATGACTGATTGCATGCTTAGGACCTTATTATCAATGTGATAATTTGTGGGGATGTCATTCTCCCCAAAGGGGATGATGATGCATTTTTTAGCATTCAGTTTGAGGCCATGTTTCTGGCACCAATCATTTTTTTGGGTGAGAGGATGTCCACATCACTAGGGGAATTGATGACAGCACCCAGCTTGCAGTCATCATCAAATTTGGTCAGTCATAGCCCACTGGTTTTGACCTGCATCTCATAAAAGTAGATCCCAAACAGCAGAGGCCCCAAGACCTATCCCTGGGGTACACCGCTTGTTACGGGTCTACTGCTTGAGGTGGCTTCCCCTATTTTAACTAGTTGGGTTCTATCAGTGAACCAGTTTGCACCCCATCTGGTAACATATAGATTGCATAGCTAAGCGAGTTTTTCTATAATACCTGAGTGGGTAATAGTATCGAAGGCTTTGGCCAGGTCAAGGTAGGTGGTGTGCACAGTCTTCCCGTTGTCCATGGCCTTGGTGACTGTCTCAAAGAAGATGACCAAATTTAACAGGCATGACCTCTCCTTGACAAAACCAAACTGTATGGGGTCGTGTGTCTGGAGGCTGCCAATGTCCTTGTTAAAGAAGTCCATAATAATCCGCTCAATGGCCTTGCAGATCAAGCTAGTTAGGCTGATGGGGCTATAATTTCCTGGATCGGTGGATGCTCCTCCTTTGTGCAAAGGGATGACAGTGGCTGTCCTCCACTTGGCTTGGACAAAGCCGGTACTTAGGCTTTGGTTTAATAGGGTGCCTAATGGTGCTGGAAGTTCCTGCCTAAGTTTCTTATACACAGGTCTGGCATATTTTTACCAACCAGAGGGGAAGCTGTGGATAGCAATTAAAAAGAGTTGAAAGATTTTATCTGGGAAGGCAAGACAGCAAGGGTCAAGTGACATAAGCTGATTCTTCCAACAGAACAAGGCAGGCTAGGATTACCCAATTTGAGGGGGTAATTTAGAGCAATACACTTAAGGCTCTTATACACAGCACAAGCAGAAAACTGTAATTCAAAGTGGAAAGGAATGATGATGATAGAGGGAGGAAGCTCAAGAAACAAGGAGAGATTGTGATTTTGGATGCAGACTCTTAAGGAGAACAACAAAAATCATACATATTATTTTCATAAAAATAGCAGGGAGTAGTCTAAGAACTAAACCAGCAAGAGAGTGGAGATTCTGCCGAATGGGATGACTGTGGTTGGGATACAGATAATAGGCAAGAGGGGGCTGGAATTTATTGGAGGAAAATGGCAAAGGAACCAAACTATTGTGAGCAAATAGCTAGAAAGGGAAAGGTAATAGAACGGGAAGGGGCCAATAATTAATTTGGACTACAGGTTAGAGACTGCCTTCCCTATCAATAATTGATATCAGAGTATAGGCAAACAGATAGAAATAGAGGGGTCCAAAATGAAAGACCAGCACTGGTAGAGTTTTTAATAGAATCTAGAACAGAAGCTGCTGTTAAAAAAAGGAATAATTAGTAGACCATTTAAAATATTGCTTTATAATTATAAGAATCAATCAGAGGAGTTTGGAAAGGATTGAGAAGAGAAACTGGATATGGAATTCACAGAGACAATGGGATATATATATATATATATATATATATATATATATATATATATATATCTCCCATACATGCAACAAAGTCTTGAAGATTTAGGATATTTGCCTGGAAGTTTTTACATAGATATTTTTATACCCAAAGTAGACTTCAAATAATTTTTCCTCAGGTGGATAGCAAATGTTGGAGGTGTGAAGGGCAAGAAAGAGGTGGCTGGGAACATATTTTTGGGAGTGTAATGAGCTGGCTGACTTTAGGGATTCCCTGTGGAACCCTCTGTTGGACATGCTGGGTGAACAGATTGGCTTGACTTGGGGAAATTATTTTTTGAGCTATGATACAGAAGCGAAATTGCCTAGACATAGCAAAGCCTTGCTGAGTCTAAGTATGGTGCCTGCCAAAAAAGCAATTACTAGAAAATGGAACTCAAAGTCTAAACCAACTTTACTAGAAGTAGTGAATATAGTAACAGACATAAAATAACCGAACTGGGAGTTTTAGAAAAGGGATGGAGCAAACTACATAGAAAAAAACTGGGAATTGTGGGAACAATATATACAGAGAAAGAATGAGGTTTAAGAGGCAGGATTTGAATGAGCCACATAATGCTTAACTGAGAATGACTGGATATATGATAAGTGATGTACACTGTTTGCAACTAAAGTGGTGTCAATGTTGTTTGTTTTTCATTTATATAATTGTAAGATTCCTGTGTCATACGTGAAAATTTAATTAAGATGTTTATTAAAAAAAAGGGAGGCTAGTGCATTTCTTCTCTTGTCAGACACTCACAAATACATATGTTTGTGTGTGCGTGTATTTTATAAATGAATATATATGGCTCTTGTCAGATGATTGACTTTTCAAAACACACAAAAAAAAAAAAAAAATATATATATATATATATATATATATATATATATATATATATATATATATAGAACAGACCATTTGATCAAATTTCCAAAAACTCGAACATCAAAAAAAGAAACCAAAAAAAAAAAAAACCACACAAAAATCTACCCTTTTTACATTTTTGCAAAGGGGCAAGCCCCCTTGGATCCCCTATATGGGGGGCTGTTCCTCCTATACCCCCTGCAAATTATAAATACCAACTCCAAGATTGCACTACAGTAAGGAAAAGGGAGTTTGAGTTTGTGGAAACTTGATCAACTGATAGGGACCCATATACATCGACAATGTTTCAACGAGTGACTACTTATGCAAACAAAAATGATGTCAAATGACAATATTGAACAGTCACATGTACGACGCATTAAAAATACCAACTGTTCCATGTTGACATTTTCAAAACGTACCTTGACTTCCGGTGACTATCTACTCTCATTTCGCAGGGGGTAAGGCCCCCACAACCCATGCTAATTATATAATACAACTCTGAGATTGCACTACAGTGAGGAAAAGGGAAAGTTCCTGATCCCCACTGTAGTGCGATCTCCAACTGAAATATCGATCTCACAACAGCATATGCACGCTAGCATTCGCTGTTGCCAGTTTGACATAATTCGAAATGCCGTTATGATAACTTTGAAAACTGCCATTCGGTAATCAAAGTTTGCATAACACATTCGAGATTTTGATAGTAAACCATATATATATATATATATATATATATATATATATATATATATATATATATACACACACGTACATTGCAAGATTTTGGGTATGACAAATGTGTACTCAGAATGCAATATGGAATGTGGGAATATTCTCACAACAGTTAGCTAGATCATAAGGTCTTAATTGCCATTTTCTATGGTATAAAAAGTAGTAATGTAGATGATTAAATTCAGAAGCTAGTTCCTCGTATACAGGTTAATTTGAAGGAAGATCTAGAAGCAATGAATATCCCACTTGTTTAACCGCTGGGAATAATTGTTTTTAAAATTGAAGGTTGTGTTTGTGAAAGGCTTGTAGTCTTGGATTTTCCTTTTGGTTAAAAAAGATAGTTTGTATGCTGGAAGGGCTATGTGGACTGAAGTACAGTTTGTTTTCTTTTGAAGTGACAAAGCTAAAGTGTGCTAATATTTTTGTTTGTGGATTACTGAGTAAAGTTTTGTTTTTGTGTATATCCTGAATCAAGTGTTTTTTTTTTTTGAAAACACACACACACACACACAAATATATATATATATATATATATATATATATATATATATATATATATATATGCATGCAGAAAGACAGACATGCACTCAGCATAGCATTCTGGGGTACTGAATGGTGTATGTGATGAAAATAAAATATTGTAAAAATGCTGTATTTATAAATATTTTATGTTTAAAATATTGGTTATAGCATTGTGTGATGTAAGTGTTGCTATGTATTAGATGGAGAAGAAAGTCTTACATGTTGGGTTAATGGGTCATTATAAGACGTCAAACCAAGGCCCATCTGCTTGAGTTGGTGGTAGTTCAAGTGGATGTACAAGATCTCACTGTGTACAGCAAAAAGAGTACACAAAGTTTCCCAATGCTCTGGCCAAATTTCCCTTAGTAATATGAATACCACCTTGGGTCTCCCCTAAAAAGCGGCTACTAGCTAAGTGGGACTAGCCTGGTCATCCAAGAATAAATAAATAGAATTTTAATTTGTTCTTGAATAAAAGGAGGGCTTCTTTAAACAATATCAAATTGCAAGATATTTGCTAGACTCTCGGTTGGAGGCTTACTGTCCTGGGTACCATATTCACTTCAGTCTCCAGTGGGAGGCTTATTGTCCTGGATTGGAATTTGAGTGGAGACTGTAATAGTATTTCAGTTGGAGGTGGGTCTTAATGTACATAGAAAGAATTCCAAAAAGGAAGAATATCTCCAGTTTCTAGAGTGAGAAGCTCTACAAAGACTGTGGGTTTGGATTGGGATGCTTTGGGTATAAATTAGGTTCATTTGGAGCCTGCAACAGACATGTCTTACTTGGAGCAGAAGTTCAGTAGTGTAGCTAGGGTGGGGTTGAGGGGGGCAGACACTAAAAGTGCTAGGAGGCATGATGTGCAGATGTGATTGGTCTTTGGTATACTGCACTACCAGCATCCAGAAATGAATGGTGGTCAGAAATTAAGTTCTTAGCTCTCCATGTGTGCCAAAAACTGCAGCAGCTACTCATTACAGATACAGTATGCAGTTTGCTACAGCTTAAAATGAAAGAAGAGCTTTTTTTATTACAAGTTTAATGTTTTGTTTGGCATGAACTGTATTTCTGCAGTCCAGAAAGAAAGAAGGCTTTTTTCCCCTAAGAGTTGAGGGGTTGCCAGACCAGGGAATGGCCTCAGGTACCAGAAGAGTTAGCTACTCCTCTGCAGAAGTTAGATTTATATCTAGACTTTCTTACAAGACAGTAAAAGTTCATATCGTTTTATTAATTTCCATAATCCTAGATGTACAAAGCATTTCAAGTGTATACCACTTCAATGATCTCTATGAAAAAAATAAATAAATAATTCAGTTACTGGCTAGTCACTACACTGCCTGGATGTCAGCAAAGAAGAAATATGGAGAAAGAGAAAATCAACTAGAAAAGGAGAAGAAAAAACTCTGGCTTGCAACAGTCATGCATCTGTTCAGCTAAAAAACAGTCTATGTTTCAGCTATGATAGAGGAAAATTAAATCAGTTTACCCAACAAAAGAATCAGTCAGCAAGATGGAGATTTTGCTTCTCATTCTGCTAAAATAGCAATGAAACATTTTCCATTATTACAAAGGAAAAGAATGAGTGACAGAAAAAAGTACAGGAGCTGACCTGAAGAATCAGAGGTACCCTGGACTTGAACCAGAGACCAGTGTTGGATGGTTGAGATGATGAGTAAGAAGACCAGCAATAATGTGATAGTAGAAAATAAATGGAAGTATTGTAAAGTATGATTTCCATAACATCAAGAGTGGATATCAAACTGTGCATCTGCAAGAAGTGGCTAAAAACACCAGAAGTTTGTTGACTGTATTAAACTTATGGGGTGACTCTAAAGCATAATTCCTAGTTTGTCATCTGTGTTTAAAACGACAATGAAGGGACTGAAAATGTACACGTAAGAAAATGTTTTTTTTTTATTTTAAGTAAAACATGTACAATAAATTTCTTGAAGCAACTGCATGTTATATGGAAAAGTACCGCTGTATAGTATGCAGAGGTATTTTAAATGTGAGTTGGGGGTTTCATCAGTGACTACTGCTCATGCTTATGATGTCAAGGTAAAAAGTGCTTTTTGCTTGACTGTAGTGTATCCAGGGTATTATGCAACATAATGTGATCTTTGCTGCTGGGGGAAGTGCATGGATCATACTATACGTGCATAAAAATATAATAATTCTTGTATTTACACATGTGGAAGTATAGACAAATGTACTAATTTATGCTCCAATCATCATCACAAACAATCTGGAATAAGAACATTTCCTTTTTGGTTCTAGGGAACACAAATTCTATGACCTGCAAGTCAAGCATGTGTCTTAAAACTGGAGAAAACAAGTCTGGTTTGATGGACGAGAAGGAATACCCTGAAAAGAAGGAAGGTTTTCCGACTGCCATCTGTAACCCTCCTGAATTACTCTCAAAACCCATTTGTTTGACATAAACTGATGGCAAAGGGGAGGACAGAGAATCACTCTCTAGGACAGAATTGAGGATGTGGCACAAAGGGAGTGGGAGAAATGCTGCAACAGTCATTGTGAAATGGAAGAATGTCCCTTTTTGGAAGAAATCTTGCTTTCTATTTGTCCCTTCTTGCCACTTTTTCCTAGAACTCTGCTTGACAGATGCTTACTGATTGCTTTTGCTTTGCTTTTCGAAAAAAAAAAAACTCTGAAGTTTTTGCAGTTTTAGAGATGGAAATGTGACCAAAGGAGGTACTGCCAGAATAGCTAGCTTGAATTTTGTAAATAATTATGTAATTTGTGAATATCACACTAATTTATATAAGATGCTTGTATTACAAATGTATTAGAACTGTATGTAAAGTCTATATAAACTGCTCTGTACATATGTTTGTGTTGAAAGGGTATTTGTAAAGTGCTTGTGCTTAAAAGTGTGCCCTACTGGAAGAGAACAGAAATGTACATGCACTATTTTAACTGTTTAAATGTATATGTTAACAGAGGAAACAGGAGGGTTAACCTCTGTCTAACAAACTTTAGAAAAAATATTTGAAATTAAATTACTTTATAGGCTAGGCCATAAAGAGGCTATTTGACAGGTTTCAATGCAGTTAGAGACACAAAATCTGTACTAGGAAGTTTTGTGTATTGTCTCTGGGGTGAACTATTTACTACTTTGGAAGTATGAAGGAATGCAATTGTTTTATGACATCCAGCACCTGCCAATGATCTGAGCAAAAGCCCTTGTATGAGTATTTTTACAGGTAGACTTCCAGCTTCAGCAATGGGAGTTTTACCTGGGAACTAGAAGTCAGAGGACCAGAAATTATTTCATTCTGTAAGCTATCCCAGCAGTAATATTTTAGATATTATTTTGAGAAGTCTCTTAGTGAGACAGAGCATTCTGTATTTTGTCTTGGACCCAACAACAAGAACCATTCACCACATCTGCCTTGCTCTAAGCAAGTTTCTAGGGAACAGTATTACTCTCTTAGATACAGTCAGGAATACAGTAAAGCTTAGTTTATATTTTGCTTTTCTTAATGTGTGTGAGCCTGTACTGCAATGTTATTTTAAGTATTTCCTGTGGTTTTGCACTCTAATGTCACTGTGAATATATATGGAGTATTTTCTTGTTCTTTTATTATTTACTATTAAATATATTTATTTAGAAGGAGACTGTTTGCATCATCATTATTTAAACCTTTCATTGTGGCTGATCTGTGTAGAGAGATTTAAGTTTTGAGAGTACTTGCATATTTATTTGGTGACACTGTGTGGTCCACTTCTAATAACCTTGCTCTTGGTCAAACTACCATTTGTATTAGTTTTAATATTACACGGTAAGATTGGACACCCTTTGTTAAGGGCCCTAAAGTAGCTGATAAGGAGTGATTGGTGACAGTGGTAACTACCTTATAGTCTGGGCAGAAGGGGCATAGCTAGTAAACCTGTGCCAGCCTTTCCCAGGTGTGTGTGTGTATCAAACCTCAAAGTGTGCGCGTGTGTGTGTGTATATATCAAACCTCAAAGTGTGTGTGTGTCAGCTACTTGGGCAGGGACACAATCCACTGGTTGGACGGATAGGGTGCTACAGGTCTTGACTTGGTCACTCAGCTGAGATCTCAGTTCTACAGCTGTGCCAGTTGGGAGTCTTATTGGGGATCTGGAGAAAGAGTGAGAAACCAGCCCCAAACTGACTGCGGTCTCTGTGCTCTTAAGGAAACTGCACATGATGCAGAGAGCTGCATCTGTAAACACTGTGCATGTACCTGTTATCCTCCCAGTGGACGACCCCCACTGTTGCAAGTGGTGAGGCTTGAAGCTCCTTGATTATTGGTTGGTGGTGGTGGGTCGTCACAGGAGGCCTGAAACATATTATTAACCCATGAAACTGTCTCTTTTTCATCCAACTTTTTGAGTACCTGTACAGCACAAGAGCCAAACAATACGTCATTATCCAAAAGAAAATTCAAAATGTCATATTTAACATCCTCAGAAAACTTTTGAATATGTAGCCAAGCAAAACATCTCATAACAAAAGCAGAATCTACAGCCCTGGACACAATGGCAGGAGAATCATTCACACTTTTTAAAGGATGTTTAGAAACTTAGTAAACAGTAGTTATAACATGATTCAGAAAGGACCTACCTTCTGAAGGCAAGATGGCAGAAAATTAGACTGTCAACATGTGACAGCATATACATTGATATATTAGCATGGTAGTTCAACATTCTGACGGCTAGAATAGAAGCAGAGAAAAACAATTCTCTTCCCAATCCTGTCAATGGCTTTACCATTCTTGTCAGGAGGAGATAGATTAACCCTGCAGAGTTAGGAATACTGGGTGAGCAAATGAGTGTAAGTAAGGAAATTACTTTTTTGAGCTGGGATACATGATTTGAACTGCTTAGATATAGAAAAGCCTTGTTAAGTTTAATTCTAGTGGCTGCCAAAAAGCAATTACTAGAAAATGGAAATCAAAGTGCAGGAGAAATGAGGTTTAAGAGAAGGCAAGGACTGAATATTTTTATAATGCTGGCTTGATTATATTATATAGAACAATATATGTGATGTATAATGCTTGTAAATCTGAACTTGTTATGTTTATATAAATGTAAGTTTGCCTATGTCACAAGTGATAATTCAGCAATGGTGTTTTTTTTTTCTAAGAAAGAAAATGGATTAGCATTCCCCATTCACCAAAAACATGTTAGTGGCTGGAGAATAAATAGAAATTGCTGCTGGTTCAGACCCGAGATGAGAAATAGACTTTTTAATCTGTGGAACTTTATATAGTTTGCCAGCCTTTTTAGGGCCTAATGACCATCAGGATTACTGAAGGCCAAGTCACAAGCATCTTCCAAAGCTGGCATAACAGGAGAAATGGGAGTAGAATGGGGCATATCCACTTGGAACATATCATAATATCACCTTAAAGATGGAACTACAACCTGTTCCCACTGAAACCGGTTATTCATTCTGGACATATTCTTGGAGAAAGAAAAGTGCTCAACAAAAGAAACTGAGGAAACACTCTCCTCAGAATAAGAATCTGGAACATGTGAAGAAAAACAAAGAGGAAGTCCTGTCCCTGTCCTCATCAGAATCATCTGACAAAGGATCCTCAGAACTGTGGAACAAGACTTATTCTTTACACTCAAATTTCTCTCATGTTCCAAAGGATTCAAAGTCTGCAATAAACACCCTATCCAAAGTAATCAATGCATACTTATCAAGTGAAAAATTTATTAGAGCTATGCTTTTCTTTGTTTTTTAGACATCCCTAAGAGAAGGCCAACTTAAGGAAGGTGATTCTACCTAGGAAGTGGCTCTCTAATATCCAGTAACGGCAGCTGAACATTCCCATAGGATGTGGCTAACTCACGGTCCATGGTAGTGGTAAAGACTACACTAGAGGGTCCTGGAGAAACCAGGCAGTGGTCTGATGAACAACCTTTGACCTCTGCAGAATCACCCACCAGCAGCTGAGGCACTGACTGAGCCTGTGGTGTTGGCAAGGGCTGCCTAACAGTTTCATTTTTTTTTTAGGTACAGCAGGAGGAACCAAAGGACTGGTAAAAATATCTGTGTTCCTGCCAAGAAAGAGACTTTTCCCTGACAAAGTCAATTTAATGACAAAAGCACTGATCTAAATAAAAGTCTGATCAAAGAAATCAATGCTTGGCTGATCATTTTGAGCAGACTTGGAGGAATATCTATTTTTTTACACACACAGTGTGTTTGTGCTGTACTGGCCACTGTACTCGCATTGTTGTTTCTGCTTATTATTACTGGAATACCACTTTCCACCTGGCTCACCCTTCTTGAAGTTTGCAAACAGTACAATAGGAATTTTGACAGATTCCTTAGCATGTGAAGAAACCTCTAATACTGTCTTGCTTGTAGAAGACCCTACTAAACTCTTATTAACATGTTTTACATTGTAGTAGCAGATGGTGAAACAGAACATTTTTTTTGAAAAAACATATTTAAGCTTCTTAGTATTGGTACTGACTTATAAAGAGGAACAGGATGCCCAGATTCATCAGGTAGACAGGAGAAAACACTGTGAGAAAACACTGGGAGCTGACCCTTAGACATGCCTAGATAGGTGCTTATTTATTAAGTACTAAAAACAGTTTTCCTCTAGACAAGTGAGGAAAGGTGAGTGTCGTTAGTGCTTACAATGAGTTTTGAACAAGTGCTGAGCTCAAAGAAACAGATTTGAGTGCTTAAACTAAAAAACTGGCTAGTTCTAAGGGAAAATTTGAAGAGCAGACTTTATGGCGCCAGGAATAGTTTAACCCTAGCTAAGCGGCAATGCATAAAATGTATTTTTTTTAATATAACAGTAGCAAATGAGCAAACTGATTTAAACCAATAAAAAGCTACAAACCGAGCCCTGTTCCAGCAGTCTTTGATTAGACAAGTTCCAACTGCACACTCCTGCCACTAGGGTGCAGGGGAACCTTCTCCAAACAAAGATGGTCTGGATTAGTGCTGAAGTTATACAAAGCTAGATTCAGCAGGTCTGAATTTCGACTATGCAACAGCAAACAAGGCGTACCAATTTCAGAAAGAAACAGTTCAAATAAGCAGGTACAATAAGCCTTTAACCAGAAACTCCCAGCTCAGAAGGGCAGAATCTACCCTCTCTTTCCACAAGAATGCAGACCACACCTTCTTAATGTAAAATAAGTGGCCCAATGCCCAACTGCTTAAACCAGAACTTAGAATAACAGACACTAAGCCTTCAATCAGCAACTCCCAACTTAGAAGGATGTCAGCTACCTGTCTTGCCACAACAGTGCAGACCACAAACCTTCTTAAAGTAAAACAACTGGTCTGAAGCCTAAGTGCTTCAACCAAAGGCATAGAATAACAGTTACAGTTACAATTTAATCAGGCTACTACCAAGCAGTAATAAATGCAACAGAATAAATGCAATTAAGTACTTTTAAGAACAAGCAGCAAAAGCAAAATAAAGTAATAAAGGAGAAAGAAACACAAATACAGTAAAAGCAGATGAATAAAGTGCAATTTTTTTATATAACAATAGAAAATGAGCAAACTGATTTAAACAAATTACCCAATTAACCAGTAAAAAAGCTCAAAACTGAGCCCTGTTCCAGCAGTCTTCAATCAGACAAGTTCTAAAGTACAGCTGTGTACACTTACCATAAATGTAGATGCTCGAGTGTATTCACTATTGCAGTCATTACATTTGGGTTATCTGCTTGCAGGTAGCCCTCAGTCGGCCTGATTATCAAAGTCTTGGGTCCTGCATCGGTTGCTGTCTCATCTTTCATGACGTCAGGTAGTCAGAGGTATAAAGCATGCAGCCGACGCCATTCCATCAGTTTTTCTTGCCCCAGATGTCAGGTGCCCCCATAATGGGAAGCAATTATATACAAGGTTACACCTCCAACAAAAAGCAAATACACCAGAAAGCTTTAAGCACATTAAACAAGAATAGAGATATAGAAAATAGAAGTCAGGGGGCTGGAGGGAGGGTAACCAGGACTGCAACAGTGAATACACTCGAACATCTACATTTATGGTAAGTGTACACAACTGTACTATGTTCTTCACGTTTCATTTGTTGCAGTCATTACATTTGGGTAGATTCCCAAAGCTAAGGAAGGGAAGAGGCAATTAGATAGCATTAGGACAAGCTACAAGGCCCTGCAAGACTGCAGTGGCAAAACCAGCTCTGGATTTTGAAAAAAGTTGGCAAGTGGTAATGCTTGGTGAAGGTATGTACAGAACTCCAGGTAGCAGCTTCTAGGATTTCTCTGGTAGGGACACCTCTGATAAAGGCTGTAGAGGTAGATGCAGCCCTGGTGGAATGTGGTCTTATCCCCTGTGGGGTAGGTTTTCCATGGTGCTTATAGCAGAAATGAATGCAGTGACCTATCCACCATAGGCTTTTTAGATACCATTGTAGTTTCCTCATATGCATTCTTGCATATGGAATTAGTAGAATGCAAGAGGCCATGAACCCCAGGGCTTGCAGTATTTTCCTTGCAGATAGCTGGGTCTTTGTGGCCAGTAATTTGAAGTAGGCTGTCAAATGAACTTGTTTCTCTGGCGTGAGGTAGGCCATCTGGGAAGCTCCCAGGAATACAATTTGTTGGCAGGGTACTACATTCGTAGTGCTGAAGGATTAGGGTACTAGATGTGATTTATTTTCGTTTATGGTGTACCCCAGAGAAGTTAGTAATTTCTTTACAAATCCCAGATGATTTAATAGTATGTCCTAGCTTTCTACCTGAATTAGACAATCATCCAGGTATGGGTATATTTGAATATTTCTTTGCCTGCAAAATGAAATGACTAGAGCTAAGCAATTTGTGAATACCCTGGATGCAGTAGATAAGCCAAAGGGCAGTGCAGAGAACTGATAGTGCATGTAGCCTGCTCTGAAGCGTAGGTATCTTCTGCAAGATTCCCTTATTGGGATGTGCAGGTAGGCTTCCTTTAAATCCAGTGTTAACAACCAGGCATTTTTCTCAGCATGGGAAGCAGTTGATGAAGAGTTAGCATTTTGAATTTTGGGATTAGCAAAAAAGTGTTTAGGATAGACAGGTCCAGGATAGAATGCCAGGAATTGTCTTTTTTGGGTACCAGGAATAGTCTTAAGTAAAAACCTTGCCACATTCCTCTTCTGGGACAGGTCGAATATCCCTGATGCTTAGAAGAGAGAGAACCTGCTGTTGTGCCTCTACCCACTGATTTGGGGGTAGGTCTGGCCAACCATTTGGTGTTGGTAAGGAGTGTAAATGGAATCTGAATCCTTGGGAAACTATATTTAAAACCCATTTGTCTTGGGTAATGAATTCCCAGTTTTTTGCATGCAAGGCAATCTTTCCCCCTAAAGGAAAAGTCAATTGAACAGGGCTTGGAAGGTTTAAAGTTAAGTCATTGTGACAGTTTACCATAGGGGGTGTCTTACTACTTCCAGCTTTAGAAGTGGGAGCCCCCCACTGCTTAGGCCTGAGAGTACCTTGAGACTGAAACCTGGGTGGTCTGCTGGTTCTGGGCTTGGACTGAGAAGGCCTGGAAGAGGCAGGAAAGGACCAATTCTTAGAAGGCCAGTGCCTACTAAATCTGGGAGGCTGTACTTGCAGGGAATCTTTTAACAGTTTGCATAGATTTAGCTTTTTCCTCCATCTTTTTAAGTACTGCTTTGTTGCCAAACAGGTGGTCTTGGTTTAAGGGAGCATCCAGTAATTTAGCTTCAACATGATCTGACAAAGATTGTTCCTTAAGCCAAGCATGCCTTCTAAGTACAGACCCAGTGACAGTAGCCCTGCAAGCTTCCTCTAATGAATCAAAATCACATTGCAAAGTATGTCTTCCAACTTGTTCAGCAGAATGCATTAAATCCTGTAATTCTTTATTTTCAGCACAGTCAGGAATCAACATCATTTTCTGTTTAAGCAATCCAATAATATGCTGCTGATACTTTAACATATGAAACTGGCAGTTTAAAGCCCTAATGGCCAAAGTTGCAGAAGTGTATACCTTCTTACCCTATCTGTCCAGGGCCCTGGAATCTCTATCAGAGGGGGAAGGGTTTTTGGCAGTAGTAGCCTTAATGCCTTTGGGTCCCTGTGAAATGGTCTCAGGATCTGCAGTAGGATTCTTAAAGAGGAACTTGTGAGAGTCAGGTACTCTGTAATACCTGTCAGGTTTTCTGGGAGCCAGAGGTAAAGTGTCAGGGGCCAGGCTAGATTCCAAGAAGGCATCATATATAATGTCCAGTACAGGAGAGAAATGCCTGTGCTGAGGTAGGAGTAAGAATTCCCTAAACCTCTTTTTGGAGTTAGAGTACTCCTGGCTTTCCCAACAGAAATGTTCCCTAACAGTATGCAAAGTTTCACCAAAAGAGAAATCCTCTGGAGGGGAAGCAGAGGTAATGGAATCCTCTGCATCAGAATCCTCATAGGTAGATAAGGGCAACTCCTAGTCATCAGAAAAAAACAGAAATTTCAGAATCCTGATCAGAAGAATCAGAAGGAAAATCAGTTCTAGGTCTCTTAGAGGGAGAAGGGTGGCTTCCCCTGATTAGAGTAATAAGGTCTTCAGCCATTCTTATAATTTGTTTTTTAGGCATAGGGCCTGACCATGTGGTTTGGGCATCAGTTTTCTAGGCGGGGATAGAGTTTTAGGCCTTGAAGAAGAAGATGGCGTCGGTTTAATATGCAAGTCTGTAAGCCTGAATACACTCTCAGAAGCCGGTGCCTGCACAGCAGCTCCGGACCCATCCAAGGTAGACATCTGCAGGTTCCACAGTCAAAGAAGCATCTCGCGGCATACCGGACCCTGAATGGGTCTCAGTAGAGGCCTGCAAATCTGAAGTAGCGGGTATCAGGGGCTGCGGAAGCATCTCAATGAGTACCGGGGAACTGTCGACTAGCTTAGGAGAAGTGTTGTCGGCAGCTTTGGACCTATGCGGTCTGTCTTCGTCTTTATCTTTGCATTTTTTCGGAATGTCGGTAGTCAGGTGACTTACCGAAGCCATTTCTGGATAATTGAACCGAGTACCAAAATATTTAGATGCGAAAATGAACAGACGACGAATAGTTCGAGGTTTGAAAAAGGCACAAAACCAACGGTGAGGTACGTTGTGGTCTGGACCTAAGCAAGGAATGCAGTACGAATGAAAATCTTTATGAGGTATTTGCTTTCCACAAGAAATACAATTGTTAACTTTTACTGACATCGGTTTAGAGCAAGAAAAAGGATCCCCAATGGGGTAGTTAGCTTAGTTGAAGACTTTGGATCTGAAACTCGAAAACGAAAATTACAGGAGTTGGCCAACCGGCACTTGCAAACAGCTTCTGCTTTGGGCACCGCACGGCAAGAAAGACTGATGTAATGGCATCGGCTGCATGCTTTATACTCCTGACTACCTGACATCATGGAAGATGAGACAGCAACCGACTCAGGACCCAAGACTTTGATAATTAGGCCAACTGAGGGCTACCGGCAAGCAGATAACCCAAATGTAATGACTGCAACAGTGAAACACGAAGAACATCTGCACACTCCTGTTCTGAAGAAAGGTTTAGTTGTTGCAAGAGAAAAAAAAAGTCTAGGCTCAATGGTTCACAGTAGTCAATAAAACTATTTTATACTGGGAATATTCAAAATATTTAGCACTTATGAGCAAAAGTAGAGTGAGAAAGAACTGTATTCGCACATACACAGCAGCAACTAAGAAAAGGCAGAGGTACGCATGCCTATCACTGTTGGCTGTAGCTGGAACCAGACATTTATAGTAGTGCACATGGACAGAAGTCAACTGTCCAGATTTTCAAAGAATGTCCAGATTTTCTGCCTCATATCTGTGGTTTGTTCCTCATAACATCTGTGATTTTTCTGTCAAATTACAAGAATGAAATCACATAATGACAGGCATTTGAATTTCAGATTTCATAATCTTCAGAAAATACATTCTAATGTAAAACCTGTTATTCTTACAAATTCCTAAGTTTACAAGAACAATATTTAAAATTTGTCCCTATTTTTGGACCTTTCCTGCCCCCCATCCCCGATTATGTTTTGGCTATGTCCAAATTTCTTCAGCTAAGATGTTAAGAGGTATGTCAGCAGGGCATGTTGAACTTGCTGGCTACACTTGGAGATCTGGAAGTTAGAGCACAGAAAAAATCCCTGACGGGTGTCTATGTGATCACTTTCCATGAGTGGCTCTTACCCCACGGAGAGAATAAATATTTATTTAATAATATTTATTTATTTATTGACATTTGATTACTGGGAAAGTCTGACTGGGTAGAAGCCCATTTTCAGACAGCCCCGAGCAGAAAAGCTCCAAATTATTATAAAACATTTTAAGAACAATCTGTTTTATTTTTGAAGATTGTAAAATGAAACATAATTATAACAAATTAGACATAATATAAAAAAAATTGGTTAATAATTGATACAAGGTGTATGGCAATCATTTAATATTTAGAAAACTTTTAGACAGTTTCTAGAAAAGTTAAGGTTAGTCTAATACAAACAGGAACTGCAATATGAAGGGAGGAAAAGACCGACTTAAGGTATATTTAGAGAGAAAATCAGGGAAGAGAATTAGCTAGCAGTAAGGAAATAAGTGAAGAAGGGAGAGTAATGAGGTATAAGGAATGAAAAGGCACTTGTTCACATTTAGGGATATAGTTTATTCCGGTTGTGAGCAAGAACAAAGCCCGAATTTAGCTACGAAGTCTTTCAGAGTGATATTGAAAGATGGAGTGGAGGGTACAGACATGATGGATACAGGTAAGGAGTTCCAGGCCTTAGCAACTTTGCATGAGTACAGACAATGCCCAGCAGATTTGCTAGGTTTGTAGACAGGAGTTTTTGATCACTGGATTACATTGACCAACTGGGGACATAGTTGTGTAGAATGTTTTTAGTGCTGGACAGGCAGATGGATGTTGGATAATTTTATAGGTGGTAAGACGTTTTGCATCTCTTAGTTGATGTGGCAGTTCTAACCAATTTAGGCTTTTCAGAGCTATACAGTGGTGGATTCTGAAGGGGATATGTACTGCAAATTTAGCAACTCTGTTATAGCATTGTTCAAGTTTTAATTTTTGTGGTCTGGAGGTTAGCAAGGATGGCAGTGCCATAAAAAAGTGCGAGGAATATATAGGTTAGTGGCAAGTGTAGTTTTAGTTGTGTTGGTGAGAAAGTCTTCAGCTCTGTAAAGCATCCCTAGTTTTTGATAAGCTTTTCTTGTGCAATTTTGTATATGCAGGTCAAATGTAAGATTATCATTCACTATCACCCCTAATAGTTTGCTATGAGAAGTGACTTCAATGGCTGCATTATCAAAAGAGAGGACTAGTTCTGTTTTTTTTTTTCATGAGAGAGGGATTTGGGGAAAAAGTAGTAATCTGGTCTTTTTTTTTTGGGGGGGGGGGTTTGAGCACGAGTTGTGAGTTACAAAGCCATGTTTCACTGGCTGTTAAAGCTTCCGGAGTAATTTTTTGAGGTGTACCATGTTGTCAGGTGTGCAAATCAGAGGTGAATCCTCTGCATACTATATTAGGGTGGCCTGTTGTGTGGAAGTATAGAGGGTGCTGGTGAAAATTTTACAGAGGAGGGGCCATAGATAGAGCCTTGTGGTATACTAGTGGTGACTGGGAGGTAAGGAGAGAGCGCTGAATACCATTTTACTGACTGATACCTATTGGACAGGTAGCTTTTGAACAGAAGGGTGGGCTGAGAGAGAGATCTAGTGAGGACATCGCAAGTAGAAGTTTGCTGTAACAAACTGTGTCAAAAGCTTTAGACAAGTCTAGAAATAAGGATGTGACTAGTTTGCGTTATCTCTAGCTTTATTGACAGCATCTATATTATGTTAGAAGGGCAGTACTAGTACTGTGGGAAGGGTGGCAGCCATGTTGTGTGGGGGATAGGAATTCTTCCTGCAGGAGATAGTCCAGCAATTGTCTTGGAATACATATCTTGGCGAGGGGAGATAAGGTTGCTATACGTCTAAAGTTATTAATGTCTGTTGAATGTCCTCCTTTGTGCATAGGGATAACGTGTGACTTTTTCCAGAGAGAAGGAATGTGGGATTCCTGGACTGACCTATTTATATGGACTGAGACAGGACAGGCAATACTATTGGCTGCTATTTTTAGGTACTCACTTGGAAGGTCATTAGCTGAAGAAGAACATGGTTTACGTGTACTTTTATATAAGATGTGGGCATATCTTTGAAGGTGAAAGTGGATATGGTGATATGTGGCTGTTGGGTAGGGTTAGGGTTAGATGTTGAGGAATTCTTGGTTAGAGATGCTATACTATCTATAAAATAAGAATTGTACTGTTTGCAGTTTCAAGTGGTGAATTATCAGGAGAGGGGGCTGGGCTGAATTTTTGGCCAGAATGTAAGATTTCTTTAATGGATGACTAACATTTTTTAGGGTTGTGTTTAGTATTATTCTGAAAGTTATTATAGTACCTCTTTAGTATGATTACAAAGCATTCTGAAGTTTTCAAGCTACTGAGGTGACTTATATTTTTGCCAATCTTTCCATGCTTTTTCTCTATCCTGCATTAGCATTACAGTCTTTCTGGATAGCCAAATTGGATTATTTGTATTCAGTCTCTTCCTTCTATGAGGTGCAAGGCTTTTAAAGACATTAAGAAAAGTAGTATTAAATTAAATTACAACATTGTCTAAGGGGAGGATTTTTAGGAAGTTCCAGTTCATAGATGATAATGTAGTAATGAACATTTCTGGGTTAATCTTGGAAAGGGTACGTGTTTGGATTTTCATAGGTGTTTACTAGGCTAATGACCACAAGGGCCTTTTTAAGCCTAGCCATGCATCCCAAATCTTTGACAAGTTCTGATATCCTTGATAAGTGTAAGCATGGGCCTGGGAGATGAACCACTTATAGGTTGCCTGTTTGCATCAGAGACATAGATGCCAAACCAGGGATCAATTTCCGGTTTACTATCCAGTTGTTCAAGTTGCACTTGAATTGGATTAGGGAGGAACTCTGCTTCACATGGATGGGGAGCCTGTTCTATAGATGGGGTAGTTTCTGGGATACATACCTATCTCTCCAACAGGTCCTATTTATATCACAAGCAAGGTTTAAGTCTTTAGAATGGGTAATTCTGGCACTGTTTGTTTTGTGGATATGCTGGAGGTCCATCAGAGTGGGTTCTGACAATGTACTGTATGACAGGCATAGATCTCCCCTCAAAAGCCTGTAGGAAACAGAATATAGGGATAGGCCCTTGAGGCGGTCTGCATACGACATATTACTTATGCCCTGTATTCTTTTAGTGAGGAACCTCTGTGGACGTTCCAGTTGCTGGATATGCCTGGTTAGGTACATACCAAAGGGGTATTGTACTCAATGATAGCTCTGATGAATGCAGAATACAGTACAACAATGACTTCCTTGGACTTAGATGCCATACCTTTGTTTATAAGCTGAGCAACACAGAATGATTTCCTCACCACTGTAGACACGTAAAGATCAAAGGCTAGATGACTATCTATGTGTGTCCATAAGTCCCTGACTACTGGGTCAACTCTAAGGGGTGTGTTGTCAATATGATAGTTACCAGGGACGGATGACTTCCCAAAGGATACTATTATGCATTTCTTGGCATTTAGTTTTAGTCCATGACTCTGACACCAGTTGTTTGTCTGTGGCAGCCCCTACTGAAGAACATTTGTGTCAGTGTGAGATTCAATGACAGCTCCTAATTTGCAATCATCTTCAAATTTAGTCAGCCAGAGACCACTGACATTGAAGGAGTGGTCCAAGGACTGATCCCTGAGGGACTCCACTTGTGACTGGCCTTTTTGTAGAGATAGCCTCCCCAATTCTAACTTGCTGGGTCCTGTCTGTGAGCCAGTTGGCTATCCACCGGGTGACATATGGGTTTGTACCTAACCTCTTGAGTTTGTCAACAATGCCCAAGTGGGGTATTATGTCAAATGCCTTGGCCAGGTCAAGGAAGGCAGTGCGAACGATTTTGACCTCAACCATTGCTTTGGTGACCTTCTCAAAGAAGTCCACCAGGCTGAGTAGGCATGATCTGCCCCTGACGAAACCAAACTGGGTTGGGTCCATTGTCTGGAGGTTTACTATACCTGATCATCTCCATGATAATTCTTTCCATGGTGATCCAATGTATAAGATAACTGGTTGTATAGATTGGGAGATGATCACTGAGAGAGTCTGACATTGTACATGTGGTAGAGTATTTGCTAGAGTCTGATACTAGGATCTAGTCTAATAGAGAATTTGATGTTTTGCTATAATGATAATGTGGGGGGGGGATTCTTAATTAGTTGTGAGAAACCATTAAGTTCGTGATAGATGTAGGGGAGTTAAAGTTTATGTCCAACCAACTGACATTCACATCACTTAGTAGGATTTTTTCTTGCGGAAATGTTATGGATACCCAATGTAGAATATCTTCCAATATAGCTGTATCATCTGCAGGATGGATATAAAGGACAGTAATGCATATTTGTTTATAATTGTTTATTTTGAGGAAAGCAATAAGAAGCTCTGCTGAACTAACTTTTTGGTGCTGGCTTGCTGTAAGGGGAAATGTAGATGTAGTAGGTATTTGGAAATATTAAAGCAATACCACCACCTTTCCTCTTTACACTGTCATTACAGATAATATTACAGGCAGGAGGTATAACTTTGGAGTTGTATATGCTGGGTTTAAGCCAAGTTTCAGTTACCACGAGAACATCTGGCTTATGTTGGGGAATCCAAGCATGTAGTTCAGCAGTTTTATTTCTTATATTCCTAACATTTATTGAACCAAAATTAGACCATCAGGGATAGAGACTGGCTATTGTTGGGTTACAGATGTCTGTGGCAGAATTATCTTTGTGTTCATTGTGATAGGTGGGGCCAGGGTGTATATCTAATCCTAGAAGGATCTTTGTATATTGGGGAATTATTGCACTTAGTTTTATTTTAGTTGACGTGCAATTAATCAACCTTTATTTGTAATAAAGGTGAGTGGCAATATTAAATAGATTTGGCACAATGTGTGGAGAGTGTGAAGAGGAAGTATAGATAGGTGGTTGGGACAAAGTTGGAGAGATGTTGTGATATATTATTGAGTCATGGTAGGATGACAGATGGCACAGTACGAGGATAAGAATAGAGGATAAGCTGAAGAGTAGCAGAATTAAGTAGAGGAATCTGCATTTTATAGATGTCAGGCAGTGGGGATGTGGCACTGAAGAAGGAAAGAGTAAGTTGCAGGACAGCAGGAGAATCAGTGATGATGGATTCTGAAAGCTGGAAGAGGATAGGTAAGCAGAGAAGTATTTTCTACAAAATAACCGAAGTAGGTTGCCCTGGTATCTTCTCTGGAATGTAAGGAATATAGGTGTATGAAAGGCTAGAGTATGATGATGTAGTCAAAATAAGAAGAAATGAGGGTTTATTTGGGAAAAGAAAAATATACAACGTGGAATAGACAGGTACTATTAGGGAGGGTTGTGATTATAAATGGATATAGTACAAAGCAGTATGGGAGGAAGAAAGATAGTTGGGAATGGGGATAATTAAACAGAGATAGGGAAGTAGGAAATTAAACAAGTAGATGTGTAGAAGAAGTAACGTCATTCAGGGAGGGTTTCGGAATAAGAGTCACATTTGAAATATGTATATAGAAAGTATAATATTAGAATAAGAAGGGGTTTGTGGGAATTGGGGGTAGGGGACTGAAGCAAAGCCAAGCGGAGCAGGCTTCCCATCCTCAGGTCAATTTACAAGAGACAGCAATTAGTTTATGGCCAGAATAAAGCAATTAACAAATAGATGCAAGTAAAAAGTACAGTTTTGTACCTACCATAAATGTAGATGTCCGAGAGGAATGCATCTGCAGTCTTTACAAATGGGTTGTCCTGTCGTCAGGCAGCCCCTCGGGTCGGATTCCAAAGTCTGGGTCTGGCACTTCACCCGACGCCATTGCGGCAGTTATTCGGGTATAAAGGCATCAGCGGCGCCATTTCCTCAGTGTTTCTTGCCCCAGATGCCAGGTGCCCTCTTGGATGGCTAAATGTGGATAAATGCCAAAGTTTCCAAATAGTAGAGAGCAAACACACAAAATAAGCATGTATGTACATATATACAAACAAATACACCATACTAGATCCCCCCCAAGCTAGCTGAAGATTGGTAAATACCCTAGGAGTACTTCAGAGGGAAGGAGGGTGGTGACTGCAGATGCATTCCTCTCGGACATCTACATTTATGGTAGGTACAAAACTGTACTATGTCCTTCAAGGATGCATCTGCAGTCTTTACAAATGGGTAGAATACCATAGCTAAACTAGGGGAGGAGGAAATGAGAATAGATTATGGTGTAGTCAGGATCCCTTGCAAAACAGCAGTGGCAAAGCCAGCACGGGATCTAGAGTATAGAGGTAAGTTATAATGCTTGGCAAATGTATGCACGGAGGTCCAAGTAGCAGCCTCTATAATGTCCTTGGTAGCCACAAGAAAGCTGTGGTAGTGGCTGTAGCCCTTGTGGAGTGAGGCCTGATGTTCTCTGGAGTTTTCTTTCCATGGTAGGAGTAACAAAATCTAATGCAATTTCCTATCCATTTGGAGATCGTCTGTTTAGAAATTGGTTTTCCTTCCTTTCCTGTTGCATATGCTACCAGAAGCTGGTCAGTTTTTCTATTGTTTTTTGTCCTGTCCAGGTAGTATCGCAATTGTCTGTGTACATCCAAGGTATGTAAGAGCTTTTCTCCCCTGTTCTGTGGGTTGGGGAAGAATGTAGGAAGGTGGATAGCCTGATTTAAAGAGACTCTGGATACCACCTTAGGCATAAATGTAGGATTTGTTCTCATGGACACTCTATCTTGATGGAAGATCAGGAAGGGCTGTACTGCCATTAATGCCTGTAGTTCAGAGACCCTTCTTGCTGAAGTTATTGCCAGCAGGAAAGCAGTTTTCCAGGATAAGTATTGTAATTCTGCTGTTGCTGCTGGTTCGAAAGGAGGTAGAGTCAGTTTTTCTAGCACAAAGTTCAAGTCCCATGCTGGCAATGGAGGTTTCCCGGGAGGTTTTACATTTTTAATTCCTCTCAGAAACTGTCTGAGCAGAGGATGCGAGAAGACAGGAGGATCCAAGCTGTATTCTGCTGAAATAGCTGATGCATGTATCTTGATGGAAGAATAGGACAGGCCTGTATGGAAGAGCTCCGCCAAGTACTCCAGGATGTTGGCTATGTTCACCGGTGTCACATCTTGCCCCTTTGCAGTACTCCAGATGAGATATCTTTTCCATTTTGCTGCATAATTCTTTCTTGTTGGAGGTCTACGAGCCTCCAGGATTATGTCTTTAACCCTTTGGGATAAATTTGGGTTAATTGCTGTTATGTAATGTTCCAGGCAGTTAGCTGCAGAGTTTTTAGGTTTGGATGCAGGATGTTGTAGTTGTTCTGTGTTAGCAGTAATGGGATCAGGGGCAATGTCCATATTTGTTCCCGGGACATGCTCCTCAGCAGTGGATACCAATGTTGTCTTGGCCAGTCTGGGGCTATCAGAATGATCCTCGGGCGTTCCTCTTTGATCTTGAGAAGCACCTTGTGCATCAAAGGAAGTGGTGGGAATGCGTATGCTGTCAGGCTTTTCCAACTGAAGGATAGGGAGTCCACCTTCCAAGCAAGTGGGTGGTAAGTCCTTGAATTTCTTCAACTGGTGATTGAATGGGGATGCAAACAAGTCTATTTGTGGTAATCCCCATTCTCTTGTGATGGTTTTGAAGATGTCCGGATGCAGCATCCATTCGTGGGCATCTGTTGTAGTTCTGCTTAATATGTCTGCTAGAATGTTTTCCTTCCCTGGTACATAAATTGCCTGTAACTGAATGTTGTAGCTCAGAGCCACATCCCATAGGTCCAGTGCCAGCCGGCATAGAGGGTATGAGTGTGTGCCTCCCTGTTTGTTGATGTACCACATAACTGTGGTGTTGTCTGTCCTTATCATCAACTGGCCTTCTTGGAGAAAAGGTCTGAATGCCTGGATTGCCAATTTTACTGCCATCATTTCTTTTAGATTTGTGTGTAGATGCAGCTGGTCTTGAGTCCATAGGCCTTGAATGCACTTGCCCATCATGTGTGCCCCCCAACCGAGGTCTGAGGCATCTGTCGTGATGGTTTGTCTTGGTTGACTTTTGCAGAAGGGCAATCCTGTGTTTGATTGACAGGCCTGAGCCCACCATAGGAACTCTTGCTTCAGGCATGGGATCATTGGAATTTTGGTTTCTAGGCTGTGCTTGTGCTGGGACCACAAATTCTTCAGGTACCACTGTAGCTTTCTCATATGCAGCCTGGCATGAGGGACCAGTATTATGCAGGATGCCATGAAGCCTAGAGCTTGTAGCACTTTTCTTGCAGTTAGATGGTTCTGCTTTGTTAATGCCAAGAAGTAGAGAGGAAGTTGCTCTTTCTTTTCTGCAGTTAGAAATGCCATTTGTTTTGATGTGTCCAGTTCTGCACCCAGAAAGGTTATTCTTTGGGATGGAATCAGCCTTGACTTTTTGTATTGACTGTATATCCCAGGGCTTGCAGCAGGTAGATGACTCTTTGTAAGTCTTCTGTTAGTTTGTTTTGTTGTCCGCTTGTATCAGGCAGTCGTCCAGGTAGGGATAGATTTGAATCCCTGAAGTCTGCAATGAGCGATTACTGATGCCAGGCATTTCGTGAACACTCTGGGCAGTAGATAAGCCAAAGGGCAATGCTGAGAATTGATAATGCTCTGATCCTGCAAGAAATCTGACGTATCTTCTGCAAATTGGTCTTATGGGGACGTGCAGGTATGCCTCCTTGAGATCTAGAGTTACCAGCCAAGACTCCTTGCCCAGCATGGGAAGAAGCTGCTGTAGGGTCAGCATTTTGAATTTTGGAACAATGAGGAATGTGTTTAAAGCGGACAGGTCTAGAATAGGCCTCCATTTGTTTTCTTTTCTTGGTACCAGGAAGAGTCTGGAGTAAAATCCCTTCCCTTGCTCCATAGATGGCACCTTTTCCACAGCTCTCATTCTTAATAATTGAGATATTTGTTTTAGAGCTTCTGTCCTTTGAGTAGGTGGTAGGTTTGGCATTCCTCTCTTTCCTGGTAGAGTATGGAAATGGAACCTGTAACCTTTGTCTATAGTTTGCAAAATCCATTTTTCTCTTGTAATGCAGTGCCAGTTTCTTGAAAATAATGTTAGCTTTCCGCCTAAGGGTGCTTCTAGTTGTTCCCTGGTAGGCGGTGTCACCGTCAAGTCACTGTGATTGAGTTGTAGTGGTGGTGGCTGTATCCGTGTCTCGTTGGTTGTTACCCTGCCATTGGCGACCCCTGTAGGCACCTCTGGATTGGTTTCTGCCTCTAGAGCGCCTATTCCTGCCTCTTTGTGCCTTAGAGGAGTCCGGAAAGGACCAATTCTTGGAGGGCCAGTTCCTGCTAAACCTTGGAGGTTGAACTTGTAAGAAATCTTTCACTGTTTGCACAGATTTTGCTTTCTCTTCCATCTTTTTTAGTACCTGCTGTGCGGGGGCACCAAATAAATTGACCTTGTCCATAGGTGCATCCAAAAGCTTAGATTTGACATGGTCTGGTAATGCCTGTTCTTTCAACCATGCATGCCTCCTGATAACTGTGCCAGTCATGGCTGATCTAAAGGAAGCCTCCAGTGCATCATAGCCACATTTTAAAGAATGGTTATTAACCTGCTGTATGTTATGTACCATTTCTTAAACATACTTTTTATCTAAAGATTCTTCAGAGGACAGCTTTTTAGTCAACTGGTCAAGCATAAACTCTTGATATTGAATCATATGGAATTGGCAGTTCAAAGCTCTAGCTGACAAAGTAGCAGAGGTGTAAACTTTTTTACCCCATCTCTCTAAGGACCTGGATTCCCTTTCAGAGTGGAGGGTTTTAGAAGAAATAGCTGCTACAGCTTTAGGGCCCTGAGAGATAGTCTCTGGGTCTGCAAAAGGAGCCTTATATAAGTGGTGATGAGTGTCCGGGACCCTGTAGTACCTATCGGGCTTAGCAGGAGCCGGAGGTAAAGTATCAGGAGCAGTGCAAGCATCATTAAATGCATCATCAACAACAGATAGAACTGGAGGTATAGCTAAAGGCCTATGCTGTGGCAAATGTAGAAAGGTCCTAAGCCTTTTTCTAGAGTCTGAGAAATCTTGGCCCTGCCACTGAAATTGTTCCCTCATAGCATGCAAGGTTTCCCCAAAGGAAAATTCCTCAGGAGGAGAGGCTGAAGGGATGGACTCCTCAGCATCAGAGTCTTCGTAAGGAGAATAAGAAGCCTCAGGAGGGTCTGTATGTTCTGAGTCATCAGAGGAATCATCTGTGGATACTGGCTCAGGGGGCTCTGCTCTAGGCCTCTTTTCTGGAGGAGGGAGAGAGGCCCTGCCTGGATGAGGCTGGGCACCACGAATTAAAGAAATGAGATCCTCAGCCAAAGAAAGCATATGGGAGCTGGTGCTGGGCCTGTGAGAGGGGCTTGGCAGGCACAGGTTTTGATGCTTAGCCCTGGCAAAGGCCTTAATAGACATAGCTGGAGGAGGCCTAGCAGCTCCACATGCAGGGGTAGAGATATCCAGGGGAATGGTGTCTGATAAATCCTGTGAAATCGCAACAGAAGGTTGGATTTCAGAAGCCGTTTCTACCAGGTTAGAAGAGGCCTCGGTAGAAGGCAAGTTATCGGCTGAAGAAAGAAGCTTGCTCGGTTTTGCCGAAAACCGAGACACTGGTTTTGCTTATAGAAATCAAGCGCGACCGCGAGTGTCGGTCCTTTTTACGTTTTTTGGTTATTTGCGAAGTCGGAGGATCCCATAATGTAGGCAAAATCGGAAAATCTGTTCAGCAAAGTCCGGGTTAAAAGAAGCACAGGCTAGACAAGCTGCTACGCCGTGGTCTGGGCCTAAGCAATGTATGCAATAGAGTGGAAATCTTTATGAGGTATTTGTTTCCCACAAGATAAACAGTTATTAACTTTCTGACATCGGCTGAGGCAAGAAAGAGTCCCCAACGGGTACTTAGCTTTATAGAAGTCTTGTAGTATTCGGTAGTAGAAATCTCTGGATCTGACCGACCGGCACTTGCGAACAGCTTCGCAAGAAAGACTGGGAAAATGGCATCGGCTGATGCCTTTATACCCGAATAACTGCCGCAATGACGTCGGGTGAAGTGCGACACCAGCCGAAGCCAGACCCAGACTTTGGAATCCGGCCGACCGAGGGGCTGCCTGACGACAGGACAACCCATTTGTAAAGACTGCAGATGCATCCTTGAAGGACATCAGGGTGTTGGTCATTTACTGAGACTAAAAAACTGGCATATGTGGTAAAGTCTACTGGTCAAGATAAAGGGGACAATGGCCAACTTAGTAAGAGGTCCTTACAGTGCATGGATTACTTCACAGAGACTTTTGATAAACAGCAGGCATGTATGTAACTCCTTAAAGTTAATGCGCAGCAAAGTTCTTCACGTTAAATATGCCTACATTAAACAATTACAAAATTCTCAATAAATTTGTAGGTGTAAGGCTTTGTAGCAGATCTCCTGCAATTTCAAGGTCAGATGCAGAGACTGCATGCTATTAAATAGGTTCATAGGTTGGTACTAGCCTATCGGCCCTAAGGCCTATACAAGCCTAGCCATAACAATTCCCTGGCTATTTCTTCCCACACTATTTACTTCCCTGGACCCCTGTCTAGCAGGGCGACTGACGTGATCCCCAGGGTGAATTTCCTTTCTCCCATCCAATCATCAAGGTTCCTTTTGAAGAGGGCCAAAGAGGCGCTCTGCTTGACATGTATGGGCAGTCTATTCCAGAGTCTGGGGAGTCTCTGGGTCAGGAACCTATTCCTCCAGTATGTTTTGTTTACTGTGATGACAAGGTTTAGATCCCTGGAGCATGTGGCTCTGAGGGATTGGGATTTCTTTAAGTGTCCAACAGCTCTGGGTTTGACATGGCTTTGTATGTTAAGCAGAGATCGCCTCGGAGTAGACAATATGCGACAGAGTATAGCTGGAGTTTTTTAAGGCGGTCAGCATAGGGCATCTGCTTTAGGGTGAGATGGACTACCAACATGGAACATTATGGTGAGTACATAACTTCTTTATGTTAGATAGTCCGATCTCACCTTCATTTTTACATATGGGACAGCGTCCCTAGCGCCTTATTCTTGGGTGGCTCATTGGAAAATACTCTGGAGCACCGTGGAGCCACAGGATGCTCTACCCCTGGATGCCAAATCCAATTTGTAATGTGTAATAAAAGGGTGAGGGGTAGCCCACATAGCTGCTGCACAAATATTATCAAGTGGTACCATGGCTTGAAAAACTGCAGAGGTAGACAGCGACCTGGTAGAATGAGCCTTGATCCTGTAGGGTAAAGGTTTGCCCTCCGAGCTATAGATAAAGGCTATACAACTGGAAATCCAATTAGATAGTGTCACTTTAGAAACTGGTAAACCCAATCTACAGTCAGAAAAGGAAATGAGTAATTGATCTGATTTCCTGAAACCCTTAGTCTGCTGTAGATAAAAACGTAGTTGTCTATGAACGTCTAGCTGATGAAAACGGTACTCAGCTGCATTACAGTGGTTAGGGAAGAAAACTGGGAGTTCTATTGATTGGTTTAAGGTAGCATTAGAACAAACTTTGGGGACAAAGGAGGGATTAGTACGCAATGACACCCTGTCTTTGTGAAAAATCAAATACGGTGGCTTAATAGACAAGGCCTGTAGCTCTGATACCCGTCTAGCTGATGTGATAGCTACCAAAAACAAGGTCTTCCAAGACAAAAATTTTAGAGAAGATGAGTGGGAAGGTTGAAAGGGCGGAGATGTCAATTTGGACAAAACAAAATTTAAATCCCAAGAAGCCACTGGTTCTTGCAAAGGTGGTCTCAATAGAGTGACCCCTTTCAAAAAGGTCTTGCATAGCTTATGAGACATTAAATTGGTATCTGGAAAACCTTAGTGAAAATGAGAAATTGCCGCCAATTGGACTCTGACAGTGGCAGCGGCAGATCCTTGCTGAAAAAGCTCAGAAAGAAAATCCAGAATCACGGATAGAAGCAGTGTATGGAGCTACATTCATTCTCTGTACCCACATAGAAAATATTTTCCATTTACTGCCAGACAGCCTCCTAGTTGAAGGTTTATCGGAGGACATAAGAATATGTGACACTAAGGATGATGCATCATGAAGCCTGACTAGGGATGGAACTGGAGCAGCCACGCTGTCAATTTGAGGGTGTGGATTGATGGGTGTTGTGAACCCGACATGTGAATCAATAGATGTGAAGCTGGGTCCAGAATCCAAGGATCATCCAGGAGGACATGCTCGTGGAAGGGGAACCAGACCTGACAAGGCCAGTAAGGAGCAATGAGGATCAACTTGCTTCCCAGCCGACTGGCTTTCTGAATCACTTTGGAAATGAGAGGGATTGGAGGAAAGCCATACAGAAGTCCCATGGGCCAATCGTGAGCCGGACTGTCTCTGGGAGTCTCTCCCGGAGGGGGAATGAGTGAAAAATAGCTGCTGCATTTGGTATTAACTGGGCTGGCAATAAGGACACAGCAAGGCTGTCCCCATTTCCGGAAAATCTGATCCACTGTTTCCCGTTTCAGAGACTACTCGTGAGGCATTAGGATTGCCCGTCTGAGCTTGTCTGCTATCATGTTGGTCGTCCATGGAATGTGCATTTCAACCAGAAAGCACTGGGAAGAAATCACCCATTCCCAAACTCGCATGACCTCTCGACAGAGTGGGTAAGATCTGGTACCGCCCTGTTTGTTGATATACCAAACCACCGACATGTTGTCTGACTGTATCGCAATAGTCTCTAGAGGAAGAAGGTCTTGAAGTGCTTACAGTGCCAGAAGCACTGCCCTCATCTCCAGAGCACTGATATGCAGATGAGCCTCGTGTTCTTGCCATGTGCCTTGGAAAGTCCTGCCGAGATAATCCCCCCCCCCAACTGATCTGGGAGGCATCTGTGGTCACAGTGGCAACGGGTTGGGCTGAAACAAAGAGGGCACCCGTGATCAGTTGATTGGGAGCTATTCACCAAAGAAGGTCCTTCTTGCATGATTCCATCAGCAGGATAGGATGACTCAGTGGGAGATATTGGAAGGACCACTGGGAAGACCGAAGCCACTGGAGAATTCTCATGTGCAACCTGGCTAATGGTACTAATAGAATTGTGGAAGCCATAGTCCCGAGGAGCTGAAGAACCCACTTCGCTTTGACATTTTGCAAAGGAAGAAAACGTTAAACTTGGGAAATTAAGTTCTGTGCCCTTTCGGTGGGGAGACGAACTGTCATGTTCACTGTGTCTACCTCTGCGCCTATAAAAATCACAGATTGAGAGGGCAATAATGCAGATTTTTTCCAATTTATGGAGATCCCTAACTTGAATCGTGGCGTCCCTGTTTTGGTGGAGTAGATGCCTGGTGGGGGCGGTCAGGAGCCAGTCGTCCAAATACGGAAACACCTGGAATCCCAGACGTCTCAGGTGAGCTGTCACTACTGCCATGCATTTGGTGAACACCCTGGAGGCTGTGGTGAGACCAAAGGGCAGAGCACGAAACTGATAGTGACTAGCTCCCACCCGGAAGCATAGATGGCTTCTGGACGCCTTGTCCATTTTTATGTGGTAGTAGGCGTCCTGAAGATCCAGAGAGCACATCCAAAAGTCTTTCCCTAACAACGGGAGTATAGACTGCAGTGTTACCATCCGAAACTTGTCCTTCTTCACTGATTCGTTCAATCTGCTGAGGTCCAATATTGGCCTCCAATCTCCGGTTCATTTTGGAACTAAAAAGAACCTGGAGCAAGTTCCGGATCCTATCTGGTCTGATGGGACGAGCTGGATGACTCTTTTTAAAAGCAACTTGTTTATCTCCACAGTTGCCTGATCCCGGTGATAGGGAAAAGGGTATGATATAGCCTGTGGTAACAACTCTTTTTACCCACTTGTCTTGAGTGATATTTAGCCAGGCTTCTTGGTACAAACAAATGCAACCCGCGACCGGCCCCAGAGAAGCGCAATCAGGCTCCACATCAGGAGTGCTAAGGCCATCCTCGAATGGAATCACGGCCTTGTTGGTACTGCGGACCGCCCCTGCCTCTAGGGCGACGTCTGACGTTTCCTCCTCCTCTGCCTCTGAAGGAGGATTCACCCTGTGTGTCAGGAAAGACCCTCTGGGACTTCTTGAACCACATTTTACCGCCCTTTTGACCCTTGGGGTATGGTCTGGAAGGGACAGTAAAATGCACTCCCACGGCAGAAAGTGTCTTTCCTTCTTGCTCACACCGCGTGAGTGTATCCTTCACCTTGGAACCAAGCAATGAGGAACCATTTGGTGAATGTAGACTTGAATGGTTCCAGAAAATTACATAAGCCCATACAGGAGTGGCGCCTCAAGGCAACTCCGGAACCCACTACTCTACTCGCTCCATCAGCAGCATAAGAGATAAGTCGCATGGAGGAGTTAACCACAGAATTTAAGGTGGACAACTGAGTAGAAATCTTATCAGGAACTCCCTCAATACACGTACCTTGTATGGAATCTCATAACACCTTGAGGAGATCCCTCTGCAACCTCGTGAAGTGCGTGAGATAGTTCAGCAATCAAAGGGTAAAGGCCGCTGAACTAAAGATACGCTTCCCAAATCTGTCCATCTGTCGAGACTCCTTGTTTGGCAGATGAACAGATGAAGTCTCCGCCAACTCCTTCTTCGTGGCCGCCGCCACCAACATGGCATCTATGGGAATGCCCCTGGACAAGAACTCTTTACCAGGATGGGCAGACAAGAACTTGTTCGGTCTCCTGGGGTCTGGCTCCACGGTGTCAGGAGTATCCCACACCTTTCGACTAACTAGATCCATCAGTTTGTCAAAAGATGGAGACACCCAGGAGGCAGAAGGTTGAGACCCAAAAGCCTTCAGGTACACTGACTCCTCATCAGAAGGGTTAACAGAGGGCCAGTCACACCTCTGCCTAAGGATCTCTAAAATGTCCACAAAGGAGACATCATCAGAGGACGACTTGGGAGACCCTTCCGACTCATCGAGGTCAGTGTCCGATGTCAAAGACTCATCCTGGGAGTCAACATGTTTCCTCTTACATAACCTCTTCCAGGGAGGCTCCTCGGAAGGACCTTCCGGGGAAGCCTTGGAAGAGTTGGGGCCACCAGACGATGGCTGCTGAGGCTGCAGGTCTCTGCTGTCTCCAGAGAGAGTAGGGGCTGAGACTGAAGTGGGTGCTCTCTGGGGAAGAGTGCTGGTGCCACTGGTAGGGGCTGGAGAATGAGACAGCATGCTCCTCATCATCTCAAATGCCGACCTCTCTGGCTCCGAAAACCTTCCCCGCTCTGAAGAGACAAAGGTCGGCGCCAGAGCTGTCGGCTCCGTGATAGATGCAGAGTCCAAGCTCACCCTGGCCAAAGCACCTAGAGGAAGGCTCGGAACCGAAGACAGATTCCAACCCTCCCTGTCGGTGCCGACAGGAGAACTTCGGCCCCTGGACACGATGGACAGCACCGTGCATGTCGGAGCCGAATCCAGCTCCAAGGCAGCAACAAAGTGAGCTGGAACCGACATTTCCTCCGTTGGCACCAAGCACTCCGGTTCCGAAAGGCCAGTATGACTCGGAGGAGGAATAGCAGACAAGGGCAAAGCTGGGCCAAGTGGCTCCGGAGCCGACTGGGTCGGAGCCAAAAATAATTCTGGTAAGGCAGACGACTTCAGGAGTCTCAGCACTACCCTCCCCACATCTTCTTCTGAGAGGCTCCTGAAAGACCTACAAGACATAGTAGGGGATCTTGACCTGGGGGGAACTGGAGACTTAATTGTTACGGAAACCGGTAGGGAGCTTACAGACCGGCTCCGAGTAGCAGAGTCAACTGCTGTATCAATAGGTTCAGAGATCGGCTCCGAAACACCTGTAACCAACTGACACCACCATGATGCTCTCCTTCGGCTCCGAAGGCTGAGGAGTCGAGGAGGCAGATTTGGACTGTTTCGACTGTTTAGGAGGTGGCTCCGAGACATCAGCTGGTGCAGGGGAAGGCCTTTTTGAGGATTTTGATTTCCCAGATTTAGAGGGAGCCGAAGAAAGGTGTAGCGAGAGCTAGGTCTTCTAAAGGAGTTACTCTAGGTCTAGGTCCTCTAACTTAAACAGGCCTAGCCTGGTGTAGAAAAAGCTAGGTCTTCTAATTTAAACAGACCAGAAAGGAAAGCCCACTCACACAAGAGAAAATGTAAATGACACAATAAATTTCTATATTTCTAATAACAGGTAGTATACTAGGGAAGCTGTAAGCAGATCCCTGCCAAAAACAAACAATCTCAATATAGAAGAAAACTAACTGCTAACGGTGACCAACAAAGGTCAAAATAACAGACAAGACAACAGGAGCCCCTGTTGACTAAGAGCGGAAAACCGCCAAAAATGAATACTCTACCTAATAATAAAAAAATGCGCAACGGCGCCTAAAACTAACTGGCACACAGGATACCAATAATTACTAGTAAACTAAGTTGCACTCAAAAAAGGCAAGCAATACAACTGCCTAATATATTAGCAACAATAAATATACAATAAAAGTTCTAATAAAGCATTGAAATACAATATTGAATATAAAGAATTTGAAAAACTTAGCCAGAGCCAAGAGAAGCACAACCGAACTCATCGATGCAGCAAACGAGATTTGGGGATTGTACTGGTGCACCATGGGATACTTGCTTTGCCACGAGCCAACCAGAAATCTTCCAGCTTGTAAATCGGCCGAGGTGGAGCCGAGGATCAGCTCCGAATCCATATGTAAAAATGAAGGTGAGATCGGACTACCTAACATTAACTCTTCTGCCTTCTAGGATATAGAAATAAAAGTACAAGAATGGATCACATTTAAGGAAAGCAGTTTCCTGAACATGCCAGCCAATGACAGAACTGTCAAAGGGATATGGTGGGAGTTGGGGGGGGGGGTGGCGGCACAAGGGACAAAAATAGTTCAAGTCAGTACTGGGAGATGTGATGAGATTCTGTGGCACATTAAGGAGTTTTGTCATGGTTTTCACAAGATTCCTGAATGCTGGCTCTTTGGGTATGGACACTGGACTCTCTGAATCCTCATCTACATCTTAAAATATGATGCAATGGTCCCTACTCCTGGGCAGTAATCAAGGAGCCTCAATCCTCGCCACTGACACCAGTGAGGGATGGCACTAGGAACAAAAATGGATACAGGCAGTATTTTCATATGCAGCTCTCTGCACCAAGCACATGTTCCCTTAAGAGCACATTGGGAGTACACTCCAGACCTGGGGCTGGACTCTGACTCTCTCTCCAGGCCCCAAACAAGACTCCACACTGACCTCTTTGGAGCTCTGTGTCTCTGTTCCAAGCAGCTGAAACACACTTGGATATTTGATTTTCACGCTGACCTCTTTGGAGCTCTGTGTCCCTGTTCTACGTAGCTGTGAAACACACACACACACACACACACACACTTACCAGCTGTGCTCCCTCTGTCCATACTACAAGGTAATTACTCTGCCACCAGTCAGCTATTCTAAGGCTCTTACAAGGGTACCCAATTATACTGAGCAAAATTAATGCTAATACAAATGGTAGAGTTTGACCAATGCAGCAAGGCTTTCAGAAACAGCCACAGTGTCACTAAAATAATCATAAGTGCTCTGAAAGAAAAGCCACAATGAAAGGTATAGAATATTTAATAATAAATAATAAAATAGAAAATGAAAATACTGAGAATCTAGTTACAATAAACACCAGCTTTTCAATCACAGGAGATATAAAAAAATAACACAGTTGGATAGATTCATACAGATGCAGAAAAACAATGCTTAACTAATCCCACTGTATTTTCCCAAATGACTAAAGAATTGCTGTCCCTAGTTAAGTTACTTACTACAGCAAGGCAAGATGATGAATGCAGAGTTGCTTACTACAGCAAGGCAAGAGGAGGTGTGAGGTTGTGTGAGATATCTGTGAGAGATCTTTCCTGTCAGGTTCCGAAAAACAAAGGAGACAGAGAAGCCACAGAGAAAGCACAATGCAGTACAGGCAGCACTAGCATACTCTAATTTCTCTGTGTATTTAAAAGACTAGGGAAACAAGGGCAGTCTGTACTATCACTATCTTGTGGCTGGGTGGTTAGGAGTTAATTTGTGGAATGATCTGATGAAAATAACAGTCCAGGACTAACATCAGTCTATCCAAAACTGTCTGATTTAAAGTACAAATGGAGACCAGAGATGAATGTGTACCCATTGCTGGTATAAACCTGGATTTAGATCATACAGCACTGACACAGTGTGTGCCAGGACTGATGCTAGAATTAATGGGTTCACAAATGAAGCTCCAGCTGCCTAAGGAGTACAGAAGCCAGATGCTGACATACTGGTGGTGTTTACTAATGTAGCTAAAGGAAAACAGATGCAAGAATCTGTGCTGCAAAATATGAATAAGTAAAATAAACTACTGACACTACCTTGAGTAGGTCAGTCATATATTTTTGTAGTAGTTTCTTTCTCCATGGATTCATCCTAATTCTTATGATGTGAGGAAGAAACACACTTGCCATTTCCGACATTTTCTTGTCTTGCCTCCATGTTGCTGAGATTTACTACCCAAGGAGTACTTTTTTAAACTGCTTTTTCTTTGGCATTAGGAGTTGTCACAATGAAATAGACCCAAGGAGGATGTTCTTTTGTATTTCAATTAAAACTAAAGAAAAAGAGGTAAAAACACATGCTTACTGTTGTTTTGCATTGATTTTTATAAGGGTGGACTATTGCTTTCTTACTTTTTGTACCAATCCAATATGTTTACAAGAAACAGCATTCAACTAATAAAAAAATAAACTTAAGCCAAACATGCAATACTTTCTCAAACAGAAATGTGAAAAAAAGAAAAATGATTCATGTTAAGTCTGATTAAGAACAAGAAAAAGAAATGGAAGGGCTTTGGTAATTAAAAAAATGTTTATCATAACTAATAAATAGCAGTGTTAACAGACCTGGAACTTTAACACCTTTACTGAATTATCACTTAAGACATGGGCAAAAAAGAAGTTATGTACTTACCATAACATTCTATGTTTGTAGTCCATCTCGCCTACATTCTTGCTGGATGGGTTCGGAGCCGATTCTCGTCCCCGACTCAGCCGATACTAAAGCTCGAGAGCTTTTACTGGCTTGAGGCTAACCCCTATCCCATGGTGCCTCACGGCATTTCCCCAGATCTTGTTTGCAAGAAAGTAAATAGGTACATAATAGTCAGTAAACTATCAATAACTATGTACATACAAACAGAACACTCTGCATTACTATCCATGTCAGGTGGACAGACAACTACAATCAGGTCAGACAGCATAATGGATAGTCCACCAGTTCCTCCAGGAAACAGGAAGGGGGAAGGAGGGTGGAAAGCAAGAATGTAGGCGAGATGGACTACAAATGGTAAGTACATAACGTCTTTATGTTATGTAGTCCTATCTCTCCGTAATTCTTTCTGGATGGGACAGCGTCCCTAGCACCTTTAAGCTCAAGCGAAGAGACTCTTCAGCACAGTGGACCCAAATGATGACCTACCCTGGGAGGCCAAGTCCAATTTGTAATGAGTGACAAAAGTATGAGGTCTTGCTCAAGTAGCTGCTGCACAAATGGTATCATTTGGGAGTTTAGATCTAAAGGCATATGAAGTTGATACTGCTCTGGTTGAATGGCTTTTTACTTTGGCTGGTAATGGTTTGCCAGCAGCTTTGTAAGCAAATGAAATGCAGTCTGAAAGCCATTTAGACAAAGTGACCTTAGAAACAGGCAAGCCTTTCTTTTTGTCTGAAAAGGAAAAATACAATTGGTATGATTTTCGAAATTCTTTAGTCCTGTTCAGGTAAAACCTGAGAATTCTATGGACATCCAGTTGGTGTAATCTGCATTCTGATTTAGTTGTATGATTTGGGAAGAAAACTGGTAGTTCGATAGTTGTGTTGAGATTATGCTCTGAACATACCTTAAGAAGAAAGGAAGGATTAGTTCTAAGTGAGACTCTATCCTTGTGGAAAACAATGTAAGGAGGTTGAATGGTGAGGGCTTGCAATTCTGAAACTTTCCTAGCAGATGTAAAAGCCACTAAGAACAATGTCTTCCAAGACAAGAATTTCAGATCGGAAGAAGAGGGTTCAAAGGGTGGAGAAATTAAAGATGTAAGAACTAGGTTTAGGTGCCAGGGCTCCGGTGGTTGCCTGATTGGAGAGGTCTGAGACGGAGGACTCCTTTCAAAAAGGTTTTGCATAAAGAGTGGGACATGACTGGATTTCCCATGTAGCCAAAATGATAATTAGAGATGGCAGCTAACTGAACTCTAATAATAGCAGCTGCAGCTCCTTCTTGAAAAATGGATGCCAGGAAGGACAGGATAGACTCTATGGGAGCTGAGTAGGGATCTATGCCTTGGTTTGCTGCAAAAATGGAGAACCTTTTCCATTTACTGGAATATAATTTCCTGGTGGAAAGTTTGTGTGAAGAAATCAGAATGTGTTTCACTGTAGGGGAAAGGGAAACACACCTGGCTATTCGTGGAACTGGAGCAGCCATGCTGTCAATTTCAGGGTTTGGATAGTAGGATGGAACTACCCTGACTGATGAATCAGGAGGTCTGGAGATGGTTCCAGAATCCATGGTTCCTCCAAGAGATAGGGCCATAGGAAGGGGAACCAGACTTGGCGAGGCCAGTAAGGAGCAATGAGGATCAGGGTACTCTTCAACAGTTTTGCTTTCTGAATCACTTTTGATATGAGGGGAAAGGGTGGAAAAGCATAAAGGAGTCCTAGAGACCAATTCTGTACCAGAGCATCCCTGGGTGACATCCCCAGATGGGGAATTAGGGCAAAGTAGCTGCTGCATTTGGTGTTCATGTACGTGGGGAATAGGTCGCAGCAAGGCTGGCCCCATTTGCAAAAAATCTCTTCCGCAACTTCTGAATTCAGGGACCACTCATGAGGCACCAGAATTGCTCGACTGAGTTTGTCTGCTATCACATTGGACTTTCCCGGGATGTGCATTGCTACCAGAAAGTGTTGAGTGTCCATCTTAAAGCCTCTCGACAAAGTGGGTAAGATTTGGCTCCCCCTTGCTTGTTTATGTACCACACTACAGACATGTTGTCTGATTGAATTGCAATTGTCCCAGTGGGAAGAGAACTGTGAAGTGCTTGCAACGCGTACAGCACCGCTCTCACCTCCAGAAAATCTATGTGCAAGTGGTTCTCGTGATCCTGTCAAATACCTTGAACTGTCATTCCCAGATAATGCCCCCACCATCTGGGAGGTGTCCATGGTCAAAACTGCATTTTGTTGAGGGGTAGCAACTGGGCGACCCTAGATGAAGTTGATCCGTATGTAACCACCATGTTAGATCCTTCTTGCAGGAGTTTGTGATGAGCATATGGTGAGACAGGGGGAGATCCTGCATTGACCAATGGGCAAATAGTAGCCACTGAAGTACTCTCATGTGCAAACGGGCTAGGGGAACTAAGAGAATGCTGGAAGCCATAGTTCCTAGGACCTGCAAGACTATCCTGGCCTGTACTTTGTCTTTCTTCAGCAAGGATCTGATTTGGTTGTGCAACGATTCTATCCTTTCTGGTGTCAGTTTTGCTGTCATGGTGGTTGAGTCAATTTCTAAGCCTAAGAATACAATGCACTGTGATGGAGATAAGGCTGATTTTTTTTAGGTTTATTGTAATGCCTAGTCTGGCACATAAGGATAGAGTCTTGTCCCTGGTTCTGATTAGTTGGTGCTTGGTGGTAGCAGTGAGGAGCCAGTAGTCTAGGTACGGAACCACCTGGAATCCTTGACATCTCAGGTGAATCATTACCACTGCCATACATTTGGTGAAGACTCTGGGTGAGGCCAAAGGGCAGTGTTTGAAATTGAAAATGACTGGCTCCCAGCTGAAAGTGTATGTGTCTTCTGGAGCGCCTGTCCATTTTGATGTGGTAGCACGCGTCCCGAAGATCTATTGAGCACATCCAATTGTCTTTCCCGATAAAATGAAATATCGACTGCAGAGTGATCATACAGAACTTCGATTTCTTTACAGACTTGTTGAGTTTGCTGAGATCTAGACTTGATCACCAGACCCTGTCTTTTTTGGAACTAAAAAGAATAGTAAGTCCCGGATCCTATTTGCTCTGTGGGGACTTCTTGGATGACTCTTTTTTGGAGCAACGAGATGACCTCTAATGTTGCATGGTCTAACTGAATGGCTGGCACATCTGGTAGAGACCGGTTTACTGGGGGATTGGAAACAAAGGGAATAAGGTAACCTCTGGATATTATTGTTTGTATCCAACTATCTTGGGAAATTTGTAGCCAGGCGCTTGGGTACAGTGAAAGATGACCCCCGACTGCCTCCAGAGACGGACAGTCGGGCAACCCCTCAGGGGCAATGGAAGGGACGATCAGAGAAAGTATCTCTATCTCCCTGATGTTGCGGACCTCCTCTGCTGCAAGGGTGTCGTCTTCCATTATATCCCCCTCTGCCTCTAGGGGAGGGTTGACCCTGTGCCTGAGGGAAACCTTTTTGGGATTTACGGAACCACATTTTCCCTCCCGTATGACCCTTGGGATAGGATCTAGAAGGAAGGGAGAAATGGACTCCGACAGCAGATAAGGTTTTCCCTTCCTGCTCACACCTGGTCAAAATCTCTTTTACCTGCGGTCCAAAAAGAGTTGAACCATCAAAAGGGACATTGGTAAAGGAAGCCTTAAAGGATTCCGTGAAGTTACACAGACGCATCCAGGAATGTCTCCTAAGAGAAATTCCTGCTGCAGCTACCCTGTTCACTATCAACTGTCAGTTGCATAGGAAATCAGCCTCATAGAGGAGTTAGCTATAGATGTAAGGGTGGAGAGCTGCGCAAATACCTTGTCCATGGATCCCGAAGCTACTGAACCCTGAAGGGTGTCTCCCAACTCCTTCAGGAAATCCCTTTGACGTCTAGTAAAATGGGACAGGTAATTAAGCGATCGTAAGGTAAATGCCACTGATGAGAAGTTACGCTTTCCATACCTATCCATTGTCCTGGATTCTTTATTAGGAGGATGGATATTAGAAGATGTCTCGGACAACTTTTTTTGTGTCCGCTGCTACCTCCATAGCATCCACAGGAACTCCCTCAGAAAGGGAAGACTCATCTTCCGGGGCAGTCATAAATTTATTTGGCCTCCTCGGGACAGGCTCCACTGTGTCCGGGGAGGTCCAGGCTTTCCAGGATATGACCCCCCAAGAGTTGGTCATAAGGCGGTGTCTCCAAGGAGGTGGAAGGTCGGGAACCAAAGGACTCAAGGTACAGTGATTCATCCTCAGTAGGATTAGAGGACTTCCAATCACCCCTCTAAGGATTTCAAAAATGTCAGCAAAAGAGACATCCTCAGAGGGGGATCTAGGGGACCCTTCTGACTCATCCAAATCAGTGTCTGATGTGACAGACTCAGGTGAGTCAATGTGCTTCCTCTTACAAAGTCTCTTCCGAGGGAGCTCTCCAGTGGGATAACATGGGGAGGTTTCAGAAGAGGGGACACCTCCAATGGGGGCTGCTTGAGTCTCTGGTTCCCTACGCTGAGGGGGTGGCGAGGGAGAAGAGGTTGCTGTCGGCTGCTGGTGGGACATCGGGTCCAAGGTCAGGGCTTTCCACCCTGCTCCGAAGATGACCTCCGTTTCGAGGAGATGGAAGGTCGGCATCGAGCAAGAGGGACAGGTTCCAAAGCAGATGTGGGAACTGAGCTCAGTCGAGCCGAAGCACCGAGAGGGAGGGTCAGTTCCGAAGAAAAAACGGGCTGACTATCCCTCTCGGAGTCGACTTGAGAGCATCGGCTCCCAGATCCCTTGGCTCCAGACTGAGCTGCTGAGGATAGAATTATCGGTTCTGAGGAAGTAGGAAGAATACTCGGAACCAAAGGATCCAACACAGAAGGACCCAAAGTGTTCGACTCCGACAGCGAAGCAGTCGGAGGAGGAGCAGTAGTCTGAAGATGAGACGGCTCCAAAGCCTTTGGGTCCGGAAGAGCTATTTAGCCAGAGCCGGGTCACAGAGCAACCTCTTCACCACCTGCTCGATATCCTCATCTGAAAGTGTCCTGGAGGAACAGGTGGAGACAGAAGGAGATCTCCTCCTTTCTAAAATAGGAGACCTCAAAGTTGGTGAAATAGGGTCAATAACTGGTGAGTGTTTTTCGATACCGAAGAAACCAACGGCACCGTGACAGAAGAAGCGGAATCAGAGCCAGAACTACTAAGATCTGTCGCTTTAGACTTTTTAGATGTCTCCGACGCTGGAACCGAAGCTTTTCTCTTTACAGTTTTGGGAGCTGTCTGACCAAGTTCCAGCTGTTCCTAGAAGGAACTAGTCATAAGAACCCTGTCTATCAATTTACGTTTTCTCTCATTAAGAACGCTAGTACTGAAGGCTTGGCAAAAAGTACAGAGTTCTTGTAAATGAGCTTCTCCCAGACAGTACACACAGCTAGTGTGACTGTCAGTCAATGATATTTTTGTGAACAAGGCTAACAACAATTACAGTAATAACAATACTAACTACAACCAACAGCAAAGTTATGAAGAGAAGAAAAAGTTTTTTTTTTTTTTAAGGGAAGAAGGACTAGCACTCAGGGAGGAAATGCCCTCTAATTTAAATGGGCAACTATGGCCCTCTAACTAAAATGGGCCATACAATCCTAAAAAAGTGGAATAGGGGATCAAGCACTCAACAACAATCACACAGGTAATAGATAACAACTATTAAGGTAGAAATATGAAGAAACTAGACGAGAAATAAGATTTATCAAAAAATCTTCTACTTAGCCAATGGGCCAATAAGGAGACAACTTCGAAGCTTTCGCGACAAACAAGATCTGGGGAATTGCCGTGAGGCACTATGGGATAGTGGTTAGCCTTGAGCCAGTAAAAGCTCTTGAGCTTTAGTATCAGCCAAGTCGGAGCCGAGAATCGGCTCCGAACCCATCCAGCAAGAATTATGGCGAGACAGGACTACATAACATCATGCATTTATATAAACATATTCACATTCCTAGTTACAAACATTATACATCTCATTTTTTGTTCAACTGTCTTCAATCCAACATTACATAAATTGCTCAATTCCTGCCTTCCCTGAAATCTCACTCCTCCTTGAAATCATTATTGTGAGTGTACTATTCCCGTAATGTCCATTTTTTCTATGTCATTTGTTCCTCCTCTTTTTTAAAGATGCCACTTCCACTTTTTTTCCATCTCTGTTACAACATTCAATACTTCAAATAGAGTTTGTTTGGAGTTTGATTTCCATTTTCCGGTAATTGCTTTTTAGGAAGCAACCTGAATTAAACTTGGCAAGGACTTATTATGTCTATGCAATTTAGATTCTGTATCCTAGCTCAAAAAAATTATTTCTTTAGTTACTCCAAATATTTCTGACAGAGCAATCTGTAGTGAATTTTTGAAGTTTGCCAACTCATTACATTCCTAGAATATATGTTCCCAGTTGCCACATTCTTCCCTAACACACCTCCAACATTTGCCATCTACCAGAGAAAAATTATCTGCAGTCTGCTTGGGGTATAAAAATACCTAAGCAAACACCTCCAAGCAAAAATTTGAAATTTTCAAGACTGTTGCATACTTGGGAGCCACACATACATAAGTCCTTCCATTGTTTCCTTATGAATTACTAATCCAATCTTTTCCAACCTATTCTGATTGATTCCTACAGTTAGTGTGCAAAATTTAATATGCCTTACTAAATATCCCTTTTCAACAATAGTTTCTGTTCTAGATTTAACTAAAATCTCTAACACAGCAGGTCTTTCATTCAGGATTCCTCTACTATCTCTTTCTCTTTGCCTATGCTATACTATTAATTCCAGATAGCAAAGGCAGTGTCTAGCCTGCAGTCCAAATGTCTCTGTGGCCTCTTCCCATTCTATTACCTGTCCTACACAAGTTATTTGGCCCCAATACCTTGATTACTTTGCCAGTTTTCTCCAATAAATTCTAGTACTTCTTGCCTATTCTCTGTACCTGTAATTGCAGTCATCCCTATCAGCAAAATCTCCTTTCTCCATTCTCGTGTTACCTTCATTCTTAGAATACTTTCTGCTACTTTATGAATGCAATATTCTGTATGGCTGTTTTGTTCCTTAAGAATCTGCATTCCAAATTCGACTCACTCTTTCCTTATTTCTTGCATTTCCTCATTTCCTCATCATCTTTCCTCCTTGATTTATAGCTTTTTGCTTGTGTTATGGATATGAGCCTTAAATGTATAGCACTAAAATATCCCTTCATATCAGATAATCCTAAACTACCTTGTTCTACTGGAAGGATCAATTTATCTCACTTAACCCTTATCCTCTTCCCCTCCCAGATAGCAGAGTTGAAGAAAATTATTTACTTCCACATCTTCTATTCCAGTTGATAAAATTACACCTCTCCCATATATAAAACTAAAGGGACTAACATATTTTCACTGCTTGTGTCTTGCTATTCATATCTACAAACATGAGCTTCCAGTTTCTCAGTTTTTGTGTTATCTTTTGTTTAGCCTCTGCCAACATATCCTTAGTTTCCATAATGGAATCCTTTTAATCCATACTTATAAATACTTAATTTTATTGTGTCCCACGTTATACACAGGGCCATAAACCAAGCACCTTAATGTGACGTTTGCATACACAGACCTCAGAACTTTTCTGCTGCAGTTGAATGTCAGATCGATCGCTTCGCTCCACCTCATGACGTCTAAAGTTAAGTACCCTGTTGGGGAAACCTTATTATTGTCTTTGCTTGAGCTAAGGTTGTTGCCTGTTTCCTTAGCTGATGTCCACTAGGAAGGGGTAATGTAGATGTGGACATCAAATTCCGCACAAAGACTCCCATGAACTTTGCTTGTTCTGTTTAGGCCAGGAACACGACCATACCTCCTGTACCATCTGCCAGTTGTTTGTTCCCAAAACTCTCAGAAGCTGTCTGGCTGACCTCAATTTATACCTAGAGAACCAGAGGTTAAAAAAGCTAGCTTTACGAATGGATCTGGAGTCAGCAGCCCAGGTAGAACCACCAAAAAGGAAGTACAAAGTTTCTAGGCCTACCACTTCTGCCCCTCCGTTGGTCACCCCCAGAAATCGCAGATATAGGGGTCAAGGGATGTCCGCTAAAACTGGCACCTTCAGCGCCTACACTTGAGGAAGCCACTTCCGAAGTACTGGTAGGCATGTCCACAGACGTTATTCAGATGTCGGCTACTGCTGAGGGGGAACCAGACTCTACCAGATGACCACCCACAATCCCAAATCCTCACCCATAGGCCAAATCCCTGAAACTAAGCCCTCAGCTTCTACCAAATCAACTCCTAAAAAAAAAACAAAAAAAAAAACCTTACACTTGCCCCATTCGAGCCAGCCAGCTCTGCCTCCCTACAGATGTGCACATGGAAAACAGTCCTACTGCTAGCCCTTACCTCAGCCAGATGGGTTTCAAAATTACAGTTGCTTATGGCATCCCTACCCTACATTATCTTCCACAAGGATAGGGTGACCCTGCGCACCAACCCCTCCTTCATGTGCAAAGTGGTCAATGAACTATCACTAAACCAGTCCATTCATTTACCCACCTTCTTTCCATCTCCTCAAAATGACAGTGAGAGAATACTACACTCCCTTGATGACCACAGACAACTAAGGTTTTACTTTCACAAAACTAAGACCATCAGAAAGTCTAATCAGCTTAGTGTGCCATTCCATCCCAGGGCCCTGGGCAAGGCAGTATCCAAGCAAACTATCTCTTGCTGGAAAAGGAAAACCATCTGTTTCTGCTATTCCTACCACGGGAAACAATTAACTCATTGGGTCAAGGCACACTCTACAAGAGCGGTAGCTTCTTCTGGAGCCTTCCTCAAAGGCCTGGACACAACTTCCATCCCTAAGGCAGCCACCTGGTCCTCTCTACATATCTTCACCAAAAATTACAAACTGGACCATATTTCCAGAGCCAGGCACGGTTTGCAATGGCAATCCTGCAAGGATTCCTAGAATCTGCTACCTGTTCCTCCACCCTTCCTCCTTCTTAAGCTGTGGTACTCTCCCACAGTAAGAATACTGCAACACAAGAATAGAAGGACATAGAATAGTTGTGTAAAATCTTACCATAACCATAGATGTGCTTCTCTTCCACGTTGCAGTATTTCTTCCCTCCCACCTATCTCCCCTCATTACATTCAACTGTCTAGAGGGCATCATTGAGCACTACCTAGACCTGGGTCACATTGGGCAATTAGGTACATTTCACCAGTCTAGAGTGCATCATTGATATTACCTAGACTACTGTCTGACTGGGCAGTCAGTTCTGAGGTCTGTGCATGCAGACGTCACATTTAGGTCCCAGGTTCATGGCCCTGCATGTGACATACCACACACTAGCAGCAAACAGGCTTGAGCTTTTGGCAAAGGAGCCAACGTTTGGGTCACCTGAGGTGGAGGATCCCACATGAAGAATACTGCAACAGGGAAGAAAAGGGCATCTATAATTATGGTAAGATTTTACATACCTATTCTTTATTTCATTTCCCTACTCATAAAATCCCAGTAACAGAGTTATTTTCTTACACTTTGCTTCCTTTGGATCATCATTGTTCTATTAATGTTGTTAAATATTTAGCTCCCCTCAACAAAACCACACTGATCCATATCCATCAATTTTGGCAAAATCTTTGTCATTCTTTTAGCTATATAGACACAATCACTTTATAATCACAGTTTAAAATTGAAATGTGCCTATATGAAGCTTGTTTGATGGGTCTTTCCCATCTTGAGGTATTGCAGCCACCACAGCTTTCTTCCAGGATGTTGGTACTTCCCCTTCCTTTTAAAATGCTGTTAAACAAAACCTTCCAGATCTTTACCACTTTCTTTCTTCCTAGCTTCCAAACTTCCACAAGAATACCATCTATTCCTGGAGACTCTTGAAGACTGATTGCATGCCACAGTTTTTATTTCATCTCCTCCTATCTTGACTGTTAAGCCTCATCTGCCTTTAACCCCGGCATACTCTTTCATGATTTCCATATTTCTCTGCTTTGTACAAATTTTCATAAACTTTCCAAAATTATCTCTAACACCTTTACAGGATCTCTGGTTATTTTTCATGTTACAGACTCCCTACGTCTGTCAATTACCCCTTTTACTTTCTGTTGCCTAAGTTGTTATGCTAAACTTTTTTTTTGTAATCTGGAATTATCAAAAACAGTTTCTTAACAGGAATCTTTTTAAACACATGCATATTATCCAGATACTCCCTTATTTTTTTTAGCACACTGCAGTTTCACCTTTTATTGCTGTGTGAGATTCCCCTTGTTCTGCAATATTTTAACCTTTGTCAGCCCCTCTAAATGATTCCGGTTACTTCTTAACCATATTTCTTCCCTTTATTACTACCCTATTTTTAAATTCCACTTTTATTTTAGGCCACTCACTAGCTATAACTTTTGAAGAAATTTTTATCTTTCCTAATGTCTCTCAAATAATTTTCATTATCCATTTCTTACACTCTTCTCTTTTCAACAGGTGGGTGGGGAAATGCCAGTGCCTCATTTTTACTTCACTACCCAGCATTTTTATCTTAGTTGTTACTGGTGGATGATCTGAAATAGTTATTGGATGTGTGCCAAAGCTTTCAAATAAATGCACATGTTCCTGTGAAACATGTTTTCTGTCTAGTCTTGCCTAGTTATTGTACCTTGGGGAATAATATGAAAATCAAGTTCCTACAACTGAATTCACATCTTCCATACCAAATATTTTCATAAATTTCTTCAGAAATCTACCCTCTTTTGTTGTATTTTCCCTTCTAAGGTCCCCCAGATACATCATCACTGCTGCAAATCAAATTCCAGTCTCCACCTGTAAGTAATATTCTCTGCTTCAAGATGATTACTTCTCCCCAAAATTTCTTAAACTCCACAATAGCAGTTTAGGTGGAATATAAATACATGCCAGCACAATATTCCTCCCTTGCCAGTATCCCCTTCCTACCAGAAGTCTACCATTATCTTTTTTTCACATCTATTACTACTGGAGCTACTCTAGCAATTAGTGTAAGTACTCCCCTTTCCTTTTTCCCTATATTCTGCAAAATATCCATCCTTAAAGCCTTTACCAAATTCTCTTCCCAAATGTGTTTCCTGTAGCATTGCTATTTGCATTTCTTAACATAATTCAATATACTTTCCTTTTTGTCTATACCCATCAGACCATGATGTCCCAAAATAATATGTATAGTGTTGCCATTATAAATAGCTATTACTCCCACCTATTAACTATGAGAGCTTTTTCAAAAAGTCTATTTCCAGCTTTTGTGTTACATGCACCCACTAATGTTTGGTAGGTTGGTCTTTCATACAATTATTTCTTGTCATCTCCATTTGAACCTGTGCCACATTATAAAGCGGTTTCTTGTCATCTTCATTTAAACTTATGTCACATTTTACAAGACTTTTTGTTTTAATAAAAACCCTCAAATAAACAAACAAAAAAAAACATCAGAACACTCCAATAACCTATTAACTTTAAACAAACACAGGCAACTATGTACATCTTCAAATAATACAGTTTAGCCTTCCTCAAAAGGAACCACTGTCCCAAATCGATAGCTGCACACAAAGGAATAATGTAAGCTAAAATTAAAGTTACCCATGTTAAGATGCATGTTACAGCCTGTTCCATCCTCCACCCCTCAACAACCCAATATTACAGCCTATTAACTTAAGCATGTTTTTGTTTAGCCTTTCCCTTTTTACACTGTAATGCCTACATTTGTAAAACTGAAAAAGAAAAATGGTACGTGTTTAAGTATTTTATCACATACAGCAACTGAAAATGCTTTACTATATAACACAAAATGTTTTATACAAATACTGTTAAGAAGAAATATTGTTTTACTTTATTCTTCCTTTCTCTTCCTTTCCCCTTAGTGTCATTCCAAACATTAATGACATGAAGTGGGGCTTATACTTTTCAGTACCCCACAAGTTTAAGTCAGCAGAAGTCCAGTCATTCCACTTATTTTTTGCACAGCCCTATTTCACAGATGTGACTGATGCTTTATAATCTTAAATTTAGTAACCAATGTCAGTGTTGCTGGTCTTCATCTTGTTGATCTCCATCTCCCAAACCCAGACTCTGCTTCAAGTGTAAGGTACTCCTTATTCTTCTAGTGTTTTTTTCTGTCTCTTAATCATTTTCCTTTGGAACACTGGAAAAAGCTTCACTCGCAAAGTCTCTCTATGAGCTTTATCATCAGAAGAATGAAAAGTAGAGTCCACTTCTTTTTGATGGCTTACAAAAGTTTGTCCAACAAAAACTAAATCCTCTTTAGCCTGTTCTGCATCAAAAATATCTTTGATTCTCTAGGAATAAAATAATATGAATAAAACTGGATATAGAAACTCGAATCTCACCCCTTCCTCTCAACATTCCCTGATTGCTGGATTAAATTTGCTTATTTTCTGATTGGTGTAGAGTAAATAATTCTACTCAAACATTTTACCTTCTTCAATTTTTAATGCTTTGTCCTTCTGCCATAGTTTTGGCAAGATCAACTATTTCTACTGGTACAATTGTGTCTCTACTAATATAGATCTTGGCTGGAGCATACACATGATGTGCCCTTTAACAAATCGTACTGCAGAAGACTAGTCCAGTTGCTTATTTGTACTTTCACAAAATTAATACAGTCTGTTCCTTCCAGTTTCTCTGGTACAGCAGAAAATCTTAGGTTTTCCTTGCATGCTTTGTCCTCTAAGTCTACCATTTTTGTAACAGTTCTTCTTGAGCAGTCTCATACTTAGCCGACCTTTTCTTCATTTCATCCTCTGATGTTTGCAGTTTTATCAGTTTATCTGAATATTTGTTTAAAGCTTCTTCCACTTGTTCCATTCTTTTGTTATTTAAGTCGATATATTCCTTCAGTGCTTTGTTTATTTTTATCAGGTCTGAGCATGTCTGATTTCTCCCCATTAGATTAATGTTAGCTATATGTTGCTCCAAATATAGAGATTGAACTGCTTTTTGCAGAACAGCTACAGGATTCTTCCCAGTCAGTGTTTTCTCCTCACTTTTTTAGCTGATTTTCGTTCAAGCTCTCTTAAGTTTCTTAGTTGCTGGCATCCAGTCAGTGTACTTACTAGACAGTAACTGAATTTACTAAAACTGGCAGAGTTACTGGTCCTTATCTCTTGGTTTCTTTTTTCACACTGGGAGAGCTGAAATTAAGCTGTTGATCAGTGTGCAGCCATCTTGACAAAATACTTGGAACTTTTCAGAAAAATTCACCTAGGGGAGTAAAACTACCTCCTAGCATATGACTCGCCTACTTTCCTGCTGCAACATGATGTAAAAATTTCAACTTTTTCTGCCCATCTTAATGGATGAAACAAGTTAACACTGTTATTTAAAATAGGATTAAATTTAAATCCTGCGAAGCAACATGCCAGGAGATTAAAAGCAAGTAACTGCAAATTAAGAAATGCAGTCCCTGCCTGAAATATAAAGCTTGGAAAATGAAAACATTACTCATGTACAGTAAATAACATTTTTGTAGCTTCACTAAAACTGATGCTATACAGCAATTTAATATGATCATAGAGTAGTCTGTGTTACTTTAAATTAAGACAAACTACTAGGTTGTTGGGATTACATTTCAAAAGGGAAAAACAGCTTAAAAAGTAGAATGTTCCTAGGGACTGAAGATGCTGGGTTATAATTAGAAAACGTTTTCAAAAAGACAATATTGAAACCTTATATATGTCTGCATATGTGCTTTTCAGAAACCCAACAATATCATAATATTTAAGTAGAACGCATAAATTGATTTTAAAAAAAACAAACTAGTTAGTCTGCAAGAACATGTATCTAACTAATCTGGATCCAGACTAGTATCAAGTAAATGATTAAAGAAAAACTGCTGCATACAAAAATGTTACTTCTTTCAAACATTACCAAGTGTTATTTGTTTATTTATTTTCTTTGTTAATTAGACTGGAGGGCTGGTCCACGGACCCTTTTCAGCCATAACCCAGGCCCTCTAGGCTCCTAAATATTTAAGATTAACAAAAACTGAAATACAGTTACTGAAAATATACAAAACTTTGAGCAATACATATACTAAAAATAATGTTTGTAGCTTATGAAAAAAAAAATCAGTCTGTTGTCATGTGACAAACTCTGGTAAATGAAGTGATTAAACAAACAGGTAAAGCAACATATGTGTAACATGGGTTATCATAAGGTGCACAATAGAAATCAAAGGTCAGTGCTTAATTTACTCAAGCTGACCAGCAAGCATCCCTCCAGGTCCAGTTCACTCATTTACTACAACTTGTAATCCCTATGAACCTACATACCAACACTTTACAGCTCACTTGTACAATTCAGCTTTGTATCTGGTTATATGATGTTTTCCATCTGTACAACTTTGGCACTGTGCATTTTAAAATGTACTATATAATATGAGACTCAGGTTTACTCATTCAGTTGTGAAACCCTGTACACCTGTTACCACTGTTAAATAATACTTTGGTTTGGCATTTAAAAGACAAAGCTGTGGGAAATCTGTCTTTTGAATATTATAAACTTTAACGAATCAGCATTTTCCCTATTTATTTTCTGAGTTGCAGTATGTACTGTACTGCCAGAAGTGACATTCTTGTCTATTCCACTGCTATCCAACTGCTAGCTGCCATTATTCCAGAAAGATCTAAAGCTGTTGTACAACAAAATCATATTCATGTCGCAAGAGAGTTTATGAACCATGTCCATGGTCATTCACACACTGCAGCTTCTTACAAAAGCACTTTGTAAGTTTACATGAACCGTGTTGAAAAGTGAAACTAAGTTAACCAATAAACAACAATTCGACATTGGCTGCGGGCCTTTGGCTGTTTGCCAAAGTTGTTCAAGGAAGAGTCCGATGTAGATCTTCTACTTCAAGTAGCCAAGCTTTCTTGTGGATGGGATTTTCTGAAAGGTCTGTAATTTTTACAGCTCGTATGACAGGCTCTGGAGTGCAGGACTGAACAACTCCCATTACCATTACGTATTTTCCTGTAAGAGATACAGATTGCAGAATAAGTTTACAAGGTTCACAAAAACAGAGCATGCCATTTGTTTACGGTTTTAATTCTGAAAACAGACATTCAGAAGAATTTTTTTATTTCACATTAATTTCACTTTTAGCACTATATTCAGGGTGAAGAGACCCTCGGTTTTTCCATAAGAGACAAAAATCTGCAATAAGAATGACTGTCTGGGGGCAAGGCAAGGAAGGACCCGAGAACAAGTGGAAAAATGAAACAAGTTTCAACAAAAGTGTAGGCTGTACCATACTCCTAGGGCAAAAGTCTTTAAAAGCAGAATTTGGAAGAAGAAAAACTGCTGATGACCACCAAATCTGAAATAATGTGGGATACCCATATTAGATAAATCAAAACAGCACAGTTTTACATTGCTAAAACTATTTCATATGTTATGTCCCCAATGAACATACTCTTTACCTGGAAATGTATCGATAATTTCTTGTATATTCCGAGTGGGCTTACTGATGCTTCTACCATCATAGTTTTTATAGGGAATGGTCAATTCCCAATTCAAAATCTGAGTAAAGTTTGTGGTTACATCTCCAAGGATTTATCATTCCATTTTATTTTAGTTGTATTTGTTTCCCAGGGTAGAGCACTGATCTGCATGGACCTCTTTCAGATTCAGTGTTTGACCAGTTATATTACTTTCAGGCTAAACATAAATCTTCTTAACTAGAAATTTCCTCTTTCCTCTGTGGGACACTATTGTGGAAAGTATGAAAGCATCTCTGTTCAAAATCAATTACTTTAAAAATTTCTTAAAAAAAAAAAAAAACACTCACTTGGAAATCTCACCACAACTGGACAGTATGGACCTACATATGCACTGCAATCTGAAATGTTCCATCTGAATCACAGCCACCTACTAATGAACAGCAACAAAACTCTAAGATAACCATCTTCACAATTTTTAAATATAAACACAAATAAGAAGTTATGTACTCACCATAACGTTCCATGTGAGTTGTTCATCTCGCCTTCATTCTTTACTGATGGGATCGACTCCGGTACGGCCGTATGCAAAGCTCGAGGTCTTCCAGTATCTCGAGGCCAAACCCCTATCCCATGATGCACTGTGAATGACCTCAGATCTTGCTTGCTGCGTGTACTATAACCATATAAATGAGCTATTCTCCTAAGGAGAGGAAGAAGAATTGAGCAACCAGGATGAGACCTACCTCCAGGTCAACTATCAGCCTGGAGGGGGAAGGAGGGAGGGAAGTAAGAATGAAGGCGAGATGAACAACTCACATGGAACGTTATGGTGAGTACATAACTTCTTAATGTGAAGTTGTTCAATCTCGACGTTCATTCTTTACTGATGGGTAGCATCCCTAGCACCATCAATCTCAGGTGGCTCACGGGAGTACATTCTTCAGAACCGTAGACCCAAAGGAAGCCCTGTTCCTGGAGGCCTTATCAACATTGTAATGAGTGATAAAGGTATGAAGTTTAGACCAAGTGTCTACTGCACAAATGTTATCAAGGGGCAATTTGGCTTGGAACGTAGAGATGTAGAAACTGCTCTGGTTGAGTGAGCTTTAATCTTGTGTTGTAAAGGCATATTAGCAGCTGAATAGACAAAGGTGATACAATCAGATAACCATTTAGACAGAGTTGTTTTAGCCACTGGTCTACCTTTTCTGGCTTTAGAGAATGAAACAAAGAGCTGGTCTGATTTCCTGATATCTTCTGTTCTATCCAAATAAAATCTGAGCTGTCTGTGAACATCAAGTTTGTGCAGCATATACTCCAACTTATTGGAATGATTAGGGAAGAAAACTGGTAACTCAATGACTTGGTTATTATTAGATTCTGAACAAACTTTGGGCAAAAAAGAAGGATTTGTCCTAAGTGATACTCTGTCAGCATGAAAAATCAAATAAGGAGGGCTGATATACAAAGCTTGAAGTTCTGACACTCTGCGGGCAGACGTAATAGCTACCAGAAAAATGGTTTTCCACGACAAATATTTGTGGTCACAAGATGATGCTGGTTCAAACGGGGGGAGGATTATACGATACAGCAAAAAATTTAGATTACAAGGAGAATAGGGAGGTTTCGCTGCAGGTCTCATATGAAATGTTCCCTTGACAAAAGCCTTGGATAACTTGTGGGACATTATATTTAGCCCATCGATTCAGAGATGAAAGTTAGATATAGCAGCCAACTGAACGGCGGCCACTCCTTTATTAAAAATCATAGTCAAGAATTCTAGTATGGATGTCAAGGGGGCTTGGTAAGGATCAATGTTCTGCTTAGAAGCCCATATGGAAAATCTCTTCCACTTACTAAGATATAATCTTCTAGTGGACGGCTTATGAGAAGACAAAAGGATCTGTTTAGTCTCAATGGAGAAGTTATGAAGCCTGGCTATGAGGGGAACTGGAGCAGCCAAGCTGTCAACTTCAGTGACTGCAAAGAAGGATGGAGGTCCCCCAACGGATGTGTTGGGAGGTCTGGAACTGGGTCCAGAATCCAGGGATCCTTCAAGAGATGATGTTGAAGGAATGGGAACCAAATCTGCCGAGGCCAATGAGGGGCTATAAGAATGATGGTCCTTACCCAGAGTTCTACAGAAAGCAAAATCCCTGGGATCAATGGGATGGGTGGAAATGCATAGAGGAGACCCGGGGGCCAATTGTACGAGTGTGTCTCTCGGGGCTTCTCCCGGAGGAGAAATCAGGGCAAAGTAGCTTCTGCATTTCGTGCTGATGTGGCTGGCAAAAAGGTCGCAACAAGGCTGGCCCCTTTTGCGGAAAATCCTGTCCGCAATCTCTTTCTTGAGGGACCACTCATGCGGCAACAAGATTGCCCTGCTTAGTTTGTCTGCTATCACGTTGGATCTCCCCGGGATGTGCGTTGCCAACAGAAAGCACTGGGAGAAAACAGCCCACTGCCAAACTCCGAGGGCTTCCCGGCAAAGGGGGTAAGACTTGGTTCCCCCCTGCCTGTTCAAGTACCAGACTACTGACATATTGTCTGTCTGAATTGCAATCATTCCTAGGGGAAGAGAGTACTGGAAGTACTGCAATGCTAAAAGTACTGCTCTCATCTCCAGAACATTGACATGCAAATGTGACTCTTGATCCGTCCATGTGCCTTGGGCAGTCTTTCCCTGAAAATGCCCCCCCCACCTTATCAGGAAAGCGTCCATGGTCACATTGGCTACTGGAGGAGGTAGGACAAAAGGGCGTCCTATGGTTATGTGAAGAGACGTCAACCACCACTGGAGATCTTTCTTGCAAGAGCTCGTAATTAAAATCGTATGATCCATTGGAAGTTCCTGATAAGACCACTGAGTGAACAACAGCCATTGAAGAATCCGCATATGCATCCTTGCTAATGGTATGGCCAGGCCAGGATTGCTGCAGCCATCAAACCCAATACTTTTACAACTTCTGAAGCTGGTGCGCTATCTTTCGATACCAATGTGCTGACATGCTGATGAAGAAGGAAGACTCTTTCGATTGGTAGTTTTAGAGTGGTGGTTGAAGTGTCTAACTCTGCCCCGATAAACATTATATGCTGCGAAGCGACAAGGCAGACTTTTCTGAGTTGACTGTAATGCCTAAGTGATTGCAGAGTGTCAGAGTGTATTCCCTTGCCTGAATCAGTTGATGCCTGGTGGTGGCGGTAAGGAGCCAATTGTCTAGGTACGGAAACACTTGGAATCCTAGACGCCTCAGGTGAGCCATGACCACTGCCATGCATTTTAACACTCTGGAGGCTGTAGTGAGACCAAAGGGCAGGGTTCGAAATTGATAATGATCGGCTCCTAGCCAGAAATGCAGGTGATCTCTGGATGGCCTGGCCATTTTTATGTGGTAGTACGCATCCTTGAGATCTATCGAGCACATCCAACTGTCTTTCCCTAAAAAGGGAAGTATAGACTGTAGCGTGACCATCCGGAACTTCTCTTTCTTCACATATTGGTTGAGTCTGCTGAGGTCCAAAATGGGTCTCCAGTCCCCTGTTTTCTTTGGAACCAAAAAGAACCTTGAGTAAGTTCCGAGTCCTGTTTGGTCTGCTGGGACTGGCTGGATGACTCTTTTTTTCTAGCAACTTGTGGACCTCTATAGTTGCTTGTTCCCTGTAACTGATTCTGTAACGGGATTCTCCTTATGAACGGGGTGGGGGGGGGTGGCAAAAGGTATGAAGTACCCTCTGGAAATGATACTTTGTACCCTGCTGTCTTTTATTTCTTGTAAAACAAACAGAAACAGGCTCCGAACCAGTGGGTAAAAACTCCAAAAGATTTATTAAAAGTGAAGCGCTTTTCATCTTCCGTCTTAGGAAGACTTCTTCAGACAAGAGAGAAGATTCCTTCTACACAATTTAAAAGCAAAAAGGCGCCAAAACAGCGCAAAACATACAACATACAGCTGCCCGTCGATTAAACACTCAAGACCATAATATTAGTAAAACTATACTAGTTTACAAAACTTCCGTCAATACTGATATCAGTCCTTCAAAGCTCCGTTCCTAAAATTCATGACAACGGAACACAATACATAAACAAGGAATCCCCATGTGTAAAATGTAACAGAGAAAATGTTTCTCAACTGCAATACAAGCATTTACATAAGAATATGTATATATATATATATATATATATATATATATATATATATATATATATATATATATATATATATATATATAAGAAATGCGTGCTTACTTTAAATACAAAGTGTATCACCACAAAGGCCAAATCAGTAACCAAAGTTTGTTAAATATGTACGCTCTTCTTTCCATTGTTAAAGACAGTCCTTTGAATCTCTGTTTTTAACTTCATTATTAACGGAACACCATACATTAAAAGGTGTCTCCGTGCATAAAAATGTAACCAAGGACTGCTTTAGTCAAATGAAAGGCGAGTTCTAACATAAAAATAAATATATACTTATACTTCAAATACTAAAGATTGTTTCAACATATGGTGTACTTAATTTGAATGCGGACTGTCCTCACAAACATAAAAAAATGACAATGACCACTGTTAATTGAAATATGTATAAATTCTAAAGGCTTGTATCCTTGGTAAAAAAATAATCCTTCAAATCTCTATTACTGAATTCATTACAAATGGAATACCATACTTAAGAAGGTGTTCCCGTATATGTAAATGCGGCAAAGAAAATACTTCGTTATAAATGTATAGCATAAGAAGTATAGCAGGTATAATTATGTATGTAAATATGAACAATAAACAAATATACAAAAACATGAATATAAATATAAATGCATTTGTAAATTAAAACTAGCAGAACCAGGTTACCGACACCTGCTAAAAACTGGCATTACCGGTAAACCTGAATTAATGAAATAAGTTATCCTAAAAATAATAAAAAATCTAAATGAAATAACTACATATTCTACCTACTTAAATGAATTATATCAATTAAATCTATTTTGATATTGATAATACTATGTCAGTAAATATGCAAAGACTCTTGGGCCTTTTTGAAAAATCTAGATAGATTTGAATTTCAGGATAATATATTTTTCCTCACGATAGATGTAGTTGACCTTTACTTTTCTATGCCACATGACGTAGGGATTGAGTATGTTACTAGGAACCTTATTACCCATGGAGCAGAGAATGAAGAGATTTGTTTAATTCAAGAACTGTTAGACGTGATCTTGAACAACGATTATTTTGGATTTATGGTGATATTTACAAACAAATAGTTGGTGTAGCTATGGGTTCCCTATGTGGAGCAAGTTACGCCAATTTGGTTCTAGCTCAGTGGGAACATGATCATGTATTCAACAATGACAATTTTAAGAAAGTAAAACTCCAGAATAGGTTTTTGGATGACATTTTATTATGTTTCAAGGAAGTGCAGATGATGCAAGTAGTTTTGTTGGTGTACTAAATTATAGTACCTCATTCTTAAAATTTACTTATATGTATAGTGAAGACACTATTAATTATTTAGATGTCGAATTGAAAAGAGATGTTGTACGTAGAGGTTTTTTAGCTAAAATATATAGGAAACCCACGTATTCAAACACCTTGTTGCACTTCTCTAGCTGCCATCCATTCCATCAGAAAAAAATCTGTTTTGAAGGGACAACTAGTGAGAGCAGCTCGAATGACAACTGAGGACTCGTCATTTGATGAGGAATGTACCTTGTTGAAATGCATGTTCATGAGTCATGGTATCCTGAATTTTTGGTTGATGAAATAGTGGGAGAAGTATTTAACCCCATCTTGACTTTAAAAGAAGTAGATGCTAACTTTGATGTGTCGGATGAGTTGAGGCTGGAGGCCCCTGTTGTACACCTATCAGTAATAAGTAAGGGTCAAATAGGTACTGGTTTGGAGAGGTACAGGAGGAGTTTTATTACCCCTTTCTCCCTGGAAGCAAAATATATTCATGATATCCTCAGAAGGAATTGGCATTTGCTGACATTTGAGAAGGATTTGGTGGAGAAATTAGGTGATACACCTGAAATTATTTTTAAAAAGGGTAGAAACCTTAAAAACATTATGGAAAGTACGATATCAAAACCTAATAGAATTGAAGGTACATATAAATGTGAGGCATGTAGCTATTGCAAATTTATATCTACAGGGTCTAATTTCATAGTGAATCAATGTACGTTTAAAGCAAGGGGTCGGTACAATTGTAATTCTAAATCAGTGGTTTATTTAGCTTTTTGTCAGTCATGTCCTGCTTTTTACATTGGGAAGACTGACAGAAAACTAAAAGAAAGGATTTATGAACACACGTACCACATAAGAAAGAAGAGTACCTCGCGAGACACTGTAATGACAATCCATCTCATGCCTTTTTATTCAAAGTGATTGACCAGGTAGTAGTTGATGAAAGAGGAGGACCCCAACAGTTACTGTTAGAGAAACGGGAACTTATTTGGCAACTTAAACTGAATTCTTATACGTTACCTGGTCTGAATGAAGTCACTTCTTTGACTTGTGTTTTGAAATTAAGAAGTTTGTTAAGGTGATGTTAATATATGTATGGTAACTCAAGTTAGTACCTAGGTTTAGTTTACTTAGCTTCCAAGTGTTCTTTATAGGGTGGTTTGATATTTTATTTATTTCATTGTTGCAATACATTAGAATGATGTTTAACATTGATCCATTTTGTATTTGAGCAATTCTGTTACTTTTTATTGGCACAATTGCTTTATGGATACCTTATTTTAGGTATATTCATTTTTTTAGTATTGTATTTAATTCCATTTTATTTATTTTTTAGTGCAGTACATAGAATGGGGTTCAACATTGACCCATTTCGTATTTGAGCAATTCTGTTACCTTTAGTTGGCATAATTATTTTGTGCATACCTCTTTTAGGTATATTCCTTTGTTTTTACTGACATTATTATCAATATTAAAATAGATTTAATTGATATAATTCATTTGTTAAGTAGGTAGAATATGTAGGTTATTTCATTTAGATTTTTTTTATTATTTCTAGGATAACTTATTTCATTAATTCAGGTTTACCGGTAATGCCAGTTTTTAGTAGGTGTCGGTAACCTGGTTCTGCTAGTTTTAATTTACAAATGCATTTATATTTATATTCATGTTTATATTTATGTATTTGTATATTTGTTTATTGTTCATATTTACAAACATAATTATACCTGCTATACTTATTATGCTATACATTTATAACAAAGTATTTTCTTTGCCGCATTTACATATACGGGAACACCTTCTTAAGTACGGTATTCCATTTGTAATGAATTCAGTAATAGAGATTTGAAGGATTATTTTTTACCAAGGATACAAGCCTTTTGAATTGATACATGTTTCAATTAACAGTGGTCATTGTCATTTTTTTATGTTTGTGAGGACAGTCCGCACTCAAAGTAAGTACACCGTATGTGGAAACAATGTTTAGTATTTGAAGTATAACTATATATTTATTTTTATGTTAGAACTCACCTTTCATTTTACTAAAGCAGTCCTTGGTTACATTTGTATGCACGGAGACACCTTTTAATGTATGGTGTTCCGTTAATAATGAAGTTAAAAACAGAGATTCAAAGGACTGTCTTTAAAAATGGAAAGAAGAGCGTACATATTTAACAAACTTTGGTTACTGATTTTGCCTTTCTGGCGATACACTTTGTAGTTAAAGTAAGCATGCATTTCTTATATATATATATATATATATATATATATATATATATATATATATATTCTTATGTAAATACTTGTATTGCACTTGAGAAACATTTTCTCTGTTACATTGTACACATGGGGATTCCTTGTTTATGTATTGTGTTTCGTTATCATGAATTTTAGGAACGGGGCTTTGAAGGACTGATTGACGGAAGTTTTGTAAACTAGTATAGCTTTAATACTATTATGGTCTTGAGTGTTTAATCGACGGGCAGCTGTATGTTATATGTTTTGCGCTGTTTTGGCGCCTTTTTGCTTTTAAATTGTGTAGAAGGAATTTTCTCTCTTGTCTGAAGAAGTCTTTCTAAGACGTAATACGAAAAGCGCTCCACTTTTAATAAATCTTTTGGAGTTTTTACCCACTGGTTCGGAGCCCGTTTCTGTTTGTTTTACAAGAGTTTGTTCATCTTGATTTGCTTTGTGTTTTATTTCTTGCCAAGCGTCTGGATACAAAGATAAGCGACCCCCGACTGCCTCCAGAGCAGGACAATCGGGCCTCCTTTCAGGAGCGCTGGTAAGATTGGCCAGAGAAGTGATCGCTGTCACCCTGATGTTGCGGACCCCCACTGCCGCGAGAGCGGCGTCTTCCACTATTACCCCCTCCTCTGCCCCTAGAGGGGGGGTTCACCACACACCACATGTGTCCTGAAAGGCTCCTTGGGCTTTCAGGAACCACATTATTCCTCCCTTTTGGCCTCTGGGGTAAGGCCGAGTAGGGGTGGAAAAACGAACTCCGACGGCAGACACAGTCTTTCCCTCCTGTTCACACCTGGACAAAATTTCCTTCACTTTTGGCCCAAAAAGGGATGAGCCATCAAAAGGGGTGTTTACGAATGAAGACTTAAAGGGCTCCACAAAGGAACACAAGCGCATCCAGGAATGTCTTCTGAGAGCGATTCCTGTACCAGCTGCCCTACTCGTTCCATCAGCTGCATATGATAGGAGACGTATGGATGAGTTAACAATAGAATTTAGGGTAGCAAGCTGAGCAGCAACTTTGTCAGAGGCCCCTGCAGCTACAGTACCCTGAAGAGTATCTCCCAACTCCTTAAGGAGATCTCTTCGCAACCTAGTGAAATGGGTCAAATAGTTCAGTGAACGGAGAGTAAAAGTCGCTGAACTAAACATGCATTTCGCATATCTATCCATGATCCTAGACACTCTGTTAAGAGGATGAACAGATGAGGAAGTCTCAGACATTTCCTTTTTGGTGGCCGCCGCCACCACCATGGCATCAACAGGGACTCCTTTGGACAAGAAAGTTTTATCTGGTGGAGCAGATATAAACTTATTAGGCATCCTAGGAACAGGCTCCATGGACTCCGGTGAGTCCCACGCCCTCCTAGAGACCAACTGCATTAGCTCATCGAAGGGCAGAGACACCCAAGAGGTGGAGGGTTGAAACCTGAAAGCCTTCAGGAGAACTGACTCATCCTCAGTAGGGCTTTTGAACTGCCAATCACCCCTCTGCCTAAGGTTCACGTGTATCTCAGCAAAGGAGATATCCTCAGAGGGGGGGACCCTTTTGCCTCATCCAAGTCAGTATCAGATGTTAAAGACTCCTGTGGGGAATCCAAGTGTCTCCTCTTGCACAATCTCTTCCTGGGAACCGCCTCAGTGGAAGCCTCTGGGGAGGTCTCGGAAGAGCAGGGGCACCCTGTGGGGCTACCTGAGGCTCTGGATCTCTACGCCTAGCCTGGACGACGGAAGCAGAAGCAGACACAGGTGCTTTGGGGGAAGAGAAAGCAAGGCCTGAAGTGGAGAATGTCTTGGGGGACAAGGTTCTCCTCATGGCTTTGACGGCACCATGGCTCCGATGTGAAGGAGTCGATGGACCCGAAGGAACCGCCAACCCCTCCCACACTGAGCGAGCTGGAGGTAGGAGCCGAGCTCATCCGAGCCGAAGCCCTGAGAGGAAGAGTCGGCACTGAAAAGTCGGTCTGACTATCCGCCTCGGACCCGACTGGAGAGTGTCGGCTCCTAGAGTACCTGGTCGGTGCCAAGGAGGTCAGAGTGGATGGAGCCGAGGACACTGGAGCAGGTCTTGGCTCCAAAGGCTCCACAATCAACAGGTCAGCTTCCTCTGGCTCTGAAGGTCCGGTACAGCTCGGAGGAGGAGTAGTCAAGTCAGGAGTAGTGGTCTTCGGCTCCGAAGCCGCTTGGGTTGGAGCCGACAACAATTTAGCAAGGTCTGGTGCCTGTAAAAGCTTCTGCACAAATCAATCCATATCCGAATCTGGCAGGCTGACAAAACATCTAGAAGAATGCACCGATGGTGCCGACTGAAGCAGTGGAGATAAAGGTCTTTTGGATACCGGTTCTGAAAAGAAAAGACAGTCGGCTCCGAGGTCTGTGGAGCCAATGTCGCAGAATCCTCCAACTTTTCTTAGACTGCTTAAAGTCCTTAGAGTCCCCGGAAGATATAGAGGATTTGGAAGACTTGCTGGCCACATCCTGGTCACTCAAAGCTTCTTGAAATGGATGCTTTAACAAGCCTCTGTCTAACAATTTCCTTTTCCTCTCTAGTAACACTCTCGTGGAAAAGAATGACAAATACTACAAGACTCCTGCAAATGGACAGCTCCTAAGCAGTAAACACAAGTTACATGTCCATCAGTAACAGACATTTTTTGACCGCAGTCTGGACACTTTTTAAACCCAGACTTTGGGTGTTTATCTTTGTCATCTGCCATTATGCTACTAAGGAAAACACAGATCCGATAATCAAGAATATCTTAGGCTCTAACCCCACACACACACACGCAAGGAGCCTAAGAAAAAAATGCACACAATATGTATAAACTACTTAATACACAACCTAGGCTCTAATAGCACAACACACTAAGGTACACCAAATATACGTAAACTACTAGGCTCTAACTGCACACAGAAAAAAACGAGCCTGACAGGAAAGAGAATTAACCACTAATCTAAGGCCCAAATAGAAAAGGCCAACTCTAGAAAAAGTATATATATATATATATATATATATATATATATATATATATATATATATATATAAATATCTCTGCAGAGATATTAAAGAGCAGAAAGGAACTAGGCCAACAACACATGAAGCTAAGAAAATATAAATTAAATAGTCACACATGGGAAAGGGGAGCTTTTAAGAAGCTATAGAAAATGAACTACCTAACTAGCAAACTACTTAGAACAACTTAGCAACAATTACTAGAAATAACTGCTAATACAATGAGTTTTGAAAAAAAGTACTGGCCGAGCTTGCACTGGAACCTCCGATCAGATGCCGTGGCAAACTAGATCTGGGGGAATTCACAGTGCATCATGGGATAGGGGCTTGGCCTCGAGCTACTGGAAGACCTCAAGCTTTGCATACGGCTGTTTTGGAGCCGATGGATCGGCTCTGAATCTATCAGTAAAGAATTAACGGTGAGATTGAACAACTTCACATCTAATTTGACCTGCAATAAGTTAAGGGTCTAGTCTTACTCTTCAACATGCATCAGCTTGCTCCTTTTGTCTGTTTGTGCTAAAATACATATTTCTTGTAGTTACTGTCACTGAAGATCTGAGAGATGTTTCAGGACTGGTAATATTTCAAGCTCCACAAGCAGTATGCAGTTAAGGAAAAGTAAGCTGGTATCAAATATTTTTCCATCCTGCAGCTGATCATCAGGTATCGCCAACTCCTCTCCTCATTCACAATGTCAACTACACCCACCTTTGAGGCACATCATTTATGCAGTGTGGAACTTGCCAAGCTTGTAATGCTGTTTCACTGCAGTTTACCTAGGTTGCCTCCCTCTCCCTAGGATGGGTGAGCCTACATTGGCCGGCTCACCCCTGGTTGCTCCAGTGCCTAATGCTGCAAACTGAACAAGTTGTTATGTACTCACCATAACGTTCGATGTATGTAGTCCATCTTGCCTCACATTCTTACCCGTGGGTTCGTAGCCGAATATCGGCTCCGACTCGGCCAACTTTTCTAGCTCGAAGTCTTCTACTGGCTGGGCTAAGCAGGTATCCCATGCTGCACTGCTCCATATCCCCAGATCTAGTTTGCTGCGAGTACTCAGTCATACCCCATGCATACACAACCTCCAGGTAAAAAAAGGAATAAGCCAAAGGTAAAGAGAACTCTGTAAATAGAAACCTAACCTCCAGATCCTCCAGGAAGGGGGAAGGTGGGAGGGTAAGTAAGAACGTGAGGCGAGACGGACTACATACATCAAACATTATGGAGAGTACATAACTTCTTGATGTTATGTAGTCCAATCTCGCCTACATTCTTACCTGTGGGACAGCGTCCCTAGCACCTACATCCTGGGTGGCTCATAGGAAAATACTCCCGAGTACTGTGGAACCAAAGGACGACCTGCCCCTAGATACCACATCCAATTTGTAATGAGAAACAAATGTGTGAGGAGAAGCCCAAGTAGCTGAGCACATATATCATCCATCTATAATCTAACTTGATAGGCTGTAGATGTAGAGACAGCCCGAGTAGAGTGAGCCTTGACCGGAAACGGCAGGTCTTTACCTCCTGTGGAGTATGCGAAAGAGATGCAACTGGATATCCATCTGGATAGGGTGATTCTGGAGACAGGGGACCCAATTTTATTGTCCGAAAAGGAGACAAATAGTTGATCAGACTTCCGGATAGCTTTTGTTCGGTGCAGATAAAAACATAACTGTATGTGAACATCCAATTCATGAAAGTTAAAAAATTCTGCCTTGTTTGAAAAATGGGGAAAGAATACAGGCAACTCAATAGATTGATTAAGGTTAGATACGGAAGCCATTTTAGGAAGGAAAGAAGGGTTTGGTCTAAGAGAAACCCTATCCTTATGGAAGATCAGATATGGAGGTTTGATAGAAAGGGCTTGAATTTCTGAAACTCGCCTGGCTGAGGTGATTGCTATTAAAAAGGCTGTTTTCCAGGTCAAGAATTTCAAATCATAGGCAGCTGCAGGCTCGAAAGGCGGTGAAGTAAGGGCTTGTAGAACAAAATTGAGATCCCAGGGCATGACAGGTTCGGAGACCGGAGGACGGAGTAATAGAGTACCTTTCAGGAAGGCCTTACAGGGTCTGTGAGCCATGAGACTAGGCTCATTAGCAACATGAAAATTAGAGATCACTGCCAATTGAACTTTTATGGTAGCTGATGCAGAACCCTGATGGAAAAGCATAGACAAAAACTCCAAGACTGAAGCAATCAGGGCTGTGTAAGGATCAATTCCTTGGGTATGCGCCCAAACAGAAAACCTCTTCCATTTGCTAGAATAAATCTTCCTCGTAGGGGGCTTATGTAAGGAGGATAAAATGTGAACTACCTCCGGCGAAAAATGATGAAGCCTAACTAAAGATGGAAGTGGAGTAACCAGGCTGTCAACCGGAGGGTCATCAGGGAGGGGTGGAACTGTCCCGACATGTGTGTCAGTAAGTCTGGTTGAGGGTACAGAATCCAAGGAGTGTCCACAATGTATGGTTGAAGAAAGGGGAACCAGACTTGGCGAGGCCAGTGTGGAGCAATCAGAATCATTCTGCTTACCAAGAATTGCGCTTTAGGTCGCAGCAAGGCTGACCCCATCTGCTGAAGATTTGTTCTGCAACTAAACGATTCAGGGACCAATTGTAAGGCATCAGAATACCTCTGCTTAGCCTGTCCACTATCACATTGGAATTCCCCGGAATGTGCGTTGCCACCAGAAACCGTTGGGAAGATACTGCCCACTGCCACACTCGCATGGCCTCTCTGCACAGGGGGTAAGATCTGGTTCCCCCCTGCTTGTTTAGATACCACACTACTGACATGTTGTCTGAGTGTATTGCAATCGTGCCTAGAGGCAGAAAGCTCTGAAGTGCTTGCAATGCAAGCAGCACCGCTCTCATCTCTAGGACATTGATATGCAGATGTATCTCGTGATCCTGCCACGTGCCTTGGACCGTCCTGCCAAGATAATGCCCCCCACCTCACCCCATCTGGGAGGCGTCCGTGGTCACTGTGGCAACCGGGATGGGTGGAACAAAGGGTTTTCCCCTGTCCAAATTGTTGGTGCAAAGCCACCAACTGACATCCTGTTTGCATCTGTCCGTGAGCAAAATGGGGTGAGAAAGTGGAAATTTCTGGAGAGACCATTGAACAAAGAGGAGCCATTGGAGAAGTCTCATGTGCAATCTCGCTAGAGGGACCAACATAATTGTCGCTGCCATGGTCCCGAGGAGTTGAAGAACCCATTTTGCCTTCGCTTTCTTCAAGGGCATCAGGGTGTGAATCTGTTGCTGTAAGACTCTGATCCTTTCCTGCGGTAAAAATGCTCACATTCGAACGGTGTCTAATTCTGCGCCTATAAAGGTGACACGCTGTGAGGGCAACAAGGCAGATTTTTCCCAATTTAGTGTTATGCCCAACTGTTGACACAGAGTGATGGTAGCATCCCTGGTTTGGATTAGTAGATGCCTGGTGGGGGCGGAAAGGAGCCAGTCGTCCAGATACGGAAACACTTGGAATCCTTGACGCCTCAAGTGAGCAGTCACCACCGCCATACACTTGGTGAACATCCTGGGGGCTGTGGTGAGACCAAAGGGCAGAGCTCGAAACTGGAAATGACTGGCTCCCAGTCGGAAGCGTAGGTAACACCTGGATGCCTTGTCCATTTTGACATGGTAGTAAGCATCCTTGAGGTCGATAGAGCACATCCATACCTCCTTTCCCAACAATGGGAGAATCGATTGTAGTGTGACCATACAGAACTTGGCCTTCTGTACATAGTTGTTCAGTCGGCTGAGATCTAATATGGGTCTCAGGTCCCCTGTTCTTTTAGGTACCAAAAAGAATCTTGAGTAAGTCCCTAATCCGACTTGGTCTGAGGGGACACGCTGGATGGCGCCTTTTTCCAGCAGCTTTGAAACCTCTGAGGCTGTTTGATCCCTTTGACTGGGTGGAACGTCCGGGATTTTTCTGACTGAAGGGGGGTCTGACGTAAACGGAATGACATAACCTCAGGAAATTATTCGTAATACCCATCGGTCCTGGGAGATGCTTTTTCCAGGCTTCCGGATACAATGAAATTCGACCCCCGACTGGCTCCGGATAAGCACAGCCGGGCACTCCCTCAGGAAAGAGAGTAGGGAGAGCCACGAAAGGAATCACGGTCTCCCGAATTGCAGGGGCCCCCTCTGCCTCTAGGGCGGCGTCTCCCTGAATAACCTCCCCCTCCTCTGTCTCTGGAGGGGGACTCACCTTGTGCTGCAGGAAAAAAACCTCTGTGATTTTTTGAAGCACATCTTCCCACCCTGCTGGGCCTTGGGGTAAGGCCTAGTGGGAAAGGAAAAACGGACCCCTACGGCAGACAGGGTCTTTCCCTCTTGTTCGCACCTGGTGAGAGTGTCTTTCACTTTGGTTCCAAACAAGGAAGAACCATCAAGGGGGGGGGGGGGCGTCAGTGAAAGAAGACTTGAAGGCCTCCACGAAATGACAAAGGCGCAGCCAGGCTTGCCTTCTAAGGGCGACTCCTGAACTTGCTGCCCTGCTCGCTCCATCGGCTGCATATGAGATGAGCCGCATGGAGGAGTTGACGATGGAATTGTGGGTAGACACCTGGGCGTTACCCATCTGGGCTACCGCCTCAGGGATGTTACCTGCAAGAGTATCTCAAAACTCCTTGAGGAGATCTCTCGGGAGCAGAGTGAAATGAGATAGATAGTTCAGCGACCGTAAGCTAAAGGTTGCTGACGAGAGGGTATGTTTCCCGTACCGGTCCATTGTCCTAGACTCCTTGTTAGGAGGATGGACAGAGGAAGAAGTCTCTGCTACTTCCTTCTGAGTGGCCGCCACAACCATAGCATCCACAGGGACCCCTTTAGACAGAAACTCTTTACCCGGGGGAGCGAAAAGAAACTTGTTGGGACGCCTGGGTACGGGCTCCACAGAATCAGGGTTCTCCCACATTCTCCCACAAATAAGATATAGGAGCTCGAAGGGTGGGGACACCCAGAAGACGGAGGGCTGAGTGCCAAAGGCCTTAAGGAAAACAAGACTCCTCTGAGGGAGTTTTGGACGGCCAGTCACCTCTTTGTTTCAGTATCTCCAGGATGTCGGAGGAGGAAACATCATCAGAGGATGACTTGGGGAACCCCTCCGATTCCTCGAGGTCAGTATCAGAGGTGAGAGACTCATCCTGGGAGTCTATGTGCTTCCTCTTGCACGTCTTCTTTCTAGGGGGCTCCTCAGGCACGAACTCTGAAGGGTCCTCAGAAACTTGGGGACCACTCATGGGGATATCCTTAGGCCTTGGCACTCCACTGTCTCACCGGAGCTGTGGGGGACAGAATGACCGACCCGCATGATGTAGCTAACGATCTGGCAAGCGCAGTCTGCATGGCCTCAAAGGCAGGCCCCCCCCGAGTCCGAGGACCGGCCAGCCTCTGAGACCAAGACAGGAGTCGGGTTCCCTCGAGCCGAGGCACCGAGAGGAAGACTTGGAATCGTAACATGCCCCGAGATGTCCCCCTTGGGCCCGACTGAAGAATCTCGAGTCCTATACCCCGTGGATGGAGCCGACGGGGTTGGAGCAGATGTCAGTACCGATCGGCCCGGAGGGGCCATCGGTGCCGACCCAGGAACATCACATGGCACGGAACACTCTGGCTCCGAAGACAGAGATGCACTCGGAGGAGGAATGATCGAAGAAGGGTCCTGGAGGATTTGGAGGACAGGGATGGAGATTGAAATCTCCTCTCAGGTGAACCTGGTCTAAGACTGGGCGAGTGGCTCCGAAGAGGTTCCAAAATAATTGGAGCCGACGCCGAATCCATCGACACTGACACTTCCTGCGGCCCCGAGGACAGTGGAGCCGAGAATGTCGAAGCAAGTTTTGTGACTTTCTCTAGAGGCTCCGAGGAAACTGAAGGAGCCGGAGATCTCTTTTTTGATTTAGACTTAGATTTAGCACTGGGAGAAGAATCCATGGCCTCTTCAAAAGAGGGTTTCAAGAGTCCCTTTAAAATCAGCTTATTCTTTCTTTCCTGGAGTACCCTGAGACTGAAAGCATGGCAGAAACTGTAGGACTCCTGCAGATGAATGGCTCCCAGGCAATAAACAAAAATTGAATGCCCATCTGTGATGGGCATCTTGTAACCGCAATTAGAGCACTTCTTAAAACCCGAAGGTTTGTTCTCTTTGGAATTCTTAGACATTTTTGCAACAAGCAATAACAAAAAACCAACACAGCACAAGTCACTTGTTTGACAAGAAAGGACACAGACACGCAAACCACAAAAGGCGGGAACAAGACAGAAAGCTGCACACAACCCTCAGACGGGACAAGCACTGAAACAAAGAAGGCCAAAAAATCTCTAACTAAAATGGTTTTTGACTAGAATAGCCAGGGGAAACGACTCTAAAACCTCTAACTTAAACGGTTTTAGTGCTAACAACACAGGACAAGAGGACTAGGTCCTCTAAATAAAACGGGCCTAGCCCGTGGAACAGCAAGCCAGATACCACAAACCACAAAAACAACACTAAATAAACACTAGCTATGAAAATAGCTTTTTGTTTATGACAAATTTTTCCCAAAAGGAAGAAAAAAAGAGTACTTAGCCACAGCCAAGAGCGAGACCACATCCAAGCTACACGAGCGGCAAACGAGATCTGGGGATATGGAGCAGTGCAGCATGGGATACCTGCTTAGCTCAGCCAATAGAAGACTTCGAGCTAGAAAAGTTGGCCGGGTCGGAGCTGATATTCGGCTCCGAACCCACGGGTAAGAATGTAGGTGAGATTGGACTACATAACATCACTAGTTAGCCAGGGAGTAGTAAGGGCTTTATCCCTCTGTGCCATGGGGCTGCTCGGTGTGAAACATTTTAAGTGTTACAGCATATTCTTCCAACACTGTCAATATAGCAGTTTGGTCCCAAGTGCCACCCCCCCCTTCTTCTTGTTAACTCTCACACTTCATTTTTTAGGTTGTAAATTCAAAAAGATGCTTAACAAAATAAAAACGGAAATGGTGTAGAAAGACCAGTATATTGAGTGTTCCATAAAAATACTACTGTATTAACCATTCATGATATTTTATCTACAGCAGTAAAGACAGTTCAGGAGATGCAGTTTTGGAAAAAATCAAAAGGTGCTTCAACAAAGTATTATTTTAAGGGTGTGCACACTTACTTAACCAGCTTATTGTACGTTTTTTATTTTTTTATATTTTTCCCCTGACAGACTTGTTTTTCAATTGAATTGTACAGATTATAGGTCACATTAATGATGGGAAAGGTTTTGAAATGATTTACTGTGGTCTCATTTTTTTACATCACAAAAACCTGGCATTTTAATAGGGGAGTATACACTTTTTAAATCCACTATAGGTTATAAATCAGCTAGAATAACAGGATTTGTGTTGGCATGCATTTTTCTAATGAATATGAAGTCTAAAACTCAGATGTCTGTCATTATTCAGCCCAGAGGAGGCGGAAGTGTTGTTATTCTCTGTTGTCTTTTGCTAGGGCTGAGGCAGAAATTTGATGGTTGGTTAAAGACAGGTTGGATAAAAGGGAGTCTACTGTATGATGCAACACTGACTATTCACACCGAGTATTCATCTGGCTGTCACTTCGTCCCATTTCACATCCTCTATATTAGAGCTTCTTACTGTTTTTTTTTAAACTATTCTATCAATTTGGCATCTTTGCTATGTAAATACCTATCCAAAATGTACCCATTACTTTTTGGGGGGGGTATTTCTATTGTGTTTACTTCTCAATAGTCTGTAAGACCTTCTTGTGTCATCAATGAAATGCTTTATTTTGTAATTTTCTTTTGTAGTTATCAGCACACCTTTCAAGTTTTTTCTGCTTGTGCTGATAATTTGTGTTAATTTTTGGAAACGGTATGTGATAAGTCCAGGTCAGTTTTTAATGCAAGTTGCTTTACCACATCTATTTTTCAAAGAATTTTTGAAGATGCCTTCCCTTTCCTGTATTCTTCTAAAAATACTATTGTCTTACCTGCTTTATATTGTTCTCCATTTGATGGCACCATGGTGACATGCTACTTGTTCCCTTACTTTTGTTTGTTACTCTGTTTCGGGGGTAGTATTTCATTACATCCTATTTATTTTTTGTTATAAAACCTGAATTTCTCTTAACAGTCCGATTACTGGGTTCACCTGTTTTACCAGACTGTTAACATTTTGGGTATTATTTACTTTTTTGTAATCCATTTTTGAATCTATTTTAATGTCTCTTCATCTCTATTAAATCAAGCAGGTCTTCCCTTAGATCATTTTCTTGTGGACTAAGAGCATCTTTTTAACATCTCTATTTTGTGCTCTTTCCCTAACTCAGTTCCTGAAAGGACTTTCACGCAAGACTTCTACAGAAGATTCCAGAACACTGCCTTGTATCATAGCTTCGTCAGATGTGCCCTACACGATCTCAGGCCTCATTGATCCATCATGTTGCAATATTACCTGTGTCAGAGTTATCTGCTCTTTTCCTTGTGCAGTTCAATCTGTACTTTCTTGCAAGTCTCCTTACAGAAGGTTCCAGAACATCATCCAGTGACATTTCTTCAGATACATCCCGTTCCACCTGCTATTCCTCCATCTGGGGGTTTATTGGCCTATCATTTCGTGAAATTGTCTGTGTCAGAGTTTCCGCACTTCGCATATGGTCTGTCACTTCAATTTCTATGTTTACTTTCTACCCTGCATCTTTTTTTGCATTCCCACTTTGTCATCCTATTTTTGTAATGTGAAATTTACTATATCAGTATGCCTTTACCTGTATTTTTATTCAAGTATCTTTGCAGCTGCATTTTTGTACTGACTGGTTTTGCTTTCTTCTCTGCATAAATATCTTATTATTTCAGATCTGTTTTTCTTTCCCCATGCCTGTTTTTCTTTATTGCAACCTTAAAAAAATCTCTCGTTTTTGTTAGCTTTTTTCACTTCCTCAGTTGATCCCTTTTCCAGAAAAACTTTTTTTCCTGAGCTGTTGCATGAAAAATCTTATATTCCTGTTTAAAGCTTTGAACATTTTTTTCTTGGGCAAGTATTTTTCTTTCCATGTCTGGAAATTCTGTTTTTTTTTCTTGCATAACAGCAACAATACATGATCATAGGATCAAAGTTAACAAGCATAAAGGGTCTTTTTAAGCTTAGACATACTTTCCAGAAACATTACAATGGTATTGATCCCAAATTTTTGAGGGGGGTGGGGGGATCATAGCTCTCAACCTCTTAGAGCATGAAATCTGGACAAAACTATAAATAATGGGGGAGACAATGTCCCTATTTTGGGCCTCGTTTTAAATATTGTTCTTACAAACTTAGAAAGTTGATAGAATAACAGGTTTTGCACTAGTATGAATTTTCTGAAGGGTATGAAGTCTGAATTTCAAAGTCTGTCAGTATTTTCTAACTTCAGTCCTTGATGATTTGCCAGAAAACCACAATTTTAGGACTAACAGGCTAAAAATACGAGACAAAAATCTGGTCATGCTGTGAGAAATCTGTACAGTTGAGAGGTATAAGGGGACAAATAAAATTGAGCCTTTACAAGTTTCCTCTAACTCACAGAAACAAGAGTGCCAGACCAAGGGTAAATTTGTGATTTCCCATCCACTGATCCAAGTCTCACATGAACAACTGGAAGGAAGAACTTAGTTTCTCATGGCTTGGAACCTTATTTCAGAGAAAGGGCAGCCTCTGACACAAACACCTGTCCCTCCAATATGTCCTACTCATGGCTAGGTTTAGGTTCTTGGATCGGGTATTTCTGAAGCTATTTGTTTTGAAGATGTGCAACATGTCCATTAAGGCCAAATCAGGATGCTCTGTAGGACAGAGATAGGTTGCCTCTTAGCAATCTGTAGCAGAATATAATGACAATTGCTTTGAGATGGGCCACATAGGGCATTTTCACATCATCTATCCTTTTTTGTGAGGAACCTCTGTAGTCTATTTGTTGCATATACCTAGTTAGGTATAAGCAACAAAACACGTGCAGTCTCTAACACAGGAACGACAGCAGCAACTGTAAAAACCAAAGTCTTTATTGTATAAGAATACAGATGAGCACTTTCGCGTATTACTACGCTTCTTCAGATTAAAGAATAAAACAAATTCATCCTATTTAAGCATAGTCTAATTATCTAATTAATTCAAGCTCTCCAATAGGCATTGTGTAAGGAATTAATCCATTGATTAAACACACCTTAAGAATTTCTTTCAAAGACAACAAAAGGCACATTACATCAAGAGGGTTATCACATGAAATAGCAGTAACAATGATATATAAATGAAAATAGAAATGGAAGTAAAGACTTTCTCTAATACTTCAGGAGTTAATAAATAAAATCATGTATATAAATAGCAGATAAAAACTCTCACATATAAGCCTAACTAAATTTCCATTTAAAATACAAATAAAAATGCTATATCACCCAAGAAATATAAAACATTCTTAAAGGTGTATATATATATATATATATATATATATATATATATATGCAAAAATACAAAAAATACAAGAAATATACGTATATATGTGTATGTTTGTGTGATACTAAAACCTTATTAATAAATATGAATATAAATATCAAAAACTACTCAAATACAACCTTATCTACGGGACTTTAATACAGATCGTAAGGAAACGTAGGTATTAAGACCTGGTGGGTAGTGAGCTCTTAATTTAAAACCCACTTAAGTTCTTTGCTTTCCAAATAACTCATGTAGTCTCCCTTCTCTGATTCTGGGGACGATCTGAAGTACTCTAAATACAAAACCATGATCATTGTGGATAGAAACATGCTTCGCTAAAGCATTCAATTGATTGTTGTTCCTTATGTCATAAATATGGTTGTAAATCCTATGTTTGAACTTCCTTTTGGTCATGCCCACATAAAATGCAGGGCAGGAATGACACGTTGCTAAATAAACAAGACCTGATGTGTCGCAATTAGCATTGAACCTAGGACTAAAAGAAAAATCCAAATCTGGATGTATGAAATCTTGTACTGTCGATATATATCCACAATAATTGCAATTCTTACACGGATAAGTCCCTCTCTCTTGTGGTGTGTTCATGCCCAATAAATTAGTTTCTCCTAATCTAGTACTGTGATCAATACATAATAATCTTTTTAAGTTCTTGTTATTCCTAAAAACAAATCTAGGGGTGGCCCCCACTATATTTAATACTTTATCATCTAAAGTCAAGACGCCCCAATGTTTAGATATAATTTTTTTAATCGCTAAGCTATCATTCGTATATGTAGTTACAAACATAGCCTTGTTAGAAAATGTGTTTCTATTCCCATTTCCATAACCTATTTTTTTAATAGTTTGAGTGTTAAGATCCCTATCTTCTCCCAGCACTTCAGATCTAATCTGTCTCACTAACTTAGCATCATAGCCCCTCTCGGTGAAAATCAGTTCCATCTTTTCTAATTCTATAGTCAAATTTATGGGATCCTTACAGAGTTTCAAAAGTCTCTGAAATTGACACTTCACTATCCCTTTAAAGATGTGGCGAGGATGCATGCTATCATATCTTAGTATAGCATTCTTCCAACAAGCCTTTCTGTGAAGAGAAGACAGTAACCTGTTATCTCGAATGCTTAGATTTACATCAAGGAAACTTACAGTGTCATGTGAAGCTTCAATAGTGAATCTTAAGAAACTAGTAGTAGTTTCCAGATAAGCTACAAACAAAAGAAAATCTTGCAAACTCCCATCCCAAACGACAAGGATATCGTCCACAAATCGTTTATAGACCAGACATTTTTTGAAGGATTTATGACTAAATAAGAACTCCTTCACCCACTGGTAAACCACTAAATTAGCATATGTATTCGCGCAGGGGGTGCCCATGGCAACCCCTGCTAGTTGCAAAAACATATGCTCCTTAAAACAAAAAACATTGTTGTCTAGAACCAACTCTAACAACTGGCAAACCAGTATCTCCATATTGCGATCTATAGATGGTAAAGCTTGGAACAATGCTCTAATTGAGTCAATACCCTTGTCGTTCGGGATGCAGGTGAACAAATTCTGGACATCCATAGTTATTAAAAGGTGTCTATCTCTACATAGTTCAACTTCTAGGGTATCCAAAAATTCCAAAAGCTGATAAGTGTCCTTCAGGACAGTCGGAATATCGTTAACAAGGGGTCTCAAAAGCTTTTCTAGATAGATAGAAATGTTTTCCGTACTCCATCTATCTCCCGAGACTATAGGACGTATGGGAGGTGGATATATCCCTTTATGCATTTTGGGTAGTCCTTTTATCACTGGGAGTTGGGGGTGAGTAGTGTAAAAAAACTCATACAAATCTTTACTGATCTGGCGACACATCAATAAATCATAAAGTGTGTCGTTGATATCACTAAGAATTTTATTCAAACCTTTTCATCTATACGTTTATATGTAGAATGATCACTGAGCATGGTCAGCATATAACTGTCATAATCTTCTCTATTAAGTAACACAATGCCTCCCCCTTTGTCTGCGGGTCTGATAGCAACAGAGGTATCGTGAGATAGCTTCTTTAAGGATGTATTTTCCTCTTTGGACATATTAAAGTATAAGCATTTCTTATTGCCTTTCAGAAAATAGGTATATAAGTCCCGTTTACATAGTTTAACAAAACTTTCCACAATGCCAGGTAATGGAGGAAAAAAAGTACTTTTGCGCTTAAACAAATAAGCGTCTTGTGAGCACGTTTTATCAGACAAATTCAAATCATCTTTATAAAACAATAATTTAATAGCTATATTCCTAGCAAAGAGCCGTAAATCTGTCAACAAATCATTCAATATACTGCCTTGAGAGGGGATAAAGGTAAGACCTTTATCTAAAACACTGATATCAGTCAAACTGAGTACCAGCCTTGACAAATTAAAAAATAAATGTTCAGTTATCTGAACCTCCTTCTCTGTTGGTTGTAGTTCTCTCCAGAGAACTTCCGTTTCCTTCTGTCCCAACTCTGCGATCTGTCCCTCAGTAGAGCTGGCTTTTTTATCGGTAGGGGTAAAAAATCCGAACTACAGGGTAGAGCTGCATGTTTCCTTACAGCTCCTAATTCTCTCCTAGATGTCGTGGCATGGTCCGCTTCCTGGTTCGGTTGCGGTGTGGATATCGCATTAGTTGCCTCTGTAGAGACGGGAAGCTCCGGTGGAGTAACAAAACTGGTTCCTGACGTTCGCCCGGAACTCACTGTTGCAACATCCCTAGGTATGGGACTTACCAAGTCAGCGTCAATTAACGTGGTTTCTATAGCGGCAGTAGTAACAGGTACATTATGTGTCGAAGTAGTATTCTCGACCTTCCTCGCCCAAACAAACACATTACCACCTGAAAAGTCCTTATAGTCGCGTTGCAATTTCTTTTGTTTGGTTAGTTGTAGCTTAAGAGCATAAGAATCAACCTGTGCATATAAATGATCAAGTCTTTTTAGGCACGAGTCATGGTTGAAACTGCTGCGTATATCAGTATTTAATTTGTCAACTTTTAACATCAGCTCCTTTTCTAGCGGAGTAAAATAATCAATGATTAACTGAATGTATTTATAGCTGGTTTCAAGATTAATCTGTTGCCATGGCTTAAGTAAAAGAGGATGCTGCTCACCATAGGAGGGCATGCAAAGAACTCGCATGCCCCTCGGAACCAGTTTGAAATGCAGACATGCCTCTAAGTGTCTGCGCTGCCATACAAACCGATGCAATTTATAGAGGTCATTCTCAAGTTGTTTCAATGAATGAATAAACTGTTCAGAATTGTCTATATCATGGTTGTGAGTAACAGATATATGATTATGTAAATCCAAACCCAATAAAGGGTTACTATTGCTGTTCACAATATTTGTCCATTTGTTAGTAGTAAGACTCACCCTTGGGCTCGGATTATAGTCTAATTCAACTTCTAAGTTTGCCATCTTGTGCGGAGAGGCGGCCAAAAACAAGTAGAAAAATTCAACAAAGACCACCTCGCCGTGAAGAGACTGTGTGTAACCAGACAAATGTATAAGCAACAAAACACGTGCAGTCTCTAACACAGGAACGGCAGCAGCAACTGTAAAAAACAAAGTCTTTATTGTATAAGAATACAGATGAGCGCTTTCGCGTATTACTACGCTTCTTCAGATCAAAGAATAAAACAAATTCATCCTATTTAAGCATAGTCTAATTATCTAATTAATTCAAGCTCTCCAATAGGCATTGTGTAAGGAATTAATCCATTGATTAAACACACCTTAAGAATTTCTTTCAAAGACAACAAAAGGCACATTACATCATGAGGGTTAACACATGAAATAGCAGTAACAATGATATATAAATGAAAATAGAAATGGAAGTAAAGACTTTCTCTAATACTTCAGGAGTTAATAAATAAAATCATGTATATAAATAGCAGATAAAAACTCTCACATATAAGCCTAGCTAAATTTCCATTTAAAATACAAATAAAAATGCTATATCACCCAAGAAATATAAAACATTCTTAAAGGTGTATATATATTCAAAAATACAAAAAATACAAGAAATATACATATATATGTGTATGTTTGTGTGATACTAAAACCTTATTAATAAATATGAATATAAATATCAAAAACTACTCAAATACAACCTTATCTACGGGACTTTAATACAGATCGTAAGGAAACGTAGGTATTAAGACCTGGTGGGTAGTGAGCTCTTAATTTAAAAACCCACTTAAGTTCTTTGCTTTCCAAATAACTCATGTAGTCTCCCCTTCTCTGATTCTGGGGGACGATCTGAAGTACTCTAAATACAAAACCATGATCATTGTGGATAGAAACATGCTTCGCTAAAGCATTCAATTGATTGTTGTTCCTTATGTCATAAATATGGTTGTAAATCCTATGTTTGAACTTCCTTTTGGTCATGCCCACATAAAATGCAGGGCAGGAATGACACGTTGCTAAATAAACAAGACCTGATGTGTCGCAATTAGCATTGAACCTAGGACTAAAAGAAAAATCCAAATCTGGATGTATGAAATCTTGTACTGTCGATATATATCCACAATAATTGCAATTCTTACACGGATAAGTCCCTCTCTCTTGTGGTGTGTTCATGCCCAATAAATTAGTTTCTCCTAATCTAGTACTGTGATCAATACATAATAATCTTTTTAAGTTCTTGTTATTCCTAAAAACAAATCTAGGGGTGGCCCCCACTATATTTAATACTTTATCATCTAAAGTCAAGACGCCCCAATGTTTAGATATAATTTTTTTAATCGCTAAGCTATCATTCGTATATGTAGTTACAAACATAGCCTTGTTAGAAAATGTGTTTCTATTCCCATTTCCATAACCTATTTTTTTAATAGTTTGAGTGTTAAGATCCCTATCTTCTCCCAGCACTTCAGATCTAATCTGTCTCACTAACTTAGCATCATAGCCCCTCTCGGTGAAAATCAGTTCCATCTTTTCTAATTCTATAGTCAAATTTATGGGATCCTTACAGAGTTTCAAAAGTCTCTGAAATTGACACTTCACTATCCCTTTAAAGATGTGGCGAGGATGCATGCTATCATATCTTAGTATAGCATTCTTCCAACAAGCCTTTCTGTGAAGAGAAGACAGTAACCTGTTATCTCGAATGCTTAGATTTACATCAAGGAAACTTACAGTGTCAATTTTTTTTTATACCTAGTTAGGTACATGCCAAAGGGTGCATTATACTTTATGACTGGACTTATGATTAGAACGGAACAACGGCATATTTGGACTTAGATGCCATACCTTTGTTTACAAGTTGTGTAACATGGAATGATTTTATTACTGCTGCAGACACATGACAGCCAAAGGCCAATTTGCTATCTACATTTGTTCCCAAATCCCTGAATATTGTATTTACTTTTAGGAGTGTATTACTGATGTAGTAATATGCAATAAGGCTGTCTTACTGAAGGATACTATTATGCACTTATTAGCATTGCATTTAAGACTGACTTCAGAACCAGTCATTAGTCTGTGTTAGGCCCTCTTGGATGATATTTGCGTTTTGGAAGGATTCAATGACTGCACTTAATTTGCAATTGTCTGTGAATTTGGTCAGCCAGAGGCCTCTGACATTAGCCTTGACTTCACAGACATAGATGCCAAATAGGAGCAGTGCTAGCACCAAGCCCTGAGAGACTCTGCTATTGACTGGTAGACTCCCCTATCTTAACTTCTTGGGCCCTATCTGAAAAGCCAGTTGGTTATCCACTGGGTGATGTATGGGTTTATACCTAATTCAGTGAGCTTGTTTACACTGGCCGAGTAGGGAACTGTGTTGAATGCCTTAGCCAGGTCGAGGTAGGCGGTATGCACTGGTTCGCCCTCATTCATTGCTTTGGTGACTTTCACGAAAAGGTCTAGCAGTTTGAGTAGGCATAACCTTCCTTTGACAAAAGCAAAATGAGCTGGATCCAGCATATGAAGGTTTCCTATGTGATTATTTATCATGTCCATGACACCACTTCCGATGGCCTTGCATGCAAGACTAGTCAAAATTATGAGTCAGTAGATTTCCAAGTCCATGGATGGTCTTGCCCTTGTGCAGTGGGATAACAGCTGCTGTCCCCCATTTGCTGGGCATGAAGCCAGTTTGGAGGCTATGGTGGAACAATGCGTCTAGAGGCCTTATCAGGACCCATCTATGCAGTGTTTCTTGCTTTGGAGAGAGCATGAAGGACCTGTTCCTTGGTGACAGCTAGGGGAGCTATGTTGGGGGTATCTGTGAAGAAAATGGAATAAAACTGCAATGAATTTATTGGTCAGTTCGTTTATGTCCTCAGGCTCAGTACAGGTGGCTCCATTTACAATTAGTTCAGCATATTGTTGTGTATTGCCTTTGAGGTTTCAGACGTAACTGAGAAGAATGCCTTGTGGTTGTCCTTAGCCTAGGAGGCTACATTTACCTCATATTGGCTTTGGTTGACTTAATTAGTCCTGAATTGATTTTTTAGTCTGATGAAATACTTCTTCTTTTGTTGGGCATTGCACTTCCTATTTTTGTGCCAGGATTTTCTTCCTTTTGGTATATATTCTGCCGATGCTGTAATTCTGTCAGGGTGACTCATATTTTGAGCTTGTTGTGAATTTATTTCAGGTGGGTACCACAGCCTCTATACAGTTGTGTATATGCCTGGAGAGGGTTATTGTGAATGACTAAGTGCAGGCAGTGGTGCTCCCTGGGATTGGTGTGGGAGTGGGCTTGAAATTTTGCCACCGTACCAGTTAGAAGTAGGAAGCTCGCCTTGGAATAACTTCGAAAAGTTCCTGGGTTACCTGGTGTCCCAGGTGTTATTTTTTTATTTCAAAAGAGATAGTTTTATGGTCTGACCTGACAAGTAAGAACAATATACTCGGGAGGGTGCAACATTTCCCCAAGAGGAGGACCAAGTCTAGGATGCTAGTGCCCCTAGTTGTCATATGGACTTTCTTCTCTAGGGTATTTGTGTCTAGTAATCTCTGGGCCTTCATGTTAGGGTTGTATACGATTCCTAGTTTACAGGGGAGTAGTTGAAGCCGCCCATGAATATGGTGTTGGGTTGAATGGAGAATGTTTCCCATATGTTTAAGTATGTGCCATGGGTTTCCTGGCTCAGAGAGAGAGAGACCTACACCTTACAAGGAAATGGTATGGGGCTTTTCCTATGGTAACTTGGACATGGAGAAGGTCAAGTGCATCATCCAGTTTGACCAGCTTTGAGGCGTGTTTCTTTTTGATATTTATTTATTTATTGCTTTTGTTCACTTGGAAAATCCGACTGCATACAAGTCCCACTTTCAATGAAGGCCTGGGGAGAAATGCTCCATTTTACAGAAGAAGACGACAGTTAAACAAAATTTACAAATGAAATGTACATAGACTAATAATAACATGACAGTTAATCAAAAAAGTACAGTTATGTACACTTACCATAAATGTAGATGTTAGAGTGTATTCACTGTTGCAGTCATTACAAATGGGTTATCCTGCTGGCAGGCTACCCACAGTCGGCCTGAATTCCAAAGTCTAGGTCCGGCGTCTGTTGCTGTCGCCTCTTCCCTGACGTCAGTGCGCCAGGGGCATAAAAGATGCAGCTGACGCCATTTTCTTCAGTTTTTCTTGCCCCAGATGTCAGGTGCCCCCAAAAGGGTAGGCTAAAAATTTGTCAATAAAACATGCATGCACCAAAGTATATATTTTGCCTTCATCTACAAGCAAATACACCACATAGGTTGTATAGAATCGAGAAGTACAGATAAATTCCGGCAAAGAAATGGGGGATGGCAGGTGGGTAACCTGGACTGCAAAAGTGAATACACTCGAACATCTACATTTATGGCAAGTGTACACAACTGTACTATGTTCTTCGTGTTTCACTGTTGCAGTCATTACAATTGGGCTGAATCCCAAAGCTAAGGTTGGGAGGTTGGAGCTAAATAGCATTAGGAGCGGCTATTAGGCCCTGGAGAAATGCTGTGGCAAAGCCTGCCCTGGATTTAGAGTAGAGTGGTAAGTGATTGTGCTTTGTGAAGGTGTGCACTGAACTCCAAGTAGCAGCCTCTAAAAAGTCTTTGGTTGGTACTCCCCTGAGGAAGGCTGCTGAAGTGGCTGCTGCTCTGGTTGAATGTGGCCTAATGCCCTAAGGTACTGGCTTGCCATGTTGTGAATAGCAGAAACTAATGCAGTGGCCTATCCACTTTGAAATAGTCTGCTTTGAGATAGCCTTTCCATGTGATCCTGCAGCATATGCCACTAGTAATTGCTCTGTCTTTCTGAAAGCTTTGGTTCTGTTCAAATAGAAGCTTAGCTGCCTGTGTATGTCCAAAGAATGAAGAATTCTCTCCCCCTTATTCTGTGGGTTTGGATAAAAGGTAGGCAGATGAATAGTTTGGTTAAGGGCCACACTGGACACTACCTTAGGTATAAATGTCGGGTTTGTCCTCAGAGAAAACCTGTCTGGATAAAAATGATAAAAGGTTCCACAGCCATGAGTGCCTGTAGCTCTGAGACTCGTCTTGCAGAAGTTATTGCTAGGACCAGAGCTGTTTTCCAAGATAAAACTTTATATCAGCTGTAGCGGCTGGCTCAAAAGGAGGCAGGGTGAGTTTTTCCAACACATAATTGAGATTCCATGCAGGTAATGGTGATCTCCTTGGAGGCCTTAAATTTTTGGCCCCTCTGAGGTACGGCCTTAATAAAGGATGAGAAAAGATTGGTGGCTCTGTATTGTAATGAGCTGAAATGGCAGAGGCATGAATTTTTATAGATGAAAAACGATACGCATTTGTCCAGCATCTCAGTCAAGTATTGCAAAATCTGAGGAATATTTGGTACAGCTGTGTCAATTCCTTGTGCCTGGTTCCAAGCACTCATTCCAAGCACTCATTCCTCCATTTTCCAGCATAGGATTTTCTAGTACTAGGCCTCCTGGCCTCCAAAATGACATCCATCACCGCTTTAGTGAGAGGTGTGTTTTGTATGACTACATTATCCGCCATGCTGCCAGGTTTGAGGTCTTGAGTTGGCTGTGCAGGATTTAATTGTTCTGCTGGGACAGTAGATGAGGCACTTGAGGTAAGGTCCAGGCTGGGCATTGAAATTCCTTAGGATTGGATACCAGTACTGGCGTGGTCAGTCTGGGGCAATCAGTATCATTTTTGGCTTCTCCTGTCTGACCTTTAGGAGTACCTTGGGGAGGAGAGGCAGAGAAGGAAAGGCATATATTGTTAAGTTTTTCCAGCTGAAAGACAGGGCATCCACTTTCCATGCTTGTCTGCGATAAGTCCTTGTGCAGAATCTTTTTAGTTGGCAGTTGTGAGGCGAGGTAAATGGATCTATGTCCGGGCACCCCCATTTCCTTGTTACCATGCTGACTTGTGGATCCAATTTCCACTCGTGGGGATCCATGAGGTTTCTGCTTAGTTCGTCTGCCAGAATATTTATCTTTCCTGGCAGGAATTGTGCCTGCACATGTACTTGGTAAGTCAATGTTGTGTCCCACAAAGTCATGGCTAGTCTGCAAAGGGGGTAAGAATGAGTGCCTCCCTGCTTGTTTACATACCATATGACAGTGGTGTTGTCTGTCTTTATCAGTAGTTGTCCCGGATGAAGTAGGTCCTTGAAGGCTGTCAGGGCATTTTGAACAGCTAGCATCTCTTTTTGATTGATATGTAGATGCATTTGGTTTGCGGACCATGTGCCTTGAATACATTTTCCTGCCATGTGGGCTCCCCATGCATAATCCGATGCATCCATTGTTAATGTCTGTCTGGCTGGGGGTAGAGTGAATGGCTGTCCCTTGTTCTGGTGACAGGCCTTCGCCCACCATTGAAACTCCTGTTGCAGGCAGGGAATGAGGGTAACTATTGTTTCCAGGCTGTGGCAATGTTGAATCCCAACACTTTTTAGGTACCACTGAAGTTTCCTCATATGCAGTCTTGCATATGGAATTAGTAGAATGCAGGATGCCATGAAGCCCAAAGCCTGCAGAATTTTTCTTGCAGGTAATTGGGCCTTTGTTGCCAACAGTTTGAAATAGGTAGTCAGTTGCCTTTGTTTGTCTGGCAGGAGATAAGCCATCTGGGCAGTTGTATTTAAACTTGCACCCTGGAATATTATCTCTTGAGAGAGTACTAGTTTTGATTTCTGTTCGTTGACTGTATATTTTATTTATTTATTTATTTTATTTTATTTATTTTACATTTGTTGACCGGGATAGTCCGACTGGATACATGTCCATTTTCAGCGGAGGCCCGGGGAGAAAAGCTCCACAGAGAAAAAACAGAAAAACACGTAGGTTTACAGGTAAATAAATGAAAGGCATAACAAATTAACATTTTTTTATGCTTTCCTTGGCATGACTATTGTATCAACAGTACAGTAAAGAATCCAACTCAAAATTACAAATATAACTCAAGAGACAATGATGTTACTATGTTCAAGAACAAGTTCTACACCATTGCAGGGTTCCAAGAGATCATGGAGAAACTGATTACAGTAGAACGAACTAAATAGGGTAGTTGTCAGTTTATTTAAGAATTATTTGATACTAGGCATGGTAGTAATCTCTTTACAAATGCCAGATGCTGTAGTAGAATGTCCTTGCTCTCTGCTTGAATGAGGCAGTTGTCCAAGTAAGGATATAATTGTATTCCTCTTTGTCTGCAGAATGCAATTACTGGTGCCATGCACTTTGTGAAGACCCTGGGCGCAGTGGACAAGCCAAAGGGCAGTGCAGAAAACTGGTAGTGCATTGAGCCAGCTTTGAATCTGAGGTATCTTCTGCATGTTTGTCTGATTGGGACATGCAGGTATGGATCTTTTAGATCTAAAGTCACAAGCCAAGCCTTCTTGCTCAACATGGGCAGAAGCTGCTGTAGAGTCAACATTTTGAATTTTGGAATATCCAGATATGGGTTTAGAATAGATAGGTCCAGTATTGGTCTCCAGGCTTTGTCCTTTCTGGGTACCAAGAACAGTCTTGAATAAAATCCTTGTCCCTGCTCTTGCTCTGGTACTTGTTGAATGGCCCTCATGTCCATGAGGGATGAGACTTGTTTTTGTGCCTCTGCCCATTGATGTTTTGGCAGGTCTGGCCAACCGTTTGCCCTTGGCAGGGTATGGAAGTGAAACTTGTAGCCTTGTGACACTATGTTTAAAACCCATTTGTCCTGGGTTATTATGTGCCAATTTTGAGAAAAAAGTGCTAGTTTTCCCCCTAAAGGTGTTGCCAGAAGAAAAGTGATGGTGCAGGCAGGGGGAAGTCATTGGGACTGTTTCCTGTATGGCTGTGATTTGTCTTCTCCAGTTTTGGAGATAGAAGCACCCCATTGTTTAGACCTGAACGAACCTTGGGGCTGGGATCTGCCTCTAGGGCGTCTGTATCTGCCCCTTTGTGGCCTGTCTGACACTGGAAAGGACCAATTCTTTGTAGGCCAGTGTCTGCAAAATCTTGGTGGCTGTACCTGTAAGAAATCCTTGACTGTTTGCATAGATTTAGCTTTGTCCTCCATTTTCTTTAACACCTCTTCTGCTTTAACACCAAACAAAGCATCATGCTGTAATGGAGCATCTAATAATTTTGCTTTAACATGATCAGGTAGATTTTGTTCCTTTAACCAAGCATGCCTCCTAATGACAGAACCCATTAACTGCGGCCCTGCAGGAGGTCTCCCGAGAATCAAAACCACATTGCAAAGTATGCTTTCCAACTTGTTCAGCTGACTGCAATAATTCCTGCATTTCTTTGTTTTCTGCACATTCAGAATTTATCAACATTTTCTGTTTAAGCAGTGACATAATATATTGCTGATATTTGAGCATATGAAACTGACAATTTAAAGCCCTTACAGCCAGGGTAGCAGAAGTGTAAATCTTTTTTCCCCATCTGTCCAGTGCCCTAGAATCCCTGTCAGAGGGAGTAGGGTTTTTTGCAGTGGAAGCCTTGACCCCTTTGGGACCCTGAGAGATAGTTTCTGGGTCAGCAGCAGGGTTTCTGAAAAGGAATTTATTAGAGTCAGGAACCCTGTAGTACAAGTCTGGCTTAACCAGAGCTGTAGGTAAGGAGTCAGGGGTCAGACTGTACTCTGAAAATACATCATCTACAATGTCTAACACAGGTGGAATAGCTAGGGGCCTGTGTTGTGGTAGTAAAAGGAAGTCTCTTAGCCTTTTCTTAGATTCTGAATAATCTTTGCTCTCCAAGTGGAAATGCTCCCTCATGGTATGTAAAGTTTCCCCAAAAGAATAATCCTCAGGAGGAGAGGTTGCAGGGATTGATTCTTCAGCATCATAATCCTCATAGGGAGGAAGAGAGTATTCCTGATCAGAAGAGGAATCAGATGAAATGGAAACCTGATCTGAAGATTCATAGTCTGTCTCTTGCCTAGGCCTCTTATCAGAAGGGGGATGGGAACCCCTGATCAGAGTAATTAGGTTTTCGGCCATTTTGAGCATCTGTTTTTTAGGCATGGAGTCCTGTCCCCGAGGCTGTTGTACTTGTTTCTTTGTCTTTAAAGGTATTTTAGTCTTTGCCTTTGAAGCTGAAGTCGTTTTAACATATAATTGAGTAGGTCTGAAAACACCCTCGGAAGCCGATGCCTGCTCAGCGGCTCCGGACCCATCTGAGGGAATAGTTTCTGAAGGTCCAATACCTTGAGCTTCCAGCAGCCTGGTCGACTCCACGTGGGTGTCTGTAGCAGCCTGCGAGTCTAAAGTAGCGGTCGTTAGGGGCTGCAAAGGCGCCTCACTGAGAACCGGTGACTGGCTTAGAAGAAGCCTCATCGTCTGTTTTGGACCTCAGATGCCTGTCCTTTTCCTTGCGTTTCTTGTGAATTCCAGTAGTCGGGTGGCTATCCAATGACATTGTATAGTTAAATCTTCTGCCAAAACAGTGAAATGCAAAATCGTACCGACGCTTAAAAGTGTGTTGGTTAAATCTAGCACAAAACCGACAACTAGCAACGTTGTGGTCAGGGCCTAGGCAAGGAATACAGTAAGAATGAAAGTCCTTATGAGGTATTTGCTTCACACAAGAAATACAATTATTAACTTTTTCTGACATCGATCTGGAGCAAGAAAAAAGTTTCTCCAACAGGGTACTTAGCTTTTTATTGAAGACTTCGGATCTGAAATTCGAACACGAAAATCTCAGGAGTCGGCCGACCGACACTTGCGAACTCGCAGGCTGCTTTTGCTTTGGGCACTGCGCGGCAAGAAAGACTGAAGAAAATTGAGTCGGCTGCATCTTTTATACCCCTGGCGCACTGACGTCAGGGAAGAGGCGACCGACGCCGGACCTAGACTTTGGAATTCAGGCCGACTGAGGGTAGCCTGCCAGCAGGATAACCCAAATGTAATGACTGCAACAGTGAAACACGAAGAACATCAATAAATGCACATACATAGAACAGTAAGTGTACACACAGAATAGTAAATTAACATAATAGAATTGGAATATGAAAGTTAATGAAAACATGGCAGCTAAACAAAGAATACAGTAATATCAAGCTTATACAAGTCTAGTTACTATCAAATGGAATTCGCTGAAAATAGATATTGAGTAGGAGACACTGAAGTAATTACAGAATGAAGATGCTTACAAATTATGAAGAAGTATTGAAGAGGTCTAGGTAAAACGGAAACAGACAGTAGTGGAGAGGGGTAGATGACAGTCAGATAGTTAGAGATTGTGGACAAGTAGCTGCATTATGGCCAGTTACATAAAACAGTGGTGACAGTAAGGGTATGGAGATTATCCAGGAACATCATGTGTACAGAGCAGACAACTGAGTAGGTAGGACTTTAGTAAGAGGTCAGAATCTGTAGAAGACATTATAGCCCTGCACTGCCAGGCTGCTTTCTGTGGCTTTAAACCATGTTTCAGTAACTGTATAGATGTCTACCTTCTCCAGGGTGAGGCGAGCTTCCAGCGAGTGTAGTTTCTTGTTTAGCCTCCTAGGATTGAGCAGTAACACCTTTAGATTTTCTTGGGTTGGTTTTGCTATATCATAAAGTTTATCAGGTTGGTTGGGTATGCCTAAAAAGATACTATGGTATGGATAATATTGTAACAAATACTCAAAAGCCTGCAGGGGACATGTAAAGACCATGCCTGGCAAAGCAGAGTGGTCTGTGCCCCCTTCAAATGACACCAAAAACTAAGCTAATTATTAAATTATTTTCTGTTGATATTATGACATAATTCGTGGAGATCTCTTCCTCATCTTCAGCACTGCATTCTATTATCTCTATGTTCCTTACTTTTTTTTTTTGTGGACTTCTTTCTTCTACCACAGGGTCACTCTGCTCCTATACACACAAACATATATGTGCATGTGTATGGGTCTGCTTCTATTTCCCAAATTCCCACTTAATCGAGCTACAAAATGATGAGACAACGTTGCTGAAAATTTAGTTTAACATACACCCGGATCACCATAAATTAACTCCGGGAAACTAACCTCTTGCCACTATGGTGAACTTTGCCCTTTTTCTCCACTATAGTGCAATCTCGGAGTTGGTATATGTAGTTAGGGGGTGTGAGGGGCAAAGCTCCCCACTTGGGTTTGATTTGATTTCTTTTAAAAGTGTTGATGGTCATGTGGTTAGTTTCCTGGGGTTAAATTACAGTGAACAGGCTGTTCTTTAAAGTAAATTTTTGGCAAAGTCATCTCGTCGTTTGACTATGTGGGATTTCGGTAAATAAAGTAGATCCATGTGTGTATATATCCTTATCTATATATCTTATCTTATGCTACCCTTATCTGTTCAGTTCCCTCACCTCAAGAACTTCAACTAAAAATGCAATCTTCTTTCCAGGACATTGAATCCTACCTCTCCCAACACCAACTCATTTTAAATCCCAACAAAACCAAAATCTTAGTTTTCAGTAATAAAAATCGCAAGACTTCCTCACCCCCTCTATCAATCATCTCTGCTAACGGCACCAATATCACCCCCACTAAACACACAAAACTTTTAGCTGTTACCATAGATGCCAACCTCAAATTCAACATACGTATTGCCCAATCCATCAAAAAAATTTCACATCAAACTAGGTACCCTTTACAGGGCCAAACCATTTCTAACTCCCAACACCAGGGTAGCCACTGCTCATACACACCTTCTATCTACCTTTCTCTATGGCTCTCTCATATATACTAACCTTTGAAAATCTGATCTCAACAATCTAGAATCTTGTTACAATAAGACTGCTAAGTTTACCACGAATCACCTACACAGATCCCACCACTGCTCAGCTCTTTCTATATTATTAAACTGGCTAGAGCTCCCCAATCTTCCATCCTTCAATCAACTATCCTTAGCCCATTATATAATCTACCATCCCAGCAACTGCCCTGACATTTCTGCTTTAGTTCAACCTAATACTAATAGCAGATCCCTCAGATCTTCCACCAAACTTCTACTAAAGGTATCCAACTCCTATAACCAACATGGTGATTCCCTCCAATCATATAAAATAGCCAAACTCTGGAACACCCTTCCAAACACTAACAAAAAACCTAGTACGTGATCAATTCAAATCACTCTTAAAGGAACACCTTATAAAATACTGGTTGTGCTCCTGCCACTCCACAGATTAATCTTTTTCTCCACCCTTTTTTACCTCTCTCACCTTGCCTCTAACTTTATCCTGCATACTATCTAGTGTTTTTGCTTATCTGTACATTATTTGTACAGACCTACACTTGTATTGTATCTTCTACCACTGGCTACTCCTACACTAATTGCTCAGTTTTATTGTTTGTATTATATTTACTGCTACTTGATATGTGTTTGTACTACTGTGGACCTTTTTTTTCTCCCTGGGTATTCAATATGTAACAGGATCCTGCAATGTACTGTCTCCAGATGCTGTAAATAATTCTATTGTATTAATGTTTGCTGCTACTATATTTTTTTGTTTATTTGTTGTATATATTACTGTGGAGCTTTCCTCCCAGGGTCTCCACTGAAAACGGGCCTCTGGCCCAGTCGGACATACCTGGTCAACAAATGTAATAAATATACACATACTTACATACACACACACGCGTATATTAACATCGGTCTGCAGATATACCTTCTTTTTAAGCTCTGCATTTGTAATGTATAGCCAAACAAACCACTTCCGTCATAATGACAAACACAAAACAAACACACACAAAAAAAAAAAAAAAAAAAAAAAAAAAGAGTGAAACATGGCATGTTTACAAAACAGCGGGGTTTGGTATTATTGGTCTGAATGCACCAGTAAAGACAAAGGTAATGTCATGGACATGCAGAAGCCATGTAGCATAAACACTGGTATGTCCACACACTACACTGATATACTTCAAAACATTGAAGTACAAACATAATGAATGGAAAAAACATTGATCCAAAAGGACTGGAAAACACATAAAAAGAATTCATGTTTTTTGTAAGGGAGCAAACCCCCCTGCACTAACCAGCCTCCACAGCCCCTGCTAATTATGTATACCAACTCTGAGATTGCTCTATAGTGGGAAAGGACAAATTCCAAGATCCCCACTGTTCACAATCTTGCACAAACATAATGCCAGCAGAAGCAATCAAATGAGTTTTGATTACTTCTGCCAGCTGAAAAAAAATGTTTGATATTATGAATGTTCAATTATATGGAGTGTTTTCATCATCCTTGTGCATATATATATATATATATATATATATATATATATATATATATATATATATATATATATACATATAGATATATATATGTGTGTGTGTGTCTGTATGTGTATACGGGTCTTCTTCTAAATTTTGAACTTTCACAAGTTTGAATTTCTTATGGTCGAGACCAAAAATAAAAAACAAATTTTTTTAAATGTTTTTTTGCATGTCGGCAAGCTACCCTGCACCCCCGGCTAATTAAATATACCAACTCTGAGACTGCACTACAGCAAGGAAATATACCATTCCGCTCTGTACAGCAATCTCCATTTAAACGGTTTGAACTTTCACAAGTTCGATCTTATGGTCTCAACCATAAGAAATTTGAACTTGTGAAAGTTCAAAATTTAGAGGTAGACCCATGTGTACATATATGTATATGTGTACATATACATATATGTATGTGTGTACATACACACCTATAAAGGCAAGGACATCTGACTAGATTGATAACTATCTATGCATAAGATATGGTTGACACTTGACAGAAAACTACTGCAGACCATCTAGTCCTCACATTCGATCACAAATTTCATTTCCTCATAAATTTAAGCATTTATAAAAACTACAAACATCTTGAAAAGTCCTTTTGGTATCAAAAACTATCAAACACAGAAATACTCCAAAAAACAGTAAAATAATTAAAAACAGCAAACACCAGAAAGAAACACACACACAATCTCAAAACATGTTTTTATGTCTGCATCTGTCCATTCACAACCCCTAGAGCCAAGGTTCACACCGCCAAGTGGCTACTCCTGCAGCAGCTGTTCTTCCATACCACACACTTGCACGCACACTGACACCTATGGCTAATTTAGTGTATTCAATCTACCTACTGTATGCATTTTTAAGTCTGCATTACAAAAAAATAAATAAATAAGTAAATAAAGTAAAAACATAACAGGAATCTCTTTCATACCTACATGTTTCCTGCCGATACACCACTTTCTCCCTACATTCTGTACTGTCATTGTTATTTATTCAAAATAATTAAAAACATGGTGCAGCACAAAAAACAATAGCCAGGACATTCATGCTTGCTTAGTGCCCAAACCACTTCCCCAGTGAGTATTCCTTGTTGCTGCATATCTTTTTTTCCTACATCTGATGCTGTTTTCTGCTCCCTCCACCCCCTGGCCTGTTCTGTCAGTTCTAAGTCTTTCCATTCTCTGTGCTGTGACACTATCCTCCTACAAGATGCTTATGGACCTCCTGCTTCAGACTCTAGATTCAGGCTCTGCAATTAGATCATCCTTACGTGAATAATTTCAGCCCTATACACCACATATCATCTGTTGTACTGCAGTGTGCAACCTGGTCTGATTTTTGCAAGGAGTGCACCCTGACATGTCAAATCCATGTGAAACACACTCTTCCCTACATTGCACTGTGTATATTACTATGCCCATGTTGGAAATAACTTAATGGGATGTTGTCATTGTATTTTGGCTTTTCCCATTTAGGGGTTGCCACAGCAGAACTCTGATCCGCTAATGATTGGCAGTAGATTTTCACGAACACCGAGGTGCAGCTCGACGTTCAACCTTCAACGAAGGCACGCCCATTTACACAAGTCTTTCGAATGCCCACCCAACTGCGGGGAGGACATGCAGACTCCACACAGAAGGCACTCCCGCACTCCAGCCGAGAATCAAACTGAAGAACTTGCTGTGAGGCAACAACGCTACCGCTGCACCACCGCGGATACAGCTCAAAAAACATGCAACATTTACATTGGACTGGTATGACACACAGGTATGTGGTTGCCCAAGGTACACAGTGTACTTTCTTCTTATACAAGTGCTATGTTGTTGTAATACACATTTTGTGCAGCACCCCACTTCTTTCGTTCTCTTCATGGCTATTCCTGTGTGTATCCTGCTACATCCACCTTCCTACCTACCTGTGCTTCAGAATCCTTTCTTTATGGTAAGGTGCTGTTGTGTGACTTTAAAACAGCAGTTTGCATAAGCTGAGTATGGTTTATTTTTGTTTACCACCTTCTCTAACAAAGATACATCAATACTACAAACATTATCTAATAAAATATGATGCTTCATCAGCTACTCCCTTGGCCTTGAACACCATTGCCTTACTTTAACGGGAGCAAACTGGCTACCAGTACAAGTCAGAACCAATCTACTTCTGGGCTTCCAACTGTTCAGATTACTCCACCAAGACGCCCCTTCTCCACGTACAATGAAATGTATCACCAACAGCCCAACCTACAACCTCAGTTCCCACTCTCCAAGCCACATCAACTAAACTACACAGCTCTGACTCTACCTTTTCTCTTTCTCACCATCTCACTGAGCATACTGACTATGTTAAGTTCAAAACCCAACTCAAACAGTATCTCTTTGAGCAGTACAAATATAAATGCCAGAATGGAGGACATATTACTTGATAAATACTACTCTACCACTTTCCTTGCATGTTACTCTAGTTATGCTACTATGTGCCTGCTTCCTGTAAATTAGTACATGGCTTCTTTTTTTCCCCCCGTAGTCACAGCCATCTTATAACATTTATCTTTCTCAGTCTGTCTAGTTGGACACTGTCTTTACCATTACTTATCTTTTGCCTTATTCTCTAAACACCTGTGCAACCTCCTACAATTTCCAAGGTTAAATGTTGCTTCTCACTCTTTTCTTGTCACTCCTCTACATTCACTTTTCCATTTGTAACATGTACACCTAACAATGTAAAATTTGTACACAGTAGCCCTTTTATGTGGCTATTTTGTACTGCCTTTATATTCTACTGTTGGTTGTATTTGCTGCATTCAAAATAGTAGCGACAAAAATGTCAAACTGGCAGATCCTGCAACTGGTCATTCTATTTTCAGTTGTCTATCCCAGTAACCAAAATTAAAGTAAAATAAATAAATGTGGGCTTACATGTCATTACTTTATCATGACTACTCAAACACTACAATCGTTTCTTACACTATTTATGATGTAGCTTTGCATTACGCAGCACTACTGTCTGCATGTGCTGATCCTGCACAATTCCAGCATTTGGATGATTTGTGTTTTGTGCTCATTTGTTATTAAATCACTGCTTAGGAGAAAGATCTACAAACAATGCTACATTGCTTGTCACAGTGGTAAGTGCACATTATCATGCTGTTCAACTAATGGCATTTTACTCACCACTATTCATCTGTATTGGTTTGATTACTTTTACTGCACTGCCCTCCTAAGTGCTATGTGATTCTGATTTACACTACACCACACACGTGCACTGCATTATACATTACAAAGCTTACATGCAGCTCTTGTTATTTAGTTCATCTATTAATCACTTGGCCCCCTTGAGAAGGGGTTCCTTTTTAAAGTGAAACCAATAACGATATGATAGAACAGTGTACAAAAGCAAATATAGTACAGACAACCAAATAACACTAGTCACTATTAAGCAATTAGAATGTTTACATTGAATGAAAGCAAAGAATGTAACACGTACAGAAGTTTCATGGCAATATTCAGACAAGATGCACACTGAGCAATGGCAGTGCACAGAGAAATTGTGAAGGCTGTCAATGAATGAAGAAGGCAGGGAACAGGCAGCTACAGAAAGTATTGTGTGTGCACATTTATGTATATCTATCTAGTTATATTAATTTAGACATGTACACACATGCAAATGAGTTAAGAAACTTGAATACCACATCTTGCACAATCCAAAAGTATTTTACTGAATCCTCCACCACAGGGCTCCTCAGATCAGTTCAGTGAAGTGGGCAGCACCAACAACAGTCAACACTATGGCCAGCAACACCATCACATACATACAGAGAAATAAAGTACCTTGAAACTAAAGGCAGAGGAAAACAAGCTATACCAAGACAAAGTCTGTGCTCTGCAATTAACATAGCAGATGGTGATCAGTAGAACATCCTCTCCTTTGTACTTGACACTGTTTGGTTACAACTTCATCTGTTATCAAATTGTAGACAGCGTGCAGACTGAGCCATTTTCCTTCAACTGTTTTTGGAATGCAGCTTGCCTGAAATAGCTGACTATAGGCAAGTGAAAAACAGATTAGGAAGACATTCTTTACAAAATAATGCACTCTGTCAGTTAAATGTCACAGTACTTTCTTGCGCTGTTATCCCCTCTGCTAAAAGAACACTGAAATATAAGAATTAAGGAGCATATATAGGGTGAACTTTCAGTTTTACAGCTGGCTATATCCCAGACTTCTGAGGTTTCAATCTGTTGCACACACACACACACACACACACACACACACACACACACACACACACACACACACGTATAGTTGTCACAGTAAGCATTCAAGATGCACACTGACATTTTTAAGTATTTGTCTTATCCAATGCCAAAAAAGTGATGTACTTCCCTTTCTAGGCTCAGATAAACAGTAAAACATTGTATAGAACTTAAGATGTTTACAAAATCCCAGTGAAAGAATGCTGTTAGTCTGAAGTCTCAAAAAGTGTAAAATCAATGCTAGTCCAATAAAAGGTATTACAACACCTCTCTGTTCCAAGGTACGTCTTAAGCACACAAGATGTGTATTTGTGTGCGTCTGCACATAACACATGTGAGTTCACATTTGTGAATGTCCATTTATATAGTAACTTGTCTGTTACTGAGTGCCACCTAACTTACTGTCCCAATTCTGTGAGGCCCTTTTTTTCCTGGGAATGTGGTAAGTTTACATTTCAGCTCTTTGTTGCTTAAGCAGAATTCTGAATATCAACACTTGAGAGTATAGCTGCATCCCACATACTATTTCCTTTGCCCCCTGTATCATCCAAAAAGGAAAAAAGGGGGGGGGGGGAACGACAAAAAAAAACAAAAAAACACATTGCACTTTCGCATAAACAGCATATTATAAAGTAGATGAAAACTGGGTTGCTTTGGTCTAAGTATCAATTTCACATTTTTGGAACAGCGGTGCAATTATTTACTTATTAACACTGCATATTTTTAGAGGTAATCCTGATAATTTGGTTTATTGTGCTCAAAGTTGCACTGTGAGTAATTAAGAGGCCGAGGGAATGAAAACTAGGTCTAGGATGAAGCTCATTTAACAGTGTATCACTCTTTCTCTACATTATGCTGTTAGATAACAGTTATTACCTGTAATATGTATTGCACTACTTCATGTATTTATTACTTAATTGTAATGGGGGGATTAATCAAAACAGTGTGAACGGGCTTAAGATTCATATAAAGGTCACAGAGCATCTGTAAAGTTTTTAAACATTCGCTCAAGCGGGTAAAAATCCTACAGTTTAATACATTTATGATGACGACAACAATAATAATAATAATAATACCCATATGTTAACCAGGTAGGCCCTCTGGGCATGTAGTTTCTTTTCAGGGGTGACCTGGTAAAAGTATCCTTTTAAGTGAGAAAACAAAAAACAGTCAAGAAAGAGTAACTCCAACACTGCACGACGTGAAACCAGAAGAATTTAATGAAGAGCTTTTCGTCCCACAAAATTGTGGGACTTCCTCAAATAAAATCAAATGATAAAACCACATTTAAATACAAAAATCAACTATCATGTGCTCACACTCATACTCACTGGTACAGCAAAATACAACAATTAACCCTTGTGGTCATACTTATAATGGACTACTAATATTTGTACATAACTTACTGTTGTAAAGACTGATTACAATTATATCAAATAAAAATATAAAATATAAATATATATATAAATCATCTCAGTTACCACATAAAAACTATACACATTTACATAAAAAGCAGTACCTCAAACCTCCTAAATCTGATCTAAAACGGTATGATTATTTAAGTGATAATCTATTAAATTTACCTCTTTAAACTTCTCAATTTTAAAATGCAAAAGATAGAGGAGATCTCATTAAGCCCTGGGTAATGACAAGCATCAGTACGTAATTGCCAAAGAAGTTCTAGCCTTTCTAAAGCTAGTGGATCAGGTCCCCCTCTCCCATCTGGTATTTAAGCCCTAACTTTGATAGGGTTTCTGTCTATGAGCAGAGTGGATAAGTTGTTGACCACAGCTGTTAGCTGAGATATACAAGTATCCTGTTTTTTTTTTCGATTATTTATACAGATTATTGTTTTTAACAATTAATATATAGCACTTTTACTGTCTGGTTTTTAGTCTTCGAGTGTATTTTATTGCTATTAACTAATCTGTGCAAGTAACTGATTTGTCTGCAGTTAAAAGCATTCTGTATCTTTACATATCTTTATCTGTTTGTGCTTATTGTTTTACTGTCTGTAGGCTATTGTCCACACCCTCCCTCCCAGTTGGTGTCTGGCTCTTATACTTGGTGGCTTTGCAGTTGATCTGTGACACTCCACCCAGTCTACTGTCATTATCTCATTGCCTTAATATTGCTACAACTCAAGTGCTCTAGGTTGCACTGCATCTGAAGTGTTTGTGTGTTTTAGCTGCTTTTCTGTATATATAGACTTCTCTGTTTCTTTAACTAAATAAGCTCTGCAAAGTTGTTTTATTGTATTCCTGCCTGTATTTCTGAGATTTTTGCAATTTTAAAGTTTGTTTTTGCTTAGTTTAACTGGTAGGCTACACAATTAAAGCATTTAATGTGTTTCTGTACCTAATTTCTGCTACTTTGCAAAAAAAAAAAAATTCCTTGTTTCCCGCCTTTACTGAACTAGAATAGTCCAGTATTGCTGATCTCTGGGCTGTGTTATAGTTCCTGTGTTGCCCATATCCTTATTTGGATAGAAGGAAGCTTCTTTGTTCACCAGTGAGAGTGGGGAGCTCTGAGCAGCCTATCTGTCCTTTGAGGAGTGGTTCCAGCCCAGTGACCTGTAGCTTATTGGCCGTTTTGGGCCATTTCCTCTCTCTTTCTAACCCCTGCTTTAAAGCCAGCTTTAGCTTTTGTAATTTAAAGTTTGTCCCGTTTGTTGCATTTACCTGTTGAGGCTACACACGCAAGTGTGCTAGCCTGTGTTACATATTTATTGCATTTTTCTGCTGTTTGTTGCAAGAAAGAAAAAAAAATTATCCTTGTTTCCCTTCTTTCCTGACCTAGAGGAGTCCAAATACAGGCTTTGCTGTATTCTGGACTTTTGGAAAGTTCCTGTGTTGCCCATTTCCTTTCTTGGATAAAGGGAGGCTTCTTTGTTCACCAGTGGCAGTGGGGAGCTTGGAGCAGCCTATCTATCCCTGGAGGAGTGTTCCCAGCACAAGAATCTGATAGTCTATTGGCCGTTTTGGGACAGTTTTTAGCTCTTTCAAGTCCCCCTGTATAAAACCCACTTTGGGCTTGTTACTACTCAGCCAAGCTCCTTGTGGTCCTGCAGAGTGGTGCTAGCAGCAGAGAGGCTAAAAGAGCGACTGCTAACCTGATAAAAGTGTTTGTTTTCCTGCTACTACCTGGGCGACTGTCCGATCTAGCTAAACTGCAAGTATTTCTGCTTCTTGAACTGTTTTAAACTGTTTAAAGTTGTTTTTGCACCTGCACTTTTAAAGTTTGTCCTGTTTGTTGCTTTTACCTGTTGAGGCTACACACTCAAGTGTGCTAGCCAGCGTTACATATTTATTGCATTTTCCTGCTGTTTGTTGCAAAAGAAAAAAAAAATTATCCTGGTTTCCCGTCTTTCCTGACCTAGAGTAGACCAAATACAGGCTTTGCTGTATTCTGGACTTTTGGAAAGTTCCTGTTACTTTCTTGGATAAAGGGAGGCTTCTTTGTTCACCAGTGGCAGTGGGGAGCTTGGAGCAGCCTATCTATCCCTGGAGGAGTGTTCCCAGCACAAGAATCTGGTAGTCTATTGGCCGTTTGGGCCAATTTCTAGCTCTTTCAAGTCCTATATAAAACCAGCGATTTTGCACATAGCGCAGCATCGGGCAGCACCACTTAATTGGGTTTAAATCATTCTCGGCTCAACAAAGTCTGCTGTTCACTTTTTCCCTTAGAACTGATCTAGTTCTCATAATAAACACCCTATTCCCACTCTAAAGCCTGGCACTTGCTCACTAAAGCAATTATATAAGTCAGCACTACAAAATTAAAAGCACTACACCCTCACAAACTCCCCTTGAGTACTTTGTTCCCCATTGGCCCTTTTTTTCAATTATAAAGGAATTCCCAATACTATTCTAGCATGTCCAAAGGTCAGCTGTCACTCTCCTCTCCGGTCCAGCTGGTGAATCTGGGAATCTTGAGGCAATGTTACAACTGCCTCATGTACACAGACAACCCTCTCCTCCTCCCAACAAATTCCAACACATGTGAGAGATGCAACCATATAGCCAAACTGGAGGCTAAGCTCTCTCAACTCAGTACTGGCGTAACCAGTCAGGAGGAGAAGGAAACCACACTCACTACAATTCCAGTCTCACATAGACCTACCACAACAGCAACCCAAACACATAAACACACAAAAACATACTTGGAGGCTCTAAATAAAAATCTGCCTAAGCAGCAGAGACCCTCAAAGCAGACATCCAAGCAACCGCTACCCCAAAACAAAACACGTGCAACACATAGCTCACAAAGCCAGTGTGCGAACAGTCACAGCCCTTAAGGCTAAACAACACACCTGATACACTTGTAATAGGTGACTCTATCAGGCACACTGACGCCCCGCCACCAGGCTGAACAAGGAGAAGGTCACAGTGAGTTGCCCGTCGGGCTAGGATCCGCCACATAACACAAGCACTGGTCACTCCAAAGTACAAATATGACTCAGTCATTGTCCATGCTGGTGTGAATGACCTGAGACGTACCTCCCTGGACTACATGAAAAGAGACATAGAGGAGCTCTCTGAGCATGTAGCCCAGGCCGGTATGACCCTGACCTTGAGTAGCATCTTACCCTCACCAAGAATGATGCCACAATATGAAGACAAGATGATCAATTTCAACAACTGGCTTAAGTATTCGTGTCATTCAAAGAGGATCCAATGCCTGTCTGCCTGGGAAGACATGCTCGACAAGCCACGAGCATGCTTAGGGACGGCTTGCACCTGTCACCCTTCGGATATTGGCAAAGGCTCTTGCCACCCCCATAGTGCCTTTTTAGGCAAGGCTCAAAAGACAAACCCACCTCCATAGGTATCACAAGGGATAAGAAACTAAGAGTAATGCTATTCAATGCCAGAAGTCTAAACCTCAAGATGCATGCACTCGAAACTCTCCTTAGCATGGAGAACATCGATATCTGTGCAGTAACAGAAACCTGGTTCAAGGCTCCCGAGAGCACCCCAGCACTACCAGGTTATACCTCATACCATGTTCTTGGACCAAACCACAAAAGGAGGGGGAGTATCAATATTTGTCAAAAACACCCACACCTCCAGGTTGGTGGCACAGCACAAGAATCAGAGACTATCCATGTGCAACTAACAGTGGGTAAAACTGCCTTCCAGTTTATAGCCTGCTACAGACCACCCTCCTCCCAAGCCCAGGAACCCCACTCGGCCTTCCTGAGAACACTGGAAAATATGAAGGTCTCTCCAAACACCATTATATTGGGTGACTTCAACTACCCTAACATAGACTGGGAGCATTACTCTAGCTCCAACACCCTAGCCCAAAGGTTCCTAGACTTTATAAACTCAAATGCTATGGAACAACTTGTTGCCACTCCCACAAGAGGAGAAAACATACTGGACCTGATCATCACCAACATGGGGACTCTATGCTCCAGACCAGAAGTGTATCCCTCACTGGTAAGATCAGACCATAAACTAATCTCACTAGATATTCACATCCAGACCCCACCCCCTGCCCAGAAAACCACAGTGAAAAACTTCTCTAAAGCAAATTTCACTCTCCTCAAAACTGAGGTGGAATCCTTCAAAGCCCCGGCCTGTGGAAAAGAATCCTTTATAAATGTATTCTATGAACACCTTCAGGAATGCATGGATCATGCAATCCCAAATAAAACCAAGACCCACTCCTCCAAAGTTAGGCGTCCTGTCTGGTGGACCCCAGCCATAAACAAACTATACAATAGAAGGAGGAAGCTACTACATGATGGAGCAAAATCCCAAAAAGGGAAGGCATCTCTGATCAGTATTAGCAAAAACTATGGGCACTCATAAAATCGTCTAAGGCCAGCTTCGAGAGAAAAATTGCACAGGACACCAAGGATAATCACAAGACTTTTAGTTATGTTAGGAACCTGGGTGGGAATTCCCAGATATGCTCAGAATTAGTCCAAAATGACAAAAAATACACCGAACCCACAGCCATTGCCAACATCCTAGCTGACAGGTTCAGCGACCTTCCCCACCAAAAGGGCAAATATCTATACCAGCAGAGTGCTGCCCCCCTGACATCTCAGATGCTCAGGTAAGAGCTGCCCTCTCCAAAGCAAAAAACATAGCATCAATGGGACCAGACGGTGTCCAGGGCTGCGTCCTAAATGAACTCCAAGAAGAACTAAACCCAAACTTAAAACTACTGTTCAGTCTCAGCCTTACTACAGGATATGTACCCAAAGAGTGGCATACAGCAACAGTGGTCCCTCTCCTCAAAGGTGGTGCCTCAACGGATCCTGGAAACTATCGCCCCATAAGCCTGACTAGCTTGGTCTGCAAAGCTATGGAAAGGATCATCATGGACCTCATAAATAAAGATATTGGGGACCTACAGACACTGGATCCCACCCAGTTCGGCTTTGTTAAGGGCAGATCCTGCCTCTTAAACCTGGTCGATTTCTTTGAAATAGTCACCAAGGCCATTGACGAGGGTGGTCCACACAGCCTACCTGGACCTTGCAAAAGCCTAATACCCCACTGGCATTATAGATAAGCTCACCAGCTTAAATATAAACCCCTATGTCACTAGATGGGCTGCAAACTGGCTCAAGGACAGAACCCACATGGTTAGAATTGCTGGAGCCATGTCAGACTCCAAACCAGTTACAAGTGGCATCCCACAAGGCTCAGTCCTGGGACCGCTCTTGTTCGCTATATATTTCTCGGAGGTACAGGCTACCACGGAAGGACTGTGGCTGGCCAAGTTCACAGATGACTGCAAACATGGCCTCAAGCTAAATGCCAAAAAGTGTATAGTCATCCCCTTTGGCAAAAACAAAGTGCCCACAAATTACCACATAGGTGGTAATCCATTAAGTATGGAAGAAGTAATTAGGGACCTGGGGACCCAAGTTGATAGCAATCTCTCATTTGACAACCACGTGGCCAAAGTGGTTAGAAAAACATTTTATATAGCCCACCTAATCATGAAGGGATTCACATCTAGATCAGGGGAGGTCATCGTGCCTCTTTACTCATCCTTCATCAGGCCCATAATTGAGTACAATGCCCCTTTTGGGATGTACTTACCAGACACCTGCAGCAACTGGAAAGACCCCAAAAGTACCTCACCAAGAGGATCAAAGGGCTCAAACTGATGCCATATGCTGCCCGGTTAAAGAAACTCCAGCTCTACTCAGTGGCATACCGCCTGCTCAGAGGCGATCTGTGCTTGACGTATAAAGCCATGTCCAACCCGGAATTAATGGACATGCTGCACCTCAGAAAATCCAAATCCCATCACGTGTTGTCGAGACTTGAACCTCGGCACTGAAATAAATAGGACATGCTGGAGGGACAGATTCATAACCCAGAGGCTTCCTTCACTCTGGAATAAAATCCCAGTCCAGGTTAGGCAAAGTCCCTCATTGTCTCTCTTCAAGAGGAATCTTGATGAGTGGATGGGAGATAGTAGGTTTACCCCAGGTATCACTTCTGTGTCACTGTTAGACAGAGGCACAGTATACTAACCTCGAAAAAGGGCATAGCAAAATTCATTTAAAATGGGTGGAGAAAGCCAACCACACTCTGGCTAGGCTTATAAATGCCCCAGGGCAGATAGCCTAGTATGAACCTATGAACCTATAACACTTGGTTAATAGCTCTAAATTTGAAAGTATGGTGTGTATATTGATAATGTGCCTTGCTGGGGCATTTTCAGACTTACATCTGCTAATATGGTAAATATGTCCATACACACGCTCCTTCAGTCTCCTATCAGTTTTCCTGATACAGAAGGCAGGACAATGTTGGCACTGTGCCAAGTAGACCACCTGTTTGGATTGGCAAGCCAATTTATACATAGTACTATAATTTCTTCCTCTAATCATATAATTCTGACCTATATTCATATGTTTACAAAAATGGCACATATTACACTTAAACATACCCTTCCTATTAGGCAGAATGGTACGTTTACCTTCTAGCAGATGTTTAAGATCAAGTCACCTCTTATAAATAATCCATGGAGGCTGAATAAGTTTCTCCCCAAGTGTGATATCATTAAGCACTAGATTCCAATTTTTATGAATAATATTCAAAATTACCTGGGCGTCTAAACTATATGGTGTAATAAAGCTATACGAACTATAGCTCCTACAAATAGTTCAGGTGGTAAACTCTACGGGGTGGGGGGGATGCCTTGATAAAATCAGTTTATATGTGCCATTGTTACACTCACTTTGTACTTCAGTAATCAATTCAGAAATCAATCTGCGGGGATAACTCTTCTTGAGGAACATGTCCCTCAAGAGACTGCATTCTATAATAAAATCCTCATCTTTCGATACCATCCGAGCTGCCCTTACCAATTGCCCCTTCACCACCAATCTTTTTTGGTGAGGGGGGGTGGCAGCTAGTGAAGTGCAAAAAGGTATTTGAATACGTCTCCTTTCTGAAGCTCCTGACTGTATAACACTTATTAGGTCTATCTTTCACTAGATCAACATCCAAATTTATCAGCATTGAAAGAGACGTAAAAATATTTGTGCAAAATGCAGCATAGTGAACTGGACTTTGGCTTACCCACTGAAGACTTAAATTGTGAAGAAGGAGCTAACTCCCCCCATGACCTTACAATTGTGGAATTATTGCAGTTAAAGTAACGGGGGGGGGGTATGGTCCAGAGAATAAGTCTTAAGCCCTCATTAATACCGGGTGAGTGGGTTCCTCCCTGATGAATACTCTTCAGGACAATACAAAGACTGCATGGGAAAACCCAAACAGTGTGACTGTAGTCCATGAGAAAGCAAAGAAATTTTCGGCTTCACTAGGAAATATTTGGTGCGAATGGAGACTCTCAAGCCAAATGTCGCTATTTTACCTGCAGCCATATATAGGATTCCTAGCCCACAGAGTCTAGTTTTTATCTTTCAGATAGAGAGTCCTGGGCCACGAACAGATCTGGAAAGTGTGTATGCTAGTCTGCCATCATAAAACCATGCACTACCAGACAGAATAACAACCATTTGTTGCCTTTCAGTACACCTCATTTAAAACAAGATCCAGGTTAAAATTACTGACTGTCAGACTGAACAATTGAATCAGCTTAAACCCTATTCGCTTCTCTCCCAAGGTAATTGTGAACATCCTTGAACATGTCTAACAGAATAAATTACAGTGGGGAAAATTTGCTGCCACTAGCTTGTCAGTCATGTTGCATATAGCTGTGTGCCTATGCCTAATCATCCTAATTCTGAGTGACACGCCTGTTTCTCCTATATAACCAGTCTCTTGACATTTCCTGCATTTCATTAGGTAAACTACATTCTTAGACATGCATGTAAAGGAACCTTATACTCCAATACTTCTGTTTTGTTATGTTGGAAGCAGTACAAATCTTGGATGGTTGAAGAGTTTTGTGTCATTTCAGGCTGTGTTCTGTTTTGGTTTAAGTGTGCATCTCATAAAGAGATTATTTAGATTTGGTGGTTGTTTACATGACAGCAGCGGGAACACTTGAAAATTGTTTCTCAGCTTGTCGACACCAATGAACATTTCTTGAAGGTCCCTTACAATTTTATAGAGTTAAACTCAAGATGATCTGCTATCATTAGTGGAACCCTGTCACAGGGGATCCTCTGTACTGTAGCAGCTGTTCCCTCGGTAGCTGTAATGTTTTGTCTACTGCCCTGCCAGACTCCCCGGTATGATGACCTTGAGCAAGCATGGCTTCTTCCACTTGTGCCAATTATGCTTTTTTTTACCTGATGCAAACAAATGCACTGATATCACAGTGCTTGACTGTAAATAACTGACTTGTTTACATGGCTGGGATGACTGGTGCTTCTGTGCAGATACATATGTCTGTCAGATGGTTTCCTGTAAAGACATTTACAATGTCCCATTATGTATAGTAACCTTGGTATCCAGGAAGGTTACAACTGAAGTTGAACATTCAAAAGATAGTTTAACAGATGGGTGGATTCTTTATGAAGCCATTCTGCTACCCCTTGGAGTGTCCACAGTGTCAGCATAATATTTCCATTAATATTAAAGTTGTTCATTGCCAAAATAAAATCTATATGTTGTGGTCATCCCACTATACCTGGAGTAATGCTGTGATCTGTTTTCGCTTGCAAGTACTCGAGACAACCAGGAATGCCATCCTTGTGTGGGATGTTTGTGTACAGTGACATAAAATCCAAGGTGGCTAAAACAGCTTAAGATAGTAGTAGTTAGTAAGTAGGTGAGGACAACACTGAATATTTTAATACAATTTCCCTCTACATAAATCATGCATGCGTAAGTAGGGAGGAATGGCACTCTATAAAGATGTCTTGTGGATGACAGCTGACTATTAGCTGCAGTCTGTTCTCGTTTCTGCCATCCAGAGTGGAGCAAAGCACCCATGCATCTTAAAATATGACCTTAAAGGCAGCTAATAAAGGTCAGCTGAACAGCAGCTTAGTGGAAATGTATTTTCAAATCCCATCATTACTTAAAATGTGAAATAATACATTCCAGTGGTCAGAGTTGCATGTCTCATGACACATAACTTGGTACAGCTAGTTTTATCAAAGACTGTACTGTGTGCTCATTATTGCTACAGTTTTGTAACCTCAGGCTGGATTCTTTATAACAACTGTAGTCATATTATTTCTGTGTGTTTGCTTCAAACTGCAGAAAGGCCAGCTGGTCTTCATATATGATAGCACAAGTTTTACGACCAAGGACTTTAGATCTAGAAAAAATAATGGTCAGTGACAACTGCTGTTTTAATACAGCTATTCTTGTATTACCGAAAGCATATTTTATGTACAAGGTTTTATGTTTGATATCACCTGTAAGAATGTTTATTTGTGATTTGCTCAGTAGAGATAAAATAAGAGTTTCCTTATTTCTTTAATAGCTTTGCATGCTTACATATATGTACAGTGTCTCTGCAAGAACAGATGTGTCATCATATATTGTTTTACTAAATGTGCAGTTCTAGATTGTATCAGACATTTGTTATTTTAGATAAAACTCATCTAAAAACAATCTAAAACGTTAATAACATTTGATGTAAAAAATAAAATATTTGTTTCTTAGAAAAAATTATGAATATTCGATTAAAATTAAGTAGCATCTTTGTAATAATCAGGAAATCTTAAAATAACTTACACCCAGCATAGTACAATTGGCCATAAAACGGAAAAAGGTTCAGACTACTAGCTAAGTGTTCTTTCAAACTGACATACATGCAGTTTTGAAATGATGCTTCCCTGTCTGCAAATAGGATAACAGAAACTGCTGTTGGTCATTAGATAAATAAAATGTCATCTGTTTTTCTTATGATGTCAGTGTTGTTTCTTAATATTTTTATTTCCACAACACAACTCATTTATGTTCTTTAGGAAGGTTTGACTTCACCCCATTTCTGATGATGGCATGTTTACTGTTTCTTCAGTGTTCAAAAACCAGCTCAGGATGCAATGAATCGAGTATTTAGAGTAATAAAGTTATAAATTGTACAGTAATAATGGTACTACTCTACACTTGTAACTGTGCCAATTCAGTATATTAAGTTAATTAAAATGTTAGTCCATCTCTTCGAAGTGTCAGTGCGTCAAGCAATACAATACTGTTGGGTCAAACAGTACATGTTTCTGTTTCATCCATTTCAAACTAAGTTCAGCAGCACAAACTGGTGGCATTCATAGTTTCTAAAGAAGTAACATTTTACTTTCACATCACTATCTTACTAAATAAAGAAACATAAACTCAACAAAAAGCACACTGCCATAATGAAGCAGCAATTACAGACCCAACTTGGTAACATAGATAAGACTCTGACCAATGACTTGTAGGATATGCAGGCCCATGTCATATAACAACCTGAAACTGGTTAGGCAGATTAGAAACTGCAGAAACAAAAGCTTTCATAGGTTCATAGGTAAGGACTAGGCAAGCTGTCTTTGTGGGTCATTTTAAGCCTAGCCAATTTCTCTTAGGTCAGAATCAAAACTTGTAGCAGGTGTTTTTTAGGTAAATGTCTTAAAAATTATGCCTCACCTAAACATTCAGGATTGTAAACAAGGAGTTTGAAACAGCAAATGAACCACACAAATTTGCCCAAATTAATTAAGTCTGTCAAAGTCTGTCATGTGATGGAGGGCATCCACTTTAAAAAAACAAAGATAAGAACACTGACGCTCAATTTTGCAAGACTAAAAATACCAAAACCTCACATACTTGAATGCTGAAGCTTTCCCAAGGTAAGTAAACACTTGGCCAAACTTTAAATACACACCAAAGTATTTAAAAACCACCCAGGTGGGGGCTACACACTAAATACCCCCCACACCTCCCCTAACTATATATACCAATTCTGGGATCACACTACAGTGGAGAAAAGGGCATGTTTGGCACATGTTTACTGACCCTGGGAAAGCTTTGTTACTCGGTTATGTGAGGTTTCAGTACTTTCAGTCTCCTGAAAATGAAGGTCGGTGTTCTGATCATCATTTTTTTTAAAGTAGATCCGATGGAGGAGCTCATCAGACACAAAAAGTGCATAAGAAGGAACACTGCAGCAATGGCTACACATTTCAACAGTTTTAAGTAGACTTCAGTACTCATTTCGGCTGAAATATGAAATCAAGCAATTTATTTTCATCTACAAATGCAGGGTGATCTAGAACTGAATGAATAGGCGATGTGCACTGGTACATTCCTTGGGCAGTGGTCCAAAAAGAAAAACAGGTTAATTTATCCCTGTGTGTTTTTTCTTTCACTAGGTTTCCGAGATGATGCTGAAAGTAAACCCAACTGCTCAGAAAAAGAAAGAAAACTGGCAAACACCAGAAGTGGAGAAGCCAAACAGTCTGATGCAGGCAGCAGATGTCCAGGTATGACTAGCAAGGAAGAAAGTGACAAAGATCTGGAAGGTTAAGTTTAGCAGTATTTTAAAAGAAGCAGAAGCACCAACATCCTGGAAGAAAGCTGCAGTGGCTTTTATACCTAAAGATGGTAAAGGCCCGTCAGATCCAGCTTTATATAGGCCCATTTTGATTCTGAACTATGATTATAAAGTGTTTATGTTTATAATGGTTAAAAGAATGGTAAAGGCATTGCCAAAATTGATAGATATGAGTCAATGTGGTTTTGTGGAGGGGAAGCAAACATTTGACAACATTACTAGAACGAGCCAGAAGGAAGCAAAACGTAACAAAATACCACTATTGTTGATGGGTCTTGATGCAGAGAAAGTGTTTGACAGAGTAAAATGGAATTGTATGAGTAGGGAAATGGAAACATTTGCATTCCTAACACAATAACAAGGTTAATTAGGAGGATGTATGAGGGATCTGAGGAGAAAATTAAAGTAGGCGGGTTCCCCTCTGATAAGTTTTATAGGAGCAGAGGAAGCAGGTAGGGGTGTCTTTTTTCCCCTTCCCTGATAATTGTGTCATATTCAGAACCACTGGCAAAGAAAATATGAGACTTGGAAAATGAAGGATATAACTGGTATGGTACAAATAAAAGATGGCATTAGTTACAGATTATATTATTTTGTACCTGATAAAACCAGAAAAGGACATCTCAGTGTGTTGTGGAACATCCTGAGACAGTTTCAAGTCTTTTCATTATATAAATTTAATGAAGATAAAACAAAGGCTATAGTTGTTAACACAAATTGGTTCGGCAATACCCACATTTACAGAGACACGATAAAATGAATAACTTAGCAGTATAGGTTAAAAATAATTGAATAATGGCAGTTAAAGATGCGTGGGAAGACACTAAACAAACGGTAAAACAAAAACTGAGGAATTGGAAGCTCTTATTTATGGATCTGGACAGCAAGAATGGAAACTTTTTTCAGCCTCTTTAGTTTTATACACAGATTAGGCATATTTTTATCATTCAGAGATAAGTTGTGGATAGCAATTAATAAAGATTTGAAGTTTTATCTGGGAGAGGAAGGGGGAAGAGTCAAGTGGGATAAGGCGATCATTCCAATAGCGTAATGTGAATTGGGGTTATCTGATTTGAAGGCATATTTTAGAGCTACACATTTAAGGCTCCTACACATAATACAAGCAGAAAACTATAATTGAAAGTGGAAAGAGATGATGATGAAACAGAGGGAAGCTCAAGAAGTAAGGAGAGAGTGGGATTTTGGATGCAGATCCTTAAGGAAAATAACAATAGCCATAAAGAATATTATTATTTACTATTATATATATATATATATATATTGATAAAACAGCAGAGAATACTCTAAGAACTAAGCCAATATGGGAATGTAGAAAGCAGATTATGCCGAAACAGGTGAGTGCAATTAGGGGTACAGAGAATAGGTAAGCAGGTGCAGGAATTTACTGGAGAAAACTGGCAAAGGGACCAAGGCATTGGAAGCAAATCAGAGTATGGAAAAAGGCCAAGAATACATTTGAAATGAGACTGCTTGTCTTATCAATGATTGATGACAGAGTATAGGCAAAGACAAAGAGATAGGGAAATCCTAAGTGAAAAACTAGAAATGGGAGAGTTTTTAGCTGACTCTAGAACAGAAGCTGTTAAAAAAAAGGATAATTAAATGGGCATATACAATACTGCATGATAACTGTGGGAATGAATCAGAGGATGTTAAAGATTGGGAAGAGAAACTGGATAAGCAATTCACAAAGAAACAATGGGAGGATATATGCATGACTTCCAAATATGTAAAAGTCTAGATGATTTAGGATTTTTGCTTGTGAGTGTTTGCATAGATACTTTCATACCCCAGTCAGACTCCAAAGAATTTTTCCTTAGGTAGGCTGCAAATGGTGGTGGTGTGATGAGGAAGAAAAGTAATTAGGAACATATTTTTTGGGAGAGTACAGAGTTGGCAGACTTTAAACGTTCCCTACAGACTATTTGTTACAAATACTAGGTAAGCAAATTAGTGTAACTAATGAAATGATTTTTTGAGCTGGGATACAGAATCTGAATTGCCTATACATAGTAAGGTCTTGCTAAATTTAATTCTGGTGGCTGCCAAAAAGCAATTACTAGAAAATGGAAATCAAAGTCTAAAGCAACTGTATCTGAAGTGCTGGACACAGACACAGAGACTGAGCTGAAAGTGGTATCTTTAGAAAAAAAGAGTAGGCAAATTACATAACAATACATGCAGAATAATGTTTTGAAGGAGGAATGAGGTTTAAGGGATGGCAGGAAATGAGTGAGCTATGTAATGCTGGCTTGACAATGACTACAGCAAATTATATACGACATATAATGTTTGTAAATGAGAATACATCAGTATGGTTTGTTTTCATAACTGTATGCTGCTTAAAACTGGCAAAGAACCTTTCCTCTGGGCCCATGACCTCTCTGGAAATTTTCTTGGGATTTATTATTTATTTATTGACATTTGACTACCATTTATTTCAGCTTGTTTGGTTTGTTGTGGTGTGCCATGAATGAACCACATCTGACACCGTTTTCTATATATTCTTGGGAAAGAGCTCTGGGGTGGCTGAAACTTGACAGTCACTGCCGTGGCATCAAGGGTCTTGCCATCCATTTCCATACTCTCATATGACATGACTTACCTCTGGTACAAATAAACAAGGTCACTGAATAAGAGAGTTAATGAAATCATGCCTTGGCAAAGTCTGTGCAATGGAGCCACATGTTAAAATAAAAATAATACCAGATTCCATGGCTCTGGCTGAACCTTTGTGCTGTAGACGAGATAGATCATGAGCCTGGCCAAAATCAAGACAGCTGCCGAATAGGACAGATGTTAGTCTTTGACACACCTATCAAGTAGCTGGGAGCAGAGGATGGGACTCTTACACAATTCCCAAAGTTATCCGCCATTTTGGACTTGTGTTGTGGGTGAAATGTCAACTCTTTGGCATCAGAGCCACTGATACTGAGAAAAGTATGTCTAGTTTGAAAGTCTCTCAACAGGAACTCCACGTCCTGGGAGTCATAGGTTCATACTAGTCTATCTGCCCTAGGGCATTTATAAGCCTAGCCAGTGTGTCTGGCTTTCGCCACCCATTTTAAATTAATTTTGCTATGCCCTTTTTCGAGGTTAGTATACTGTGCCTCTGTCTAACAGTGACACAGAAGTGATACCCGGGGTAAATCTACGATCTCCCATCCACTCATCAAGATTCCTCTTGAAGAGAGTCAATGAGGAACTCTGCCTAACCTGGACTGGGATGTTATTCCAGAGTGAAGGGAGCCTCTGGGTTATGAATCTGTCCCTCCAGCATGTCCTATTTATTTCAGTGCTGAGGTTCAAGTCTCTCGAGCACGTAGCTCGATGGGATTTTGATTTTCTGAGGTGCAGCATGTCCATTAATTCCAGGTTGGACATGGCTTTATACGTCAGGCACAGATCGCCTCTGAGCAGGAAGTATGCCACTGAGTAGAACTGGAGTTTCTTTAACAGGGCAGCATATGGCATCTGTTTGAGCCCTTTGATCCTCTTGGTGAGGTACTTTTGGGGTCTTTCCAGTTGCTGCAGGTGTCTGGTAAGGTACATCCCAAAAGGGGCATTGTACTCAATTATGGGCCTGATGAGGGATGAGTAAAGAGGCACGATGACCTCCCCTGATCTAGATGTGAATCCCTTCATGATTAGGTGGGCTATATAAAATGTTTTTCTAACCACTTTGGCCACGTGGTTGTCAAATGAGAGACTGCTATCAACTTGGGTCCCCAGGTCCCTAATTACTTCTTCCAGATTTCTAATGGATTACCACCTATGTGGTAATTTGTGGGTACTTTGTTTTTGCCAAAGGGATGACTGTACACTTTTTGGCGTTTAGCTTGAGGCCATGGCTCTGGCACCAGTTGTCTGTTTCTATGAGGCCCTTTTGGAGGATGCTTGTGTTGGCTGGAGAGTCGATTATGGTGCCCAGTTTGCAGTCATTCATGAACTTGGTCAGCCACAGTCCTTCCGTGTTGGCCTGTACCTCCGAGAAATATATACCGAACAAGAGAGATCCCAGGACTGAGCCTTGTGGGACGCCACTTGTAACTGGTTTGGAGTCTGACATGGCTCCAGCAATTCTAACCATATGGGTTCTGTCCTTGAGCCAGTTTGCAACCCATCTAGTGACATAGGGGTTTATATTTAAGCTGGTGAGCTTATCTATAATGCCCGAGTGGGGTATTGTATCGAAGGCTTTTGCGAGGCCCAGGTAGGCTGTGTGGACCACCTTCTCCTCGTCAATGGCCTTGGTGACTGTCTCAAAGAAATCGACCAGGTTTAAGAGGCAAGATCTGCCCTTAACAAAGCCAAACTGGGTAGGATCCAGTGTCTGTAGGTCCCCAATATCTTTATTTATGAGGTCCATGATGATCCTTTCCATAGCTTTGCAGACCAAGCTAGTCAGGCTTATGGGACAATAGTTTCCAGGATCTGTTGAGGCACCACCTTTGTGGAGAGGGACCACTGTTGCTGTACGCCACTCTTTGGGTACATATCCTGTAGTAAGGCTGAGATTGAACAGTAGTTTTATGTTTGGGTTTAGCTCTTCTTGGAGTTCATGTAGGACGCAGCCCGGGACACCATCTGGTCCCATTGATGCTGTGTTTTTTGTTTTGGAGAGGGCGGCTCTTACCTGAGCATCTGAGATGTCAGGGGGCAGCACTCTGCTGGGATAGATATTTGCCCTTTTGGTGGGGAGTTTGCACTGAACCTGTCAGCTAGGATGTTGGCAATGTCTGTGGGTTCAGTGTATTTTTTGTCATTTTGGACTAATTCTGAGCATATCTGGGAATTCCCACCCAAGTTTCTAACATAACTAAAGAAAGCCTTGTGATTATCCTTAGTGTCCTGTGCAATTTTTCTCTCTAGGCTGGCCTTAGACGATTTTATGAGTGCCCGTAGTTTTTTGCTAATACTGATCAGAGATGCCTTCCCTTTTTGGGATTTTGCTCTATCATGTAGTAGCATCCTCCTTCTATTGTATAGTTTGTTTATGGCTGGGGTCCACCAGACAGGATGTCTGCCTTTGGAGGATTGGGTCTTGGTTTTATTTGGGATTGCATGATCCATGCATTCCTGAAGGTGTTCATAGAATGCGTTTATAAAGGATTCTGCGGTCTGAGCCGTATTTTCCACAGGCCCGGGGGCTTTGAAGGATTCCACCTCGGTTTTGAGGAGTGTGAAATTTGCTTTAGAGAAGTTTTTCACTGTGGTTTTCTGGGCAGGGGTGGGGTCGGGATGTGAATATCCAGTGAGATTAGTTTATGGTCTGATCTTACCAGTGAGGGATACACTTCTGGTCTGGAGCATAGAGTCCCCATGTTGGTGATGATCAGGTCCAGTATGTTTTCCCCTCTTGTGGGAGTGGTAACAAGTTGTTCCATAGCATTTGAGTTTATAAATTCTAGGAACCTTTGGGCTAAGGTGTTGGAGCTAGAGTAATGCTCCCAGTCTATGTTTGGGTAGTTGAAGTCGCCCAATATAATGGTGTTTGGAGAGACCTTCATATTTTCCAGTGTTCTCAGAAGGCAGAGTGGGGTTCCTGGGTTTGGGATGGTGGTCTGCAGCAGGCTATAAACTGGAAGGCAGTTTTACCCACTGTTAGTTGCACATGGATAGTCTCTGATGCTTCGTGCTGTGCCACCAACCTGGAGGTGTGGGTATCTTTGACGAATATTGATACTCCCCCTCCTTTTGTGGTTCGGTCCAAGTTTTGGGGCCGAAAAGCATGGTATGAGGTATAACATGGTAGTGCTGGGGTGCTCTCAGGAGCCTTGAACCAGGTTTCTGTTACTGCACAGATATCGATGTTCTCCATGCTAAGGAGAGTTTCAAAAAGTGCATCTTGAGGTTTAGACTTCTGGTGTTGAGCAGCATTACTCTTAGTTTCTTATACCTTGTGATACCTATGGAGGTGGGTTTGTCTTTTGAGCCTTGCCTAAAAAAGGCACTATGGGGTAGCAAGAGCCTTTGCCAATATCCGAAAGCCCAGGGGTGACAGGTGCAAGCCGCCCCTAGCGAAGCATCGTGGCTTGTCGAGCATGTCATCCCAGGCTGACAGGCATTGGATTCCCTTTGAATGACACCAATACTTAAGCCAATTGTTGAAACTGATCATCTTGTCTTCATATTGTGGCATCATTCTTGGTGAGGGTAAGATGCTACTCAAGGTCAGGGTCATACCGGCCTGGGCTACATGCTCAGAGAGCTCCTCTATGTCTCTTTTCATGTAGTCCAGGGAGGTACGTCTCAGATCATTCAGACCAGCATGGACAATGACCGAGTCATATTTGTACTTGCCTTGGAGTGACCTGAGTGCTTGTGTTATGTGGCGGATCCTAGCGCCCGACAGGCAGCTCACCGTGACCTTCTCCTTGTTCAGCCTGGTGAGCGGGACGTCAGTGTGCCTGACGATAGAGTCACCTATTACAAGTGTATCAGGTGTGTTGTTTAGCCTTAAGGGCTGTGACTGTTCGGCACACTGGCTTTGTGAGCTATGCATTGCACGTGTTTTGTTTTGGGGTAGCGGTTGCCTGGGTGTCTGCTTTGGAGGTCTCTGCTGCTTAGGCAGATTTTTATTTAGAGCCTCCGAGTATGTTTTTGTGTGTTTGTGTGTTTGGTTTGCTGTCGTGGTAGGTCTATGTGAGACTGGAAATGTAGTGAGTGTGGTTTCCTTCTCATCCTGACTGGTTACGCCAGTACTGAGTTGAGAGAGCTTAGTCTCCAGTTTGGCTATATGATTGCATCTCTCACATGTGTTGGAATTTGTTGGGAGGAGGAGAGGGTTGTCTGTGTACATGAGGCAGTTGTAACATTGCCTCAAGATTCCCAGATTCACCAGCTGGACCGGAGAGGAGATTGACAACTGACCTTTGGACATGCTAGAATAGTATTGGGAATTCCTTTATAATTGAAAAAAGGACCAATGGGGAACAAGGTACTCAAGGGGAGTTTGTGAGGGTGTAGTGCTTTTAATTTTTTAGTGCTGACTTATATAATTGCTTTAGTGAGCAAGTGCCAGGTAACTTAAATGCAATGTGTGACAGGTAACTTAAATGCAAAAACGACAAACAGTAACTTTCTTTCAAGTGAAACAAGGAAATAAGTACAGTAAGCAATGCAGATATCACTAGGGATCCACAGAAGTGCTGAAAAGCCGCATTTTAGGTGGAATTAGCGATTCAGGGAAATAACAAGCAAACAACAACAAGCATACAAACAAAGCTAGATTCAGCAGGCCTCGATCTAGTCTATGCTGCAGAAAACAAGGTGTACCAATTTCAGTAAGAAACAGTTCAAATATGCAGGCACTATAAGCCTTTAACCAGAAATTCCCAGCTCAGAAGGGCAGAGTCCAGCCTCTCCTCCCACAAGAGTGCAGACCACGGACCCTCTTAATGTAAAATAACTGGCCTGAAGCCCAAGTGCTTAAACCAGAATTAATACACTTAGAATAACAGACACTGAGCCCTCAATCAGCAGTTCCCAACTTAGAAGGATGTAAGCTACCTGTTCTGCCACTACAGTGCAGACCACAAACCTTCTTAATGTAAAACAACTGGTCTGAAGCCCAAGTGCTTAAATTAAAAGGCTTAGAATGAGTTACACCAAGCAGTAATAAATACAATTGAGTACTTTTAAGATGACGCAAAAGCAAAATAAAGTAGGAAGAAACACAAATACAGTAAAAGCAGATCATTTTTTTTTTTTGAGTGAACAAATGAGATGGGCCCAGGAGGAGTATCCAAGTGCAAATTTACAAAGCCACCAAGATTAACACCAAAACAAAAACAGGGAGGGTGGGTGGAGACCTACTGAAAAAACAGAGTCACAACTTCCAGCTAGATGTTGCTCAATGCAACACAAACAAATTAATTTAAATCGTGTATTATTTGAAAAAAGTGCAGATAAATATTTACTTAACTTCACTTATGCGTTTAGTTGACTGCATGCATGCAGAAAATAATTCACTGTACCACTTGTATAAGACAGAAAAGTACAGTTGTGTACACTTACCATAAATGTAGATGTTCGACTGTCTTCACTGTTGCAGTCATCACTGTAGGGTTCTTCCTGCCGGCAGGCAGCCCTCGGTTGGCCAGAATCCCAAAGTCTGGGTCTGGCGTCGGCTGTTCAGTCATCCTTCCTGACGTCAAAGCGCCAGGGGTACAAAGCTCCCAGCCGACGCCATGTTCTCCAGTTTTTCTTGCCCCAGATGTCAGCTGCCCAAAAATAAAGGCTAAAAGTAAGGTACAACAAACCCCATACCCTGTAGCAAATACACCTCAGAAGAAGAGTGAAGCAGGGAACCACACTAATGAAAGAAGAAGAGGGGACAGGGGGGTGGGTAACCCAGACTGCAATAGTGAAGACACTCGAACATCTACATTTATGGTAAGTGTACACAACTGTACAATGTTCATCGTGTTTCACTGTTGCAGTCATCACTGTAGGGTTGAATCCCAAAGCTGAGATAAAGGGTGGAGGTTATTGAGTAGAAGGGACGGCTAGAAGGCCTTGCAAGACTGCAGAAGCAAAGCCTGCCCTGGACTTAGAATAAAGAGGTAGGTTATAGTGCTTAGAGAAAGTATGCACTGAACTCCAAGTTGCCGCTTCCAAAATATCTTTGGTAGGTACTCCCCTAAGAAAAGCAGCAGAAGTAGCAGCAGCTCTGGTGGAGTGAGTCTTGATTTTTCCTGGGATTTGCTTTCCATGATGAGAGTAACAAAATCTGATTCCATGAGCAATCCATTTAGAAATGGTCTGTTTTGAAACAGCCTTGCCTTGGGAATTTGCTGCATAAGAAACAAACAGTTGTTCTGTTTTTCTGATCTCCTTGGTTCTGTCTAGATAAAAACGAAGCTGCCTGTGCACGTCCAAAGAATGCAAGATCCTCTCCCCCTTATTTTGTGGATTGGGGGAAAAAGTTGGCAGGTGAATAGTTTGGTTTAAAGCCACCTTAGAAACCACTTTAGGCATGAAAGTAGGGTTAGTCCTTAAAGATACCCTGTCTTGATGAAAAATAATTTAAGGTTCAACAGCCATGAGTGCTTGTAACTCCGAGACTCTCCTGGCTGAAGTCAAAGCCAGTAGGATAGCGGTCTTCCATGATAAATACTTTATATCAGATGTGGCAGCAGGCTCAAAAGGAGGCAGAGTAAGTTTTTCCAAAACATAGTTGAGGTCCCAGGCAGGTATGGGCGGTGTCCTAGGGGGCGTTAAATTCTTTACTCCTATGAGATATTGTTTCAGAAGTGGATGTGAAAAAACTGGAGGATCTGTATTGTAATGTGCAGAGATAGCGGAGGCATGTATTTTTATGGAGAAAAAGGATAAACCCTTATGTAACATGTCTGTCAGGTATTGTAAAATCAATGGAATATTAGGAATGAGAGGATTTGAATCCTGAACATGCATCCAGGTGGAAAATCTCTTCCATTTACCTTCATAAGATTTTCTAGTGCTAGGCCGTCTGGCTTCTAAGATAACATCCATGACCTGTTTGGAAAGGGTAGGATTAATCATAGACCCTGAATACGCCAGGCTGCCAGGCTGAGAGTTTTGATATGAGAGTGCAGAACCTGGCCCTGGTGTTGGGACAGAAGATTTGGAATCTGAGGTGGAATCCAAGGAGGCTCCTGGGATAGATTCATCAGTGTTGAGTACCAAAACTGTCGAGGCCAATTTGGGGCTAGTAACATCATCTTGGGTTTGTCCTGTTTTATCTTTAATAACACCCATGGAAGAAGAGGTAGGGGAGGAAAGGCATACCCCGAGAGGTTCCTCCAACTGAATGAGAGAGCATCCACTTTCCATGCTAGCTTGTGATATGTCCTTGTGCAAAAAGTCTGTAACTGGTAGTTGAGGGGAGATGCAAATAGATCTATGTCCGGGGCAGCCCCAGGCTTCTGTAATCATCTTGAATATTCGGGTGTCTAGCATCCACTCATGTGGGTCTGACAGGTTCCTGCTCAGGCAGTCTGCCAGAGTATTTAGCTTCCCTGGCAGGAAATGAGCTTGTAGGTCCACTTTGCAAGCTAGTGCTGTGTTCTATAGAGTCATGGCTAGTCTGCAAAGGGGGTAGGTGTGAACCCCCTTGCTTGTTTATGTACCACATAACTGTGGTGTTGTCTGTCTGTATCAGTAGTTGCCCTGGCTGTAAAAGATCCTTGAAAGCCAAGAGGGCATTCTGCACAGCTAACATCTCTTTTAAATTGATATGTAGGTGCTTCTGATCCTCTGTCCAAAAACCTTGCAGGCCTTTCCCCTGCAAGTCAGCTCCCCATGCATAATCCGAGGCATCCGTGGTTAATACTTGGTAGGCTGGAGGCAGACTGAAGGCTTTCCCTTTGTTCTGAAGGCATGCCATGGCCCACCAATGGAATTCCCTTTGCAGGCAAGATAAAACAGCAATCTGTGTGTCTAGACTGTGACAATGCTGGGACCATACGCTTTTTAGGTACCATTGTATCTTTCTCATATGCAGTCTTGCATTTGGAATGAGAAGGATGCAGGAGGCCATGTAACCCAAAGCCTGCAGGAATTTCCTTGCAGTTAGCTGAGACATTAACGCCAGGGTTTTGAAAGTTGAAGCCAGCTGAAGTTGTTTTTCGGATGTCAGGAATGCCATCTGGGTTGTTGTGTTTAAAAGAGCACCCAGGAAAGTTATCTGTTGTGTGGGTGTCAAATTTGACTTTTTTATGTTCACAGTGAATCCCAGGTACTTGAGTAGATTTTGAACAAATTCCAGGTGCTGAAGTAAGACATCCTTGCTGTCTGCTTGAATAAGGCAGTCTTCCAGATATAGGTAAATTTGAATTCCCTTGAGTCTGCAGTAAGCTACCACTGGTGCTAGGCACTTGTGAAGACCCTGGGCGCAGTAGACAAGCCAAAGGGCAGCGCAGAGAATTGGTAATGCGTTGAGCCTGCCTTGAACCTGAGGTACCTTCTGCACTCCTGTCTGATAGGAATGTGTAGGTAAGCCTCCTTTATATCCAATGTCACCATCCATGCACTTTTGCTCAACATTGGCAGGAGCTGCTGCAGAGTAAGCATCTTGAACTTTGGTATCTCCAGGAAAGTATTTAAGACTGACAGATCCAGGATGGGTCTCCAAGAATTTTGTTTTCTGGGAACTAGAAAGTGTCTTGAGTAAAAGCCTTGCCCAGTCTTTGATTGTGGAACCGGTTCTATGGCCCTCATAGCCATGAGGGATCCCACCTGGTTTAATGCCTCTGCCCATTGGTGTTTTGGTAGATCTAGCCATCCGTTTGGTCTTGGCAAGGTATGAAAGTGGAATTTGTAACCTCTTGAAACCACATCCAGAACCCACTTGTCTTGGGTTATGTAAGTCCAATTTCGGTGAAAAAGAGAGAGTTTTCCTCCTAGAGGGGCTTCCAGAAGAGAGGTTCCTGGAGCCATGCAGGGGGAGTCATTGAGCCTGTTTCCTGTAAGACTGAGGTCTGTCCTCTCTACCCGTGGGGGTGGAAGCACTCCACTGTCTAAGGTCTATAAGAGGTCTGTGCTTGAGTCCTCCCTCTGGGGCGCCTATATCTACCCCTCTGAGGCCTGTCCGAGCTGGGAAAGGACCAATTTTTAGTTGGCCAATTTCTGCTAAATCTTGGGGGCTGAACTTGTAAGAAATCCTTAACCGTTTGCATGGATTTTGCCTTATCCTCCATTTTCTTTATCACCTCTTCAGCCTTAGACCCAAACAAAACATTATGTTGAACAGGAGCATCCAGTAACTTTGCTTTCACTTGATCAGGCAAATTCTATTCCTTTAACCAAGCATGCCTTCTAATGACCGAGCCAGTGGCAGCTGCCCTGCATGAGGCCTCCAAAGCATCAAAACCACAGTGCAAGGTATGTTTCCCCACCTGTTCAGTAGCATGCATCAAGTCGTGTAATTCCTTATTATCTGCACATGCAGTAATGGTACCTAGCTTTTGTTTCATAACAGACAGAAGAAATTGCTGATATTTTAGCATATGAAATTGACAATTTAAAGCCCTAATGGATAAAGTAGCAGAAGTGTACACTTTTTTGCCCCATCTCTCCAAAGCTCTAGAATCCTTATCTGACGGAATAGGGTTCTTAGCAGAGGCGGCCTTAACACCCTTAGGACCCTGAGAAATGGTTTCTGGATCAGCAGCAGGATTTTTATAAATACACTGGTGGGAGTCAGGGACTCTGTAATATCTATCAGGCTTTGCAGGGGCTGGAGGAAAGGAGTCAGGAGTTAAATTAGCCTTAGAAAAGACATCATCCACAATATCCAAAATAGGAGGAATAGCCAGGGGTCTGTGTTGGGGAAGAAGAAGGAAATCCCTAAGCCTTCTCTTAGATTCAGAGTACTCCTGTCCTTCCCAGTGAAAATGTTCCCTCATGTCATGTAAAGTTTCCCAAAAAGAAAAATCCTCAGGGGGAGAAACAGAAGGAATGGATTCCTCAGCATCAGAATCCTCATAAGGAGGGAAAGTATAATCCTGTTCAGAGGAAGACACTGAAGAGATAGAAGCCTGATCAGAGGATTCATAGCCCAATTCTTGTCTTGGCCTTTTGTCTGGAGGGGGATGTGAACCCCTGATCATAGTTAATAAGTCCTCCGCCATTTTTAGCATTTGTTTTTGTGATTTAGGTCCCGGATCAGAGGAGGCCTGGGCTGGAGTCTTTGTTTTAGAAGGAGTCTTTGCCTTTGCCTTTATCTGTAGCTGCATAGGCCTGAAAACCCCCTCGGAAGCCGGTACCTGCACAGCGGCTCCGGACTCATCCGAGGGAGCACTGTCCTGCACATGAAGTACTCAAAGGCCTAGTTGGCTCCTCGTGGGAGTCCGTTTCGGCAAGCGGTTCTGAAATGGCCAATGACAGGGGCTGCGAAAGCGCCTCACTGACGACGGCTGAACCTGCAGCTGGCTCTGCTTGTAAACCATCGTCTGATTTGGACCTCGGAGGCCTATCCTTATCCTTGCGTCTTTTGTGAACTCCGGTACTCGGAAGCGTGTCTGATGACATATTGTAATTAAATCGCCTGCCAAAGTAGTGAAAAGCAAAATCGTATCTCCGCTTAATAGTACGTTGATTAAATCTAGCACAAAACCGACAACTAGCTATGTCGTGGTCAGGGCCTAGACAAGGAATACAGTAAGAGTGGAAATCCTTATGAGGTATTTGCTTCCCACATGAAATACAATTATTAACTTTTTCTGACATCAGACTGGAGCAAGAAAAAAGTTTCACCAACGGGGTACTTAGCTTTGAGAAGAAGAAAGTCTTCGGAATGAAGCACCAAAAATATCAGGAGTCAGCCGACCGACACTTGCGAACTGCTACCACCGCACGGCAAGAAAGACTAGAGAACATGGCGTCGGCTGGGAGCTTTGTACCCCTGGTGCTCTGACGTCAGGGAGGATGACTGAACAGCCGACGCCGGACCCAGACTTTGGGATTCTGGCCGACCGAGGGCTGCCTGCCGGCAGGAAGAACCCTACAGTGATGACTGCAACAGTGAAACACGATGAACATCTGAATAACAATGAAGTAAACTACCCCCACTTATCACTGGCTATGCAAGTTTTTTAACAAGTCTTAACTGAAAAAACAGAGTCACAACTTCCAGCTAAATATTTCTCAATGCAACACAAATTAATTTAAATTGTGTATTATTTGAAAAAAGTGCAGATAAAAATTTACTTAACTTCACTTATGCGTTCAGTTGATTGCATGCAGGTCTTAGCTGGCCAAAGCTCACAGTTTAAACAGAAAAAAATTCACTGCATCACTTGTATAAGACAGAAACTGAATAACAATGAAGTAAACTACCCCCACTTATCATGGCTATGCAGGTTTTTTAACAAGCCTTAACTGAAAAAACAGTCACAACTTCCAGCTAGATATTGCTCAATGCAACACAAACAAATTAATTTAAATCATGTATTATTTGAAAAAAGTGAAGATAAAAATTTACTGTCAGAAGATATAGTCTGCCTTTTTAGGAACTAGAGCTATTGTATCCAGACTTTCCCACCTCACATTAGTGGTCATTTTGTCTGCCAATGGAAAAACTATCTAAGAGAGTTGCTGAGTAGAATAAAAGACCTTCTGACGACTCCTCTGCAGAGTGGATACAGGATCTGAACCACATCCTAGAATATAATCTCAAGGAGATCCACAAAGCAGGGGTCATGGGGAGGAGATGCCATAGGGGATGATGGGAACCAGGGGAACCAGCATCTTCATCATCATCATCAAGATGAGCCACTGGAGATTCAGCAGGTGACTCAATGTGCTTCCTCCTGCATGTAGCCTTCCTGGGGGTCTTCAGAAGGGGAGTTAAAAGATGAGGAAAACTGCGGTTTGCTGTTGAATGGTGGAATCTTAAGAAGGCCCTGGGAATTTCTGTTCTGCTGAATGATTGCCTGCAAGGCAGTGGCTGTAGTGAGTATACCAACACTGAAGTGGAGTACTTATGTTGGGGATATTGCATCAAAGAAGTATACTGAACAGACATTAGGAACAGCATCAAGAATTAGACTGGGGTTAAGCTAACATGATCCAAGTATTCCTGTATCAGTCAAGAAAGATCCAGTACTAGCACTAACAAACTCTGTGCTGTCAGGGGCATTGACATCTCAGATGTGATAATCACTCTTGCAGGCACTGCTGACACCTGCAGACCTGACTCCAATAACACTACTGCAGGCTGGAATATCATGGCAGCAAATACTGGCAATAGTCCCTGTACAGTCTGTCTTGATGTCAAAATGACAATCATCAACACACAATCCGACTTTGGATGTGACACTCTAAAGGTTAAAGCCAGCATCCTCAGGGTTTGTGCTAGGAATTGTTAGGTTGGTGATGATAATCTCAGTTCCCTGGCTGTTGGGGGTGTGACTATAATGAATTTCCTGTTCCCAACATAGTAGGATAGGAACAGGGCACTAGAAAACCTTGACTCAGCTGTAAGAACTGCCAATGCTAAACTGTTGTAGCTGAAGTCCTGAATGAAAAAGCTTGATGTTTGCCTTGGCATTGAAGGTTTTACTGTTGAGGGTTTGTCCTTGTCTGTGCCAACAGACAATACGTTTGTCAAACTTTGCATATTAGAGCATGATATATAAAGGAAAAGCTGCTTTCTCTACAGTCTTAATAGAAAGTTGTTTAAAGAAGGGCTTGATTTTCTGTCTGACCTCGGAAACTGGAGATGACGACAGAGGGAGAAAGCCCGAGTTGTTTGTGTGTTCTTGTTTTTTTTTTAAGTGAAGCAGTGGAAACTTTCTCTAGGGGCTTTGAGGCTGACAATGGGGTTGGCCTAGACACAAACATTTTAGCTTTACGACTCAGATTGAGTTTGAGCAGTGTGAAAAGTGCTAATCTCACCTGGTTTTGCCAAAGTCTAATAATGGAGAACATGAACCACTTACAAATGAAGCATTTAGAGATATTAGTTTTCTCCAAAGCAAACTACACACCTTTTATAGTAATCCTGCAGAGGATTCTTCTTCCCACATGTGCAGGTTTTGAAAACACTTTCTATTTTCCAGTGGATAGCCACCAAAACAACTTAAAGGGAGAAGAAAAATGAACTTTACTAAATAAGCAAAAGGTGGTTATTACATACAAAATGACGAAATGCAGACAAGGTGTGCCTAAGCCCAAAAAGTTGAGATAGTAACAATCTGATCCCGAGTTTTTTTATTAGACTTAAAAACTTCTGTGAATATCCTACATTGGTTACATAGACATTCCAGTCAACTGATGGGTAGTTAAAGTCTCCCAGACTGATGGAGTTCCTATTTAAGGAGGAGATCAATCATGGTGTTTAGGAAGCTAACATGAACTTCCAGGGTCACGAAAGGTGTCCTGTAACAGACAATAAACTGATAGTGGATTTTGTTTGGCATAATTTTGAATTTGATAAGTTTATTTCTGGATGTCTGGGAATTTGTCTAGAGGTGATGTGGTGGTCTCTGACAAATATGGACCTGCCACCACAGCTGCCACTAGAGTTAAAGCCATGATAGGTGCTAAACTTAAGTACAAAGAGAATGAGCTCTGTGCATTTAAACCAGTTTTCAGTGATTACACACATATGGAAGGCTTCCAAATGCATGAGTGCCTCAAGGTCGGGGAGGTTGTTGTTTAGACTTCAGGCATTGAGCACAACCATCTTAATTTGATCCTGTTTTGATACTCATACATTTGAAGTTTTATCCTTGAAAGGAAGAGAGAAAGAGTCAAGTGGAATAAGTTGAGATATTCATTAAATGAAATTTTCATAAAAAGGCACTAAAGGAGCAACAAGGGCTTTAACCAGCATGCGGAAACCTTTCTCCAAGGGGGCCATACCAGTCAATCCCACAATAAATTTGTGAATACCTATCCAGCCATCTAGGTTATGCTTAAAGGTAGATAGTGAGTCACACTGCTTAATATGAAGGATAAGTGTATACCAGAGGTTTGGGAGGTGGTGGGATATATATCTGTCCCACCATCATGTGTTAATCATCTGTTGGTGAAGATTTATGTCCCTGGTTCTAGTACTGGTGGAGCCACTGGATTTGGAGATACAAGAGGTCCAGGACAACAGGGTCTCCAATAGCACAGCAAGCGAGTCAGAGATCTACCTCTCAAAAGTTTATAAGACACTGAATAACAGGATAAAGCTTCCAGCCTCTCTTAATAGCTTAGGAACTTTAGGCCTATGATCTTTTTGGTTAGAAATCTTAGTGGTATTTACAACTGTTAGATATGTCCCAAAGGGGGCATTACATTCTATAACTGGCCTGATCAATGCAGAGTATAAAAGTGAGTGGTTACCTCTTTACATATTCATATTCCATTGACAATTAGATGTGTAAAATAAAAGGATTTCCTGACAACCCTTGTCATATGATGGTCAAAAGACAGAGTATTATCAACCCAAGTCCCTAGGTCTCCAACTACATTTTCACTTTGTAGTATTAGTCTGTCTATACAGCATGATGGTGGGAGCAGTGGTATACCAAAAGTAATGATACTACACTTCACTTTTTAGCATTAAGTGTGTGTCATATTTTCAGTACACCAGGAGTTTACAAGGAGGCATTCATTTGGAGGGTTTAGGTGTCAGAAGGGTGACATAACAATAAATCCAAGTTTGCAGTTGTTTGCAGACTTTGTTAGATAAAGGCTTTGGCTCTCCGCTTGGAGATCTCAGAAGTAAAGGCCAAAAAGGAGAGGTTCTAGCACTGATCCTTGAGGAGTACTGGTGGTCACTGTCCTACTTTCTGTTTAGGTGCATGCAACTTGCACTGTGCTGGTGCTGTGTTTCAGAGTTTGCTATCCATCTTACTACATATGGATCAATTTTAAAAGCATTTAACAAATGTATAATGCCAGCACGAGGAACAGCATTGAAGGCTTTTGGCTCAATATATGGCCAGCTCAATATATGCCATGTGTACCACATGGCTATCATCTACAGCCTCTATACCTATTTTGAAAATGTTTATCAGGTTCAATAGACAAGATCTACCCTTCATAAACCAAACTGTTGGAGGTCAAGTAGTTTATGAGGTCAGTTATAATACATTCCATTAGCTTTGCAGATGAGGCTTACAAAACTGACTGGTTGTAAGGCAACACTTAGAGTGTCTCATTAGTAACATAATCAGAAGTTAAACTTAGGTTAAACAGCTTAAGAAGTGGGTCCGCAAAAGCATGTTTAACACTATTAATTAATTAATTAATTAAGCAACCAGGTATACTGGCAGGTACCATGGAGAACTATTTTTAGTCTTGTTTATAACTTTCAGTAAACCATTTTTAGATAGTTGGAGGGAGGAATTGTGGCATTTCAGGGCTTTGGATAAAACTCTGAGCGGGGGTGAAGTTGGCACTAACTTTATTTGCAAGGATATTGGCAATTTCTGCTGGGACAGACTATAGCGCTGTCATATGACTAACTTCAGAGCAATGTAGGCCATTGTTTCTTAGTTTTCTAGCATTGCTAAAGAAGGCTTTATAATTATATTTGGCTTCAAAAGCCAGTTTAAGTTCATGGGCTTCTCTAATGGCCCCGAAAGTGTTTGTAGTTTTTTTTTTTAATGCTTGTAACATTTTCCTTTAGAAGAGGGGTTTTGGGTTTGCAGTATAATTTAAAGGAGCTACTTCTGTTTTTGTAGAGTTTATTTATGGTGGTGGACCACCACAGTGTTTTAGTTTTGAGTTTCCCATGAAACTTGGTTCTGATAGGGAATGTCAACTCTATTCATTTTTCTGAATGGGTGTAGAATTCCTTAGTGAAGTTTGCTGCTGTATTGAAGTCAAGGGTAGTGCAGTTATAAGTGAACATTTGTAATTCCACATAGAGGAGGGTTGAGTTTGGCATCTCTGCAGTCCTTGAATGCAGTAGGGATTGCAGTTGAGGCTTTTGGGAATTTAAAGGAGAAGGTCACAAGCTTGTGGTTACACTTTGCTTGTAAATACCAGAGGACTAGTTCAACAGGCAACCACAGTTGTATGAATCAGGTCAAGAACGCTATATCCTCTAGTAGGTTTGTTTACCAAGTACTTAAGGGAGATTTTGTTGTTTTAAGTCTTAAGAATTTCTGGCATATCATAGGTACACCAGTTTACTGAAGGGTAGTCACCCAAAATAATGGAGTTTCTGCTAATAGGAAGATCATTTAAAACACTTAAGAACCTTAGGTGCTCTGTTAACAAGCTATTAGTTCACATTTAATCCTATACAAAATGATCTGTAGTTTACTGAGTTCAGTCTGTGGGTCACTAGGGATTTACAAAAAGATGATACAGTCTTTGACAAATACAGAGACTCCACCACAGTTGCCGTTGGGTCTGCAGACAAGAAAAGTGAAAAATCAGGTATGGAGGGAATGCTCATTTTACATCACTGACATGGATGTTTTCCAAATGTTGGCTTTTCTGAGAATGTGACTGACAACGAGAAGAATGGTGGCAAAGGCCCAGTCCCAAACTCTCATGGCCTCCTGTTACAGGGGGAGAAGAATGGGTTTCCCATTGCTGGTTACCAAACCATAGCTGTATTACAAGTGTGGATGGCAACAGCACCTTACGGAAGGGAGTCTTGAAACACCTACAAAGCGAGAAGGCCTACCCTCATTTTTAGAAAATTTGTGGAAACTTTTCTCCATCTGTGAGCAGATAATTTATTTAGACTGTTTGCTCCTGAAACTGCCTCCCACCAGCTAAGAGCAAAGGCACCCATGATGACTGTCACAGCAGTTATGGGGGCTTGGAAGGGTTTGCCCATAGACAGGCTGGACTTGCATACTAACCACATGACATGATCCTTGCATTCTTTAGATACTCAGATTGGAAAGTCTATGCAATTCACTACTTGATTCCACTGCATCTGAGGATCCAACATAGCAATCGTGTGGTATCAGGCATTCAGAAACATATAAATGCAAGCTGATGGGAGTCTCAATGTCCATAGACAAATGGTTACTCAAACAGTTTGATTCTCTAGACTCTCAGACATGGTACTTTACTTTAAAGGCACAGAATTTTGTCTGATGAGAGAAGAGCTTGCCAAGACAGTGACTCCGACCTGCATCTGACCACTAGTATTCAAATGTATTCAATGTGATCGCCAAGTTGACGAGGTAAGGAAGACTCTGACACCTTGCAGCCTTTACTATACCATTACCATTGACGTGCACTTAGTGAACACCGAGGTGAGTTCAAATGGCAACATCTGGAATTAGAAGTGACTGGCTGCTATTTGTGAGTGTAGGGACTTCCTTGACTCCTTTGCCGCTTTGATGAGGAGGTAGGCATCCTGAAGATCAAAAAAGAACAACCAGTTTCCTTTGGATAGATGAAGAAGGACCAACTACACTGTGACCATGTGAAAGAACTTTTATGGAACAAGCTGGTTTAGGTCAATTACGTCTAGAATGGGCCAGGGTAATTCAATTTCTTAGGTACCAAAAAGAACCACTGAAAAAGTGTAGCCCTTGCTGCTCTTGTGAGACCTACTGGATTAGACTTTCGTGAACGAGTCTAAATGCCTTTTTTCTTGCTAAAGCCTTCTGATGGGGATGGATGTCTGGAAGGGGATGGGGCTGTGGTCTGGAAAGGAATACAAATGGGGGATGTGTAGCCTCTGGATATTATAGTTTTCACCCAGCTGTACCATGTGATGACCATCACTGCAGACAAGTGGATGGACAGGTAACCCTTGGCAGCCTCCAGAACAGGCTGGTAGGGAAACTTCACAGGGAGCAGAGTGAGGGCTGCCAGAAGGAGGACCACAGTATCTTTGGCTAATTTGCCCATTCTGACTACCTTTAGTTGGTGACTCTGAAAGTTGCCACAAACTTTGCAACTCCTTCTTCAACCTTATTTGTTACACTGCTGCTGCCCAGAAGAGAAAAGAACCATAACTATGGTGGGCTCTATTACATCCGAAAGAACTTGTGTTGGGACAGCCTTGAATGTAACACCAACACCAGTGAGACTTTTGTTATTCAGCACTTGCTTTTCCAGTTCAGTTTTTACAGCAGGTCCAAAAAGCTAGGTTTCATTGAAAGAGGTATCCACTAAGTGCGTCTCACTATTCATGGTCTATGAGGTGAAGCCAAGCATTGTATCCCACTAGAAAAACCTTACCTGCCACTCTCACCAACCCATACAAACTGCTGCATGCCGGGCATGCGGTATCACTAAAAATAGAGTTGAACTGACATATAAGACTTTTGTTGGACATTCTCCACATAGCAACCCATGCAGCATCTGGAAAGTTTCTTAAGCCTGGTTCATCTAGAATTGAAGGATTTGTTTCAGTAGTTTACAGCCCATAAAATAAAGGAAGAGGACATGTAAACTTGTTTCTCCAGCATAGCAAATGCAAGTATTTCTTTACTTGGTGAAAAGACAGCTGGGTTGTGAGAAGAGGGAGACTTTTCAATGCAGCTATATAAAAGATGTGGTCCACCGGAAGTACATGCCACACATGTCCAGTCTTCAGGCAGCAAGAAGGTTTGTTGGTTTACTTGGTCTATTCTGGGCAGCAGTCACCACATTTAGATTCTTCCATCCCCACCTCAGCCATCAACCAAATCATCTTATCTGCTAAGGGGACCACTAAAGAGTAAGACCTGTGAGACTGGAAGGCCTCCGGCAAGATGTGTTCAGGTGAGGAAGGTACTGTAGACATCATCCTACTTTAACTCTGTTCATCTCTAAAAATTTTATTTTATTTATTTATTTTATTTTACATTTGTTGACCGGGCTAGTCTAACTGGATATATGTCCATTTTCAGTAGAGGCCCGGGGAGAAAAGCTCCAAACGAACCACAGTTATAACAAGGTTAAAGATTACCATAAATTAGCTTACAAATAGTACTTAACTAGGTAGTAAATGACAGTAAAATAGTAAATCGCAATTAAATCAAATATGTTATGTTGTACATAAAATGACAAAAATCAGAAAATTGGACGTGACTTTTCAGATGAGAAAAATACTTAGATGTTACAGTAGTTTTACTGTTAATTTTTCGTTTCAGCTAAACAATCATATCTTGATTAGTATATAAACAAGGAAGTGTTATACACAAGGAAGTGTTATAAGCAGAGGTGAAAATCTAGTCAGGGTTAATACAAGGGCATAGCCAGTGTGTTTTAAGGCGTAATTTGAGTTTTTGTTTGAAGAGGTGTAGGGAAGGAAGTAATGTCAGTTCACTAGGTAGAAGGTTCCAGTTTTTGCCAACTGTGTTCGAAAAGAGTGAGTCACCTGCCAAGTTGTTGGACATGTTTATGCTGACTAATAGTTTATTCGAAGAGCGTAAGGTATTGAGATTTTTATAGGGGATTATAAGGTTGGAGAGAATTGGAGTTTTGTTTGGATCATAGAGGATCTTATGGGCTATGGTAAGTTGGTTAAATTGAAGCTGATTCAGTAGTTCAAGCCAGCCAAGTTGTTTTAGATTGTGACAGTGATGGGTTCTGAAGGGGTTACCAGAGACAAATCGTGCGATGTTATTATAGGAGCTTGCTAGTTTGAGCAAATTGCTTCTAGTTAGGTTAGTGTAGATTGCTGAGGCATAGAACAGTATGGAGATTAGAAGAGATGGGGCAATAGTAGTTCTAGTTGTAGAGGTGAGGAAGGGTCTAATCCTATATAGGAAGCCCAGTCTTCTGTTAACTTTTTTTATAGTGTTATTAATGTGAATGTCAAAGTTAAGGTTATCTATTGTAATTCCAAGGGGTTTAGTGTAGGATTCTGGTGAAATGAGGATACCATCATTAGAGATGACTGATAAGTCAAGTGGTGTAGACTTGCGGGTAGGAGAGAAGAGTAAGAGTTTGTTTTTTGGGATTCAAGAGGAGACAGCGCTTTAAAAACCATGACTCTACTGTTTTAAACACCTTCTGAGTTATGGATTGTAGTTCAGAAGAAGATTTAGCTGTACAGATGAGTGTAGAATCATCTGCATATTGTATGCAAGTAGCTTGTGGAATAGCTAAATGCAGATCATTTATAAAAATGGAGAAATGTAGCGGGCCTAGAATTGATCCCTGGGGGACACCCAAGGTGACAGGCAGGAGGGATGATAGATTATTTTCCCAGAGCACTGCTTGCTGCCTATTGCTGAGGTAGGAGGAGAACCATTGCATAGCTAGCGAGTCAAAAGAAAGTGACTTTAGTATATTTAAAAGCAAAGGGTGGTTCACCATGCCAAAAGCTTTTGAAAGATCTAAGAAGAGAGCTGAGGAGAGAGTATTATTGTTGCGGTTTCTGTTGATAGAGTGAGTGAAGGAAAGAAGGGCAGTAGTGGTGCTGTGGAATGGTCTAAAACCATGTTGGGTATTGGCAGGTAAGTTATGCTGAATTAAATGGTTCAGTAGCTGGTGATGAATGCCTTTTTCCATGATTTCAGCTAATGGGGATAATAAAGCTATTGGTCGGTAGTTGGAGAGGTTGTTTGAGTTACCTCCTTTATGTAGAGGAATGATGTGAGAAATTTTCCATACGTCTGGGATGGTTGCTTCATTTATGGTTCTATTTATAAGAATTGATATGGGATATGAAACAGCTGTAGCTGCTTTTTGCAAATATTCAGCTGGGATCTGGTCAGCAGAAGGAGTACAAGGCTTCAGTTTTTGGATGAGTTTGAGGATAAATTTGGTAGAGATGGGTTGTAATTTGACATTGGGAATAGGGCTATTATTGGGGATAAGAAAGCTAGAGTTGTCAAGGGATAGTTGGCTGGCCAGGGATTGTATGGTCTCAGTAAAGAATGAGTTAAAAGTATTGGCGATTTCGCTTGGGGTTTTGAGATTACTGTCTGTTGGACTTGGTGTACTGGAGTGCCCAGGGTTAATGAGTCTATTGATATTAACCCAAAATTTCTGTGGATTATATTGCTGTGTTTTCTGCATTTTATAGTAGAAGTTTTTTTTATCTGAGAGTATTGCTTTTTTTGTTGAGTTTCTCAGCTGTTTAAAAATTTGTTGGTCTGCTGTAAGTTTGGTAGCTCGCCACCTATCCCAAGTTTTGCTTCTGAGTAAGATTTTTTGCCTGGTTTCTTTAGATAGCCAAGGAGCTGGTTTTGATCTAATTCGAATGGTACACTTAGGTGCATGGTGGTCTAGGATAGTTAGGAATTTAGAGTTGAAGTATTTGACAGCATCTTCAAGTGGTAGTGTTCTTAGGGGAGACCAATTACAAGCAGTAAGTTCACTTTGGAATAGCTGTATGTTAAATTGTTTGTTGCTCCGAATTGAGCGGAATATAGTGGGTTGGGTAATATCATTTTTTCCCTAATTATGTAGGTGAGAGAATGGTTACTTACATCGTCTGGGAGGGTCCCTACTTTATAAGTTTGTTGAAAGTTATTTATAAGAATCCAGTATAAGATGGTCTCTTTTTTATTTGGTTTGTTAATTGTAGTGGGGGTGGTAATAGTTTGAGAGAAACCATGAAGGTTAATATGGGAAGTAGGATGGTCAGTATTGATGTTCTTCCAATCAATATTGAAATCTCCTAGGATTATTGTTTCTTGAGGGAAGGAGGATTTGACCCAGCAAAGTATATTCTCTAGTGTAGTGATGTTATTCCCAGGAGGTAAATAGACACAGCTAATGTTTATGGATTAGTTAGAATTGATTTGTATTTTAGAAATGAGTATTTCAGCATTATTTTCCAAAGGAGGGTTGGAGGGTGAAGAGGTGATTACTAGGTCTTCTTTGAATAGGATTGCTACTCCTCCACCCTTTCTTCTGTTGCAGTCACATCTCAGTATATTATAGCCTGGAGGTGTGATTTCATTATCATGGGTTCCAGGTTTCAACCATGTTTCAGTTAGGCAGAGGACGTTAAAGGAAAATATATCCAGGAGTGCATGGAGGTGGGTCACTTTATTATTTAAGCTTCGGATATTGAGATGGGCAACTAGGAGTGTGTTGGGAAGTTTGGTAGGGGACAGTGAGGTGGTGGAATGTGGAGTTTGAGAGCTGGAGGTATAGACATTGGCTGGGCCTGGATTACGGTGGATATCTCCATCTTTTAAGGACAGCCTTTTCAGTGTAAGTAAAGGATTTTGTGTACTACTGATTAAATATAGAACTTTCCTGGTTATTGTATAATTATATTTAATGTGGGCTAGTCTGTGGTACTTCAAATTAAGGTAGCTTGGTGTAGAAGTTATATTTATGCGCTGGTGAGGGGTATTAGGTAGTTAAATGGCTGTTTGTTTATAAGGATAGTGAAGGTGAGAACACGTTTTATGTGTAAGTGAGGTTAAGAGATAAGATGAGGTGAGAAACAATATGAGACTAGAAAAGAGAAGAGCTTTGGTAGTAGTATATTTAGCTAATGTGAGCATAATGATTGGTGAGATATTGGGAATTAAAAGAAAAATAGGTAGAACTGATAAGAAGCGAATTAAAGATATATGAGAAGGTTATGTTGCTTTAAGTCTGAGTTTGTGTTTGGTTTTGTGGGGGAAGGGTGTGTGTAGTAGGCGAGATTGATAGATTTATTTTATTGGTTGGTGTTGGAAAGAGGGTGTGGCTATGAGGTATAAGTCTAGGGCCCCTGGAGGTGTGTGGGAATAGGGGGTAGGGGAGAGGAGTGAGCCCACAGGGCGAATGGAGCGGGTAGAGACAATAGAAGGAAATAAGCGATAGGAGAAGAATCAATCAGTGAAAGAAGCTTTTAAAGGGTAAGTAAGGTAATAGGTAAGGGGAAGAGATTGGGCTCAGTGGGAGGATAGTTAGTATGAGGATAGGTGGGTGCTAGGTGTAGAGGGTCTGAGGTTAAAAAGTGGGATAATAAGTAACACTAATAGGACAGGAAGGTCCTAAATTATACTAAGTGTAGAGAAAGGGATAAGATCTGGCACAGGTTGTAGTTGGAAGTAAGAACATAAAGGTATAAAGCTGGCTAAAAAGCTAAGGTAGTATAGGAAGATTAAGAGTGAGTTAAGATATTGGCAAGACTAGGAAAACAAAGGCTAGTCTGCCATGCTATGTTAGTTAAAAATCTCCTTGAAGTTGGGGATCACATGAGAAGGATGGGGGAAGCAGTCTGTCTTCAACTAAATCGTCAATAAGAGACTCAAAAGGAAAGCCAATGTGCTTCCTCTTACATCAAGCCCTTATTTCCCCTGACCTTGGAGAGTAAACCTCCATGGAGGACGTCTGTAAAGTGTCTACCTGACAAAATTTTAACTCTTTTATGACGGACTATTAAAATTGTAATCACAAAGAGTGAGATCACTCAAATGGGAATAGCATTCAAAGTGATAGCTCCAAAAAGAAAATATTTTTTGCATGGGGGTATGCACTCACTGCACTAATTCATGTGGCGACTACATCCCTCACACAGAGATGTTTGCATACATTATACAAAATCCAAGGATGCAACCATCATCTCAGGGAAAAGAAAAATCTCCAGGACATTGCAACCTTGATCTTTTAGGAAAGAAGCTGTCTGTTGAACACTGATTATTCATGTGTGTTGAACATTTTTTTTCTGCTGAATAGCTGCATACTGGAGCTGTTTGGTTAGCTTTTGCATAACCTACATCAACTTTATTACAAGCTGAGATAAGTACAAACTTGCAGTGTTACAAGATAGTACTGAATTTTATTTTTTCTGTTTATTGTTTCATTGAATATTGTGTTAAAAATAGTACTGCATTTATCTGCTTATTTATTTGTTTACTGAAAATTGGAAGCTCTCTCTCTGTCTCTCCCTGTCTGCAGTTAGTTCCCACGCAGCCTCCCTGTTCTTGTTGTGGTATTAATCTTGGTGGCTTTGGAATTGACCTCCCCTCCTGTAAATTTGTGTTTGAACTCTCCTCCTGGGCCCATCTCATTTGCTCACTCAACAGAGTACAGTGAGATCATATTTTGATTACAGACACTCCTACCATTCCCATCTGTTCATCCCTATCCCAGCTCTATCCTAGTCTAGTCTCATTAGCTCATCCTGCCTAATACAGAGAGAACATTTGAGTAGGCATACCCACTTAGGCTCTGAACTTGTCTGATTGAAGACTGCTGGAACAGAGCTCAGTTCTGAGGTTTTTTACTGGTTAATTGGGTAATTAGTTCAAATCAGTTTGCTTGTTTTCTATTGTTATATATATCTATATATATATATATATATATATATATATAAACAATTTGCACTTTATCCGCTTTTACTGTATTTGTGTTTCTTCCTACTTTATTACCTTATTTTGCTTTAGCCTCTTCTTAAAAGTACTCAATTGTATTTATTCTGCTGTATTTATTACTGCTTGGTAGTAGCCTGATTAAATTGTAACTGTTATTCTAAGTCTTTTGGTTATTGCACTTGTACTTCAGACCAGTTGTTTTACATTAAGAAGGTTTGTGGCCTGCACTGTTGTGGCAGGACAGGTAGCTTACATCCTTCTAAGTTGGGAATTGCTGACTGAAGGCTCAGTGTCTGTTATTCTAAAAGTGTTTTAGCTCTGGTTTAAGTAAGCACTTGGGCTCCAGGCCAGTTATTTTAAATTATGAAGGTTTGTGGTCTGCACTCTTGTGGGAGGAGAGGCTAGATTCTACTCTTCTGAGCTGGGAATTTCTGATTCAAGGCTTACCGTGTCTGCTCATTTGAACTGTTTTTTCTGATATTGGTGCACCTTGTCTGCTGTAGCATAGACTAGATTCATGCCTGCTGAATCTAGCTTTGTTTGTATAACTTGAGCACTAATCCAGGCCATCTTTTTTGGAGAAGGTTCCCTTGCACCCTCGTGGCAGTAGTGCGTGGTTAGAACTTGTCAGATTGAAGACTGCTGGAACAGGGCTCAGTTTTGAGTTTTTGTACTGGTTAATTGGATAATTTGTTTAAATCAGTTTGCTCATTTTCTACTGCTATATATAAAAATGCACTTTATTCATCTGCTTTTACTGTAATTGTATTTCTTTCCACTTTATTACCTTATTTTGCTTGTGCTTCTTCTTAAAAGTACTCAATTGTATTATTCAGCTGCAATTACTGCTTGGTAGTAGCCTGATTAAATTGTAACTGTTATTTTAAGCCTTTTGGTTTATGCACTTGGGCTTCAAACCAGTTGTTTTACATTAAGAATGTTTGTGGTCTGCACTGTTGTGGCAGGACAGGTAGCTTACATCCTTCTAAGTTGGGAATTGCTGATTGAAGGCTCAGTGTCTGTTATTCTAAAAGCACATTAGTCCTGGTTTAAGCACTTCGGCTTCAGGCCAGTTATTTTACATTAAGAAGGTTTGTAGTCTTCACTCTTGTGGGAGGAGAGGCTAAATTCTGCCCTTCTGAGCTGGGAATTTCTGGTTAAAGGCTTATTTTGCCTGCTTATTTGATCTGTTTCTTTCTAAAATGTGTGTGCCTTGTTTGCTGTAGCCCAGAAGTTAGTAGTTTATTGGCCATTTTGGGCTAATTTCTATCTCTTTCAATTCCCTGCTATAAAAAACACATTTGTGCGGTTTTGCGAGCCGGGCAGTGTCGGTTAGCTAGGGTTAAACTATTCCCGGCTCCACGAAGTCTACTCTTCAATTTTTCCCTCAGAACTAGACAAACTTTCAACTTAAGCACTCAAACCATTCATTTCACAGCCCAGCACTTGGTCAAAACTCATAGCAAGCACTAATTAACCCTAGCACTAGACCCCTTATACTGTCCAGAAGGCTCTCTATTCGTCCCTACCAGCTAATCAGCAAAACAGCTCACTTTACCTATTCAGGCATGTCCAAAGGGCAGTTTCAGGTGTACTCTCCAGTCCAACTGGTGAATCTGGGCATTTTGAGGCAATGTTACAACTGCCTCATGTACACAGACAACCCTCTCCTCCTACCACCAAACACTAATATATGTGAGAGATGCAATTATACAGCCAAACTGGAGGCAAAGCTCTCTCAACCCAAGACTGGAATTGACAGTCAAGAGGAGAAGGAAAATACTTGCAACACACAACCAGTCTCACACAGACCTACTAAACCAACAAATAACACACATAAATACACAAAAACATACTCAAAAGCTCTAAATAAAAATCTACAAAAGCAACAGAGACCTCCAAAGCAGACACCCAAGCAACCTCCACACCCCATCACAAACCATGAAACACATACTTCACATAATCAGTGTGCCACGCAATCACAGCCCTTAAGGCAAAATAACATACCCAACATACTAGTAATAGGCAACTCTATAGTCAGGCACACTGATGTCCCACTAACTAGGCTGGACAAGGAGAAGGTTACTGTTAGCTGCCTGTCGGGTGCCAGGATCCGCCACATAACACAAGCACTCAGGTCACTCCAGAACAAGTACAAATACAACTCTGTCATTGTCCTTGTTGGTGTGAATGACCTGAGACGTACACCTCCCTGGACTACATGAAAAGAGACATGCAAGAGCTCTCTGATCACGTAGCCCAGGCCGATATGACCCCTTACCCTGAGTAGCATCCTGCCCTCACCAAGAATGATGCCACAGTATAAAGAAAAAATGATCACTTTCAACAATTGGCTAGTTTTCTGGTGTCATCCAAAGGGGATCCAGTATCTGTCCACCTGGGATGACATGCTCGATATGCCACGTTGCTTCTCAAGAGATGGCTTGCACCTGTCACCCTTAGGCTTTTGAATACTGGCCAAAGCTTTTGCCGCCCCCATAATGCCTTTTTTAGGCAAGGCTCAAAAGACAAACCCACCACCGTATAAAGCACAAGTAACTAAAACTGAGGGTAATGTTACTCAAAGCCAGAAGTCTAAACCTCAAAATGCATGCACTTGAGGCACTCCTCAGTATGGAGAACATCGATATCTGTGCAGTAACAGAAACCTGGTTTAAGGCTCCAGACAGCACTCCAGCAATACCAGGCTATAACTCATTCCATACTTTTCGGCCACAGAACCCAGACCGAAACACAAAAGGTGGGGGTGTATCCATATTTATCAAGGATACCCACACCTCCAGGTTAGTGGCACAGCACAACGCCTCAGAGATCATCCATGTGCAACTAACAATGGGCAAAACTGCAATTCAAATTGTACCTTGCTACAGATCACCCACCATGACCCAGGACCCCCATTTCGTGTTTCCGGAGACACTGAAAAATATGAAGGTCCTACCAAACGCCCCAATATTGAGTGATTTCAATTACCCAAACATTAACTGGGAGAACTACTCAAGTACTAGCTCCTTTGCCCAACATTTCCTAGAATTTATAAACTCGAATGCCCTGGATCAACTGGTCAACACCCCCACCAGAGGTGGCAACATATTGGACCTGGTCATCACCAACATGGGCGACCGGTGTTCTACACCGGAGGTCAAACCCTCGCTGGTTAGAGCAGACCATAGACTAATCACTCTGGATATCCACATTCCGCCCCCACCCCCAATCAAAGAAACCACCGTGAAAAACTTTTCAAAAGCAAACTTCACGTTACTTAAGACCGAGGTGGAAAGGTTCACAGCCCCCATGCTAAAGGACAATGCTGTCCAAGCTGCTGAATCCCTTACAAAGACACTCTATGAGCACCTGCAAGAATGCATGGATTGTGCTATCCCAAGCAAAACCAAGACTCACTCCTCCAAGAAAAGGAAACCAGTCTGGTGGACCCCTGCCATAAACAAGCTATACAATAGAAGGAGGAAACTAGTGCAGAAAAGAGTAAAATCCCAAGAAGGAAAGACATCCCTGATTAGTATCAGCAAGAAACTATGATCCCTCATAAAATCATCCAAGGCTAGCTTCGAAAGAAAAATTGCCAAGGACCCCAAAGATAACCACAAAGCGTTCTTTAGCTATGTCAAGAACCTAAGTGGAAACTCTCAGACCTCCTCTGAGTTAGTGCAGAATGGCACAAAATACACTAAACCGACTGATATTGCCAACATTCTGGCAGACAGGTTTTTTGCAAACTTCACCCTTCTCACACCTCCTAAAGGGCCCATAACCATACCAGAAGAATGTAGTGCCCTGACAATCACTGGCACACAGGTTAAAACAGCCCTATCCAAAGCCAAAAATACAGCTTCAAAGGGACCAGACTGTGTCCCAGGCTGTGTCTTACACGAGCTCCAAAATGAACTAACCCCTCACCTAAACACACTGTTCAAACTCAGCCTCTCTACAGGCTATGTACACATAGAGTGGCGCACAGCAACAGTTATCCCGCTCCACAAAGGTGGAGCCACAACGGACCCCGGGAACTATCGTCCTATAAGCCTGACTAGCCTGTTCTGCAAGGCTATGGAGCCCATCATCATGGAATTCATTAACAGAGACATTGGGAACCTTCAAACATTGGATCCTACCCAGTTTGGCTTTGTTAAGGGCAGATCATGCCTCCTAAAACTGGTGGACTTCTTTGAGACAATTACCATAGTTTTAGACAAGGGAAAGGAGGTCCACACAGCCTACCTAGACCTCACAAAGGCTTTTGACACCATTCCCCATTCTGGTATTATAGACAAGCTCACCAGCCTGAACATAAACCCCTACGTCACGAGATGGGTTGCCACTTGGCTCACAGATAGAACCCACATGGTGAGAGTTGCAGGCTCGAGGTCCGACTCTAAACCAGTTACAAGTGGCGCCCCCCAGAGCTCAGTCTGGAACCCCTCCTGTTCGGTATATACCTCTCAGAGGTACAGGCAAGCACAGCAGGACTATGGCTGACGAAGTTCGCAGACGACTGCAAACCGGGGGCCATAACTGACTCTGCAGCTGATACAGACATCCTCCAGAAGGGTCTCACTGAGACGGATACCTGGTGCCAAAATCATGCCCTCAAGCTAAATGCCAAAAAGTGCATAGTCATCCCCTTTGGAAAAACAAAGTACCTGCAAACTACCACATATGTGGTAGTCCCCTAAATACAGAAAATGTAATAAGGGATCTGGGGTCCCAAGTAGATAGTAATCTCTCCTTTGATAATCATATTGCCAAGGTGGTTAGAAAATCCTTCTCTGTGGCCCACCTAATCACAAAAGGGTTTGCATCTAGAACAAAATAGGTTATTGTGCCCCTCTACTCATCAGACTCATCATAGAGTACAACACCCCATTTGGGATGCAACTTACAAGACACCTGCAACAGCTGGAAAGACCACAGAAGTACCTCACCAAGAGGATTACTGGCCTCAAACATATGCCCTATGCAGCCCGACTGAAGAAACTCCAGCTGTACTCGGATGCATACCGCTTACTCAGAGGTGATCTCTGCCTGACATACAAGGCCATGTCCAACCCAGAATTGATGGACATGCTCCACCTAAAAAAATAAATAAATAATCCCCAAGAGCCACACTCTCTAGGGATCTAAACCTCACCAGAAAGATAAATAGGACATGCTAGAGGGATAGATTCCTGTCCCAGAGACTCCCCATGCTTTGGAACAGGATTCCAATCTACATTAGGCAGAGCCCCTCACTAACACTCTTCAAGACAAACCTTGACGAGTGGATGGGAAACAGAAAATTTACCCCAGGGATCACTGCAGTGGATCTGCTGGACAGAGGCACAGGGAACTAATCTAAGTGGGCGGCGAAAACCAACACATTCTGGCTAGGCTTATAGATGCCCTCGGGCAGATAGCCTAGTACTTACCTATGAACAAACCTGGCATCCATACAAAACTCTCTCAGATGTGGCTTGATCATCATCCTGAAGATACCCAGTCTAACTGTCTTCTAGACAAGAGGCTGGATGGTCAACAATGCAGTTACTCTAGTGGGTGAGGTTATGACAGAAGTCGAAGCCATGAGAGGCACATGCAGGGAAGTGTACAGTATCATTATCAGGACTAAAACTGGGGGCATAAGCTGAGGTGATAAGATCAAACTTGGAGGAGTTGACGACCAGACTGGCATTAATCCCTGATGTGCTGGTTGCCATTAAAAGTCAGTACTGAAAGCATCAACACTGACTGTCAAAAGGTCAACTACAGAGACTGAATGGTTGGAACTAAAGGAACCATGACTGCCCTTGACTGTGAGATGTCGATCTTCTGCCTTGACACCAAATCATCAATACCTGGGGACTGTGCAGAGGTTAGAAATACTGACATTAATGGCTCTGCTGGAATGGTAGAATCAAGGCTGAGAGCTGTGGCCCCATGGCCAGAGCAGCTGTTGACACCTAGAGCTCCACTTACAAATGCAGGTAGACGTGCTGCCTGACTAGTACTGGGAACTAAACAGGGGCAGGGAAGGATAATCTGGGACAGGCAGATAAGAAATTAGGTACAGAAGGCACTCAGCTTGCGAAGATGTTAGAAGGAGAGGAAACCCGGAACCACATATGCAGCCTTGCTAGAAAACCTGACATATTTTGTCATAATCCATCTCTAGATATGGATCCAAGGGACCTGACAAACCTAGAGGACAAGAGCTGAAGAGTCAAAAGTTCAGGACCAAATACCACCAAGGATGAGCTTCTACGTCAGGTAAAAGGAGTCAAGAAACACCATACAAAGGCCAAGTAGGTAAAGAACCCCCACCCCATATTTTTGACTACAGAAGCATAAGAAGGCTCTCCTTCAGTGGGAAGATCCTATCTCTTGGACTTTGTGTGCAAGGAAGGTGGATGAATGGGGATACTGGGAAAAGACTGCACCACTGAAGCCTGAACAACAGTAGGAGAATTGAGTTTCTCCACTCTCAGCCTATTTTTACTGTCCCTATTGGTGAAGGGCTAGAAACTGGCCAAGTATCACCTCTCTCTGACATGAGGGGCGGGAGGTTGGCATAATGGTTAAGGTGTTTACCTTACACACACAAAGTGCAGAGTTTGATTCTCACATGGGGTGATTGGCTAGGCCTAAAAATGTCTCACAAGGGCAGCTAGCCTAGTACTAATCTATGAACCTATGATGTTCTCCCAAGCCTTTAACACACTGGTGTTTTTACTTACTTATTTATGTATTCATTTATTTGGCCCCATGATTACAATTTTAAACTCTTTGCTCTCCCTTTCCATGTTTTAGTAAACGCAAACAGTTTAGAACAAAAAATTCTTAGAACAGTACAACCTGAAACGGAATGAGGACGCTCCCTAAACAACTTAATTGTCGGTAGACATTTGAAAAGTAACAAACGGTAACTGTGGAATTAGTCACATAATTTGTGGTGCAATTATACAAGTGAAATCAATGCTGTGAACGTTCAGATAATGCACTGATGAGGCAGGCCACCTACGGGGTGAAACTGCAGTCTGCATTTGTATCACTGCGTGCATAAATTGCTTACTTATCTGGGGCTAGCTTTTCTTTTGATATATTAGTAGCCAGTAACACAGGCTGATGTCAACTGCTGCTGTTTAATACTCCTTTATTTATATGGTGAATCTGATTTCTTTTTGGAACATAAAATTTATACATAACAAAATTAGCTATGCTTCCTTGGCAAACAAAACGTCACTCTAAGGCAAATCTCCCCTTAGACTCAGATGCAGTTCTACTAAGATTTGAGGTGCTAGATGGTCAGTAATAAAAGGTTCACACAGGAAATTCAGTCTGAAATACTTGCCAGTTTTAATTTCAAATGCAACTATTCCTGCATGTTTTACACAATGCAGACTAGCCCAATAACAGCAAGCTCATACAGTCTTTTCTTTTTAGCATAGCTCCATGTTAACAGTGTGCAGTAGGACTAGCTTGCTCTTCATCTACCCTCTTTATGTTCTCTCTAGCTCTTCTTGAAGTATTGTCCCCCCACTGAGTGCTCTTAAAACTGACACGGCTTATCTGGAGGTGAAACTAAAAACTTTTGAAACCAAAAAAGCGAGTAATAAAGACGGAGCAGTAAAAACAACCAAATACGTATCTGGAGGTCAACCAGTTCAATAGTTTCCTCAGTATTCTGCATGAAGTGGTCTCCCAAGTATACAAAGTCCAGAAGGTTTAGAATTTTTGCTTGAAACTGTTTGCTTAGAAATTTTTATACCCCTAGCATACTTAAAGGAAAACTCTACCTTAGAACTACAAAAATCTATTTTTTTCACTCTGTCTCTACTTTCTGAACTATTTCAACACCTCAAAATCACTGTGACTGCTTCTTATAGAATTTTAATATGTTTTTTGTAAAATGTTTGCCAATGGGGCTTGCAATATCAACGTGATCTTTGTTAAAGTCTGCCAACTTGTTACACTCCCAAAACATATGTTGCCAGTTACCTCTTTCTTTCCCCATCACACCTCAAACATTTAGCATCTACCTGAAGAAAAAAAATCTTTGGAGTCTGCTTGGAGTATGAAAATACTTACTGCAAACACTTCCATGCAAAAATTCTAATATTCTAGACTTTGCTGTATATCTGGGAACCATACAAGTCTCCCCATTGCTTCCTTGTAAATTGCTTATCCAATCTCGATTCCTAATCTTTTATAACCTCCTCTGATTTATTTGTATAGTTATCGTGCAATATTTTATATTTCCAACTAATCAACACATTTTTAACAGCCGCTTCCATTCTAGACTCAACAAAAAACTCTACCAGAGCAGGTCTTTCACTTAGGATTCCCCTATCTCCTTCTCTGTACTCAGATATCAATCCCGGATAGGGAAGGCAGTTTCTACCCTGCAGTCCGAATGTCTTCTTAGTGTCTTCCTATTCTATTACCCTTCCCTCTCTAGTTACTTGCTCCCAATACCTTAGGTCCTTTGCCTGTTTTCTCCAGTAAATTCCAGCCCCCTCTTGCCTATTCTATATATCCATTCACTGCAGTAATCCCTATTGGCAAAATCTAATTTATCCGTTCTTGTATTGGCTTAGTTCTTAGAATATTTGCTGCTACTTTATGAATATAATGTTCTGTATAACTCTTGTCGTTCTCCTTAAGGATCTGTATCCAAAATCCCATCTCTTATTTTCCCCTGCTTCATCATCATCACCCTTTCCACTTTGAAGTACAGCTTTCTGCTTGTGTTATGTATATGAGCTCAAGTTATGAAGTGAATCCATATGAGCCATAAACCACCTTGTTCTATTGGAAAGATCAACTTATCCCACTTGACCCTTGTAGTCTATACCTTCTCAGATAAGTTCCTTCAACTCCTATTTGCCCACAGCTTTTGCTCTGGTTGATAAACATATGCCTGACTTCTATATAAAACTAAAGGAACTAAAAACATTTTCACTGTTTGTATCTTGCCAACCATATCCATAACAAGATATTTCAGTTCTCAGTTTGTTTTATCTTTTGTTTAGTCTCTTGCTACATATTGTTAGCAGCCATAACAGAATCCTTTTTAATCCATACTCTTAAATACTTCATTTTATTGTGTCCTCATAAATATTAGTACTGCTGAACCAATTCATGTGTGGGTATATTTTTTACATCTACAGAGTTTGTTTTATCTTCATTAATTTTATATCCCGAAAAGACTAGAAACTGTGCCAAAATGTTTCACAACACTGAGATGTCCTTTAATGGTTTTAAGTACAAAATAACATCTGCAAATAAAGCTAACTTCGCTTGCTTTCCATACCAATTATATCTTTGAATTTATGAAACCCTTATATTCTTTGCCAATGACTTTAAATATAAAGCAGACAACAAAGGAGAAAGAGGACGCCCTTGCCTGTTCCTCTGTTCAGACACAAATTGTCAGAGAGGAACCTTCCCACTTGAATTTTTGCATACGATCTGTCATACATTTTCTTCCTTAACATTATTATTATTATCATAATCATCATCAAGGAATGCAAATGCTTCCATTGCCCTAGTCATGAAATCCCAGCTTACTCTATTGAATGCTTTCTGTACATCAAGGCCCACCAACAACAGTGGTATTTTCTTACATTCTGATTCCTTCTGTATCATCATCATTCTACTAATGCTGTCAAATGTTTGCCCCCCACCTACAAAACTACAATGATCCATACCTATCAATTTTGTCAAAACCTCTGACATTCTTTCAGCTATTATAGAGGTAAGCACTTTATAATAATGGTTCAAAATTGAAATGGGGCTATATGAATCTAGGTCTGATGGGTCTTTGCCATCTTTTGGTATTACAGCCACCACAACTTTCTTCCAGGATGTTGGTGCTTTCCCTCCTTTTAAAATACCATTAATGAAAACCTTCCAGATCTTTACCACTTTCTTCCTCCTAACTTCCAAACCTTAACTGGAATACTATCTATTCCTGGAGACTTTTCTGCAGACAGATTATACATCACTGTTTTTACCTCATCTCCTCTGATCTTAACTGTTACTTGTTGAGCCTCATCTGCCTCTAACCTTGGCCTAATTAAGTCTTCCATAAATACTTCCATTTGTGCTCTTTCTTAATTACCACATTTTTCTGCTTTATACAAATTTTCATAAAACTTCTGAAATATCTCTCATGCCTCTACAAGATCTGGTTATTTTTCTTGTTACAGACACCCTAAGTACGACAACAACCATTTCTACCTTCTGTTGCCCAAGTCACTGTGCTAAACATTTTTTTGTGCTCTGGAATTATCAAAAAACAAACAGCTGCTTAAAGGAAAGCTCCACCCCAGAACTAAAAAAATCTGTTTTGTTCACTCTATATATTTGTTTCCTGACCTATTTTAACACCTCAAAATCACCCTAAGTGCTTTATTTGCAATTTTAGCCTGTTTTCCACAACATGGTCACCAATGGGGCTTGATGTATCAACGTGATCTTGTTCTCCTTCAACAATTTATCTTTCCCATAATGCTTTGTATGACTCATGCCAGACATAAGGAAGTAACTTTGAATTCCCATGCCACTGGCATACAGTGGGATTTGTGAGACTCACTGTTACTTTCTTTACCTTCTGTAAAAGGACTGCTTCTTTTCTGTCTCTAATCACTCTTTTATGTTTGGCTCAGACCTTGTTTTGCACTATACTTACAAGTTATCCAGCTACAGCCAGAAAAGTACCTAAATTGCAGGCTTTTGTTTAGAGTTTTCTTTTGAAGTCTAAGAGGAATTGATTCTGCAAAGGTCTCTCAGTGCAGTGGCAGTTTTAACACCTCTGCAGTAGTGTGGGGGGAGGGGACGCAATTCCTCTTGAACTACAAAAGAAAACACTGAACAAAGGCTTGCAATTTAGTTACTTTTCTGGCTGTATTTACTTCATTACCCTGCATTCTTACGTTAGTTGTTACTGGTTATTGTTAATGGTGCATGATCAGAAATAGTTACTGGAGGTGTATTTTCCTGTGAAATATAACTTCTGTATAATCTATCCCAGTTACTGTACCTTGGAAAATAATATGTAAATGCTCTCTGATTTCCTACTACTGAATTCATTTTTCTATATGAAATAATTTCATAAATTTATTCAAAAATCTACCTGCTTTTGCTATATTTTCCCTTCTAGGTCACCTAAATTCATCCTCACTGTAGTAAATCAAGTCCCAGTCCCCAAGTACAAGTAATACTCCCCACTAAAGGCTGATTTCTCCCAAAATTTTCTTAAGCTTCATAATAGCAGTTTTAATAGAATATAAATATATGCCATTGTAACCCTTCTCTCTTGCCAGTAGTACCTTACTACCACAAAGTTACCATTATTAACGTTTTTTCCTCGTTTCACTCTTCTAGCAATTAGTACAAGTAAGCCCAGTATCCCTTGTCCCTGATATTCTGCTTAATATCCATTCTGAAATCCTTTTTTTTATCAAATTCACATGCTCACTTCTTTCCAAATGTGCTTCCTGTAGCATTGTAATTTGCACTCTGCATCTCTTAATATAATTCAATACTCTTTTCATACCCACGGTGGTGGTGCTGCGGTAGCGTTGTCACCTCACAGTAAGACGCTGTCCAGTTCGATTCTCAGCTAGAGCATCTTCTGCGTGGAGACATGCGTGAATGGGCGTACCTTCGTTGAAGGTTGTGCGTCAGGCCTGGCAAGCCGGTACATAAAAATCAACTGCCAATCATTAGCGGACCGGAGTTCCGCTGTGGCGACCCTTAACCAGGAAAAGCCGAAAGACACAAAAACTCTTACCATTCATATTCCAAAATAATATGGATAATGACGCCATTATGATAAGAAGTTACTATTCTAACCTATTTACAGAAACATATATATATACATATATATATATATATATATATATATATATATATATATATATATATAAAATTACACACACACACACAAAACAAGTTTATTAAATTTATTAAATGTCTATTTCCAGCTTTTGTGCAACATGCACCCACTAATGTTCGGCTAGTTGATATTTTATACAGTTATGTCTTGTCATCTCCATTTGAACCTATGTCATATTTTACAAGACTTTTTGTTTTACTGAAAACCCTCAAAGAACCCCCCCCCCAAAAAAGCCTATCCCCAGAACATCTCCGAACCTATTAGCTTAAAACAAAGACACGAAACTAAGTACACCTTCAAATAAGGAAGCTTAACCCTCCTGATAGGATCAATTGTCTGCACACACAGGCATTACCTAAACAAATACTAAGGTTATTGATGCTAAACAGACTATGCTCCTACTTACACCAACTGCTGTCTGTTCTTGCCTCATCTTTACTCCCCTAACAGATATGAAATGCAGCTTGTGCGCTTTCAAAAACTAACTTTTAACTTTATGAAAAAGTGCACTGGCAGTAGCTTTATGAAAAAGTGCACTGGCAGTGACGATCTTTAAACAGAACTGAATTATACACTGTTCTAGGAAAGGCATTGAAGTATTTAGGTACAAGGAAAGCTGCTGTTATTCACTTTCAATAATTTCAAACTTAATTTTTTTTACTAACCTGCTTGTCCTTGTACCTTTTAATTTTAAAATTCCCTTGGCAAACAATGCACAGAATTCTCAAGATTTATTGCCTGCACCTGTAGTAAGCTTATCTCTATAGAAATAAGAATAGAATGTACAGCTGCCCTTAGCTGCAGACTTCTCAACTCACAATGAAAATGTATTTGCTAAAAGAAAACTTTTCATTACATGGAGTTTCGAGATTCTTGTCAGGAACAGGGATACTTACTGGAATGTCTTCTGGAACTGGAACACTGGATAACTCACTCTGAGATTTAGAGACTTTCTTGCAGGTATGACAGTGCAATACATGCTTGGACACTGGGACCAAATATTTCCGATTCCACCTAAACTCTACTCCTTGTGATTCCACAAAGTATGATCTCAGCTCTGGACACACATAAAAAACTCCAATCCTATTAAAACCTTTGGATGTCTGTATCCTCACTATCTCCTCTTCTCGTAATGGATTGAGAAGTTTGCTGGTCTTATCATAATAGGACTTCTGGGATAAGTGCTTCTTCAACAGATAGGCTTTCACTGATCTGTTGTTCTTGACACATGGAGCCAACAGATTACTGATAATGGTTCTGGTTTGTCTAAACAGAAGTCTCTGTGCAGGTGAACCAAGAGGTTTATCACGAGGAATATTTTTGAGATTCAAGAAAACATTGCAATTGTCTTGTTTTGACTTCTGTAGTAATTGTTTTGCACTTTCAACTGCATGTTCTGCCAAACCATTTGACTGTGGATACTCCAGGCTACTTGTAACATGAGTAAAGTCCCACTCTTCATCAAATCTTTTGAATAACTGGCTTGTAAACTGTGCAACACTGTCAGAAATAACTTTGTGCGGACTACCATAGACTGCAAAACGACGCTTCAACTTAGTAATGACAGTACTGGATGCTAGATTAGGAAGTAGGTCAATCTCGAACCAATATGGATAAGAGTCTACTAACACTGAGTAATGTTGACCATTCCACTCGAAAATGTCTGTAGCTACTGTCAACCAAGGTAGTTCAGGAATCTGGTTTAGCTGAAGTGGTTATTTCTGTTGATGCTGCTTAGTACTATTACATACAGAACAAGATGAAAGTACTCTCTCAATATCCCTCAATACATAGGGTCAAAATACTAATCCGTTCACCCTTCTTTTGGTAGAATCAACTCCTGGGTAACCACGATGCAAAACAGTAATATACTCTTGTTGTAAGGACTTTGGAACAATCAGTTTTAGACCTTTTATGATGATACCATTGTCAAACAAAATCTCATCTCTGTATGGAATATATAGTTGCAGGTCTACTGGTAAGCAGGACTGCTTTGATGACCATCCTCCACTGATAAATTGGTTGAGCTTCTGAAGAACTGGATCTGAGGCTGTACGACTTTCTAAGCTCATCAAGACACATGGAAGAAAAAATTCTCACTTCCATGACTTCAAAATCAAGTTTCTCATTTTCATGCTGTTCAGTGGTATTTGTGGGCAATATGGATAAAGTATCAGCAATATAAAGAAGTTTGCCTTTTGTGTAGACAAGACTGAAATTATACTTTTGCAATTTCAACATCATGTGTTACAATCTGGCAGGGGCTGTATGCATAGGCTTTCTCAAGTAGTGACTAGAGGTTGGTGATTTGTTTCAGTCTGGATACATCTACTATAAATATAATCATGGAACTTTGAACACACAAATACAATTGCCAAGTGTTATTTCTCTGTCTGAACATACTACATTTCAGTCTGTGTTAGAGTTCTAGACACACAGGCTTCTGGTCTACCCCTCTTGAAGAATAATTGCACCAAGACCAAATTTCAAAGCATCACAAGAAAGAGTAACTGGTTTGTGAACATCATACTATCTCAAAGATGATGGACTGGCGATTCTCTGTTTCAGGACATCAAATGCTCTCTGGTGTTGTTCTAACCATGACCAGGATACATCTTTGCATGTCACCTCACTAAGTAGTGCTGAAAGCTGTCTCAGTTCTGGAATGAACTTGCCCTACAACATTTTCTTGGCATGGTTAACTATCTTGGCTTGAACAGTGTCTGGAGCTGGCATCTCGAGAATTGCTGTTTGCTTGGAAGGATCTGGTCATAAGCCTGAACCGGTAAATAAATGACAAACATAAGTAACTTCCTGAAGCCTGAATTTGCACTTCTGAGGATTCAGCTTAAGATTCACTCCACGTGCTCTTTCCAGAACTTTCTTGAGGTTTATATCGTGCTCAGCCTCACCGTTATCTCCTACTATAATATCACCTACTATAACAGCACACAGATACCCAGAAAAAAACTGCTGCATTGCATGCTGAAGACTTCAATGGCAGAATTTATCCCAAATGGCATTCTCACAAATCTGTACCTGCCAAACATATTACTGAAAGTGATTAGCAATGAAGATTTTTGATCAAGCAAAATAAACTCTTTGCATCCAAGACAGAAAAAACAGTGGCATTTGACATAAGAGCAGCAACTTTTTCGACTGTACGCATTGGATGATGAGGTCTTTTTAGTGCTTTGTTCAAATCTCATGGAGCAATATATACTCTGATATCATCTGAGCTTTTCTTATGAGCTTCGACCATGGACGACACCCATTCAGTTGGTTCATCTACTGGACAAATTACACCTTACTGCACCATTTTATCTAGCTCGGCTTTGACTCTGTCTGCATAGCTACTGGAACTTTCCATGCTGGTCTGACAACTGTACTGACCTCTGGGTCTAACTTCATGGAGTATACAACTGGGCGTTTGTCTTAGAAAAGATCAGCATAGGTAGAGAAAACAGACTGGGTGAAATCAGAACAGTGGTCTTTTAAGCTAACATGATGGACTTCCTTATTAAATGAAAGCAGTCCCATTTTCAAGCTGTCTCTGAGGCCCAATAATGACTGCACATGCCTTTTGACTACATAAAATTGCAAGTCATAGCTGTTCCCAGCAGAGTAACATGAAAGCACTACTGAACCTTCAGTATGAATTTCTTCACCACCATAAGCAACAAGCTTTGCACACTTTGCCAAATCAAGCTTCTCATCAACATATACTCTAGCAAATGTTTCTGCTGACATAACATTGCACTTTGAACCTGTGTTAACTTTGAGCACTACGGGTCTCTCATTTATCCTAACAGTACAAAATACTTCATTATTTGACCATAAATCTAGTTGTCTAAATATGGGCTAAACTCTTGGCTAGGCTTATAAAGGTCTCAGGGCCAATAGCCTAGTAACCTACTGCATTGACTGTTTCATTAAGCATATACACACCGTCAACATAAAAAGTAGGGTCACAGCTTTCTAAACTTGCCTCTTGAAATGTTCCCTTTTAATAAAAGAATGTGCCTCTTTTGATTTACAAAATCTTTGGAAATGATTCCACTTTTTACATCTGTGGCATTGCTGAGCAAAAGCCAAGCATTTCTCTCTTTTAGATACATGATTGCCACCACAATTATGACAGTTGACTATGAGGCTAGGTGAGGGTACATGCTTTGAGTTTGCTGACTCACCCTTGTGCTTCACTAAGACTGTGCACAGACTGGAATTTGCTAGAAAGTATGGGGTTTCCCAGTGACTGTTACAGAGCTCACAGTTGCTGGCATGTGCTTGGACTGGTTTCTTTTAACCATGTACTGCATACTATCAACATCAGCTTTAGAAGATACTGAAAGCATGCATTTCTCGTTTGTAAGCATATTTGTATGCTTTTCTGTGAGCTCATACATCTGACAAATCTCAATGGCCTTATTCAAAGTTAAATCACTGTCATGAAGCAAAGTCTTTCTCACAGCACCATCTTTCTCACAGCACCATCTTTAATACCACACACATCTGCCTTTTATCAACTCATCCCTTAAATCACCAAATCTACACATTTTAGCCTTATTTCTCAAATCAGTTATAAATGCTGTAAAAGTTTTACCAGGCTTTTGAGCTCTTCTGTAAATAAGTGCCTTTCCATTGCAATATTTGTCTGGGGGTTACATATTTCTCTAAATGTATGTTTTAAGCACTTGGGGTCTTCGCTAGTACAACTATATGACGGATTCCCCTTTCCTGCAAATACTGCAGGTGCATACACAATGAACGCTCTCTTTCTATGGCTTCTGAGCCAGCTAAATTAAGCAGAATAAAATCCTTCCTATGGTCATCTTTATCAGAAAATGCAGCCCATAAGAAAATATTGTACTTTTGCTCAAACACTCTCCATTTCTCTGCAATATTATCATCAAATACAAAAGGACCTGGTTTTCAAACTCCATCAGCCATGCCAACAAAATATGCCCAAACACACTGAAAATATGGCCCTTGTAATTATATACATATATGCACACACAGCCAGTACTTGTAATAACATTCAAATGCACAATAAACTCTTTGAAAGACTGTACTTAGCGAAGTATGCTTTGAAATGGTTGTATTTGTGAAATTTGAGAATACTTCATACACTTTGAATATTTTGAATAGCTTTAATTAATGCAAAAAAGTATCTCATAGTGAAAAAATGTGGTTGTTTCCCTTGTTTTATACATTTTATGCGAGTCAGACCTTATTTCAAACATTTTTCTAATTATTTTGAATATTTTTATCAATATGTTGCAGTTTTGAACATTTTGTTTAATTAGAAATTTGTTTTGAGCACTCTGAGTGCTTTGTTTTTTTATTTTCCGAATGAGAAATCATTTAAATAAGTGTTTATACCGGAAATGCGTTTCTGACCTTTCTTTGAGAGTTATATGTGCAGTACGGATGATCCATTCCTGTATATACCTCCAACATTAATTGAGTGACCAAGAGGCACTTGATTCTGGATCCTATTTTGACACCATGTCGCTTTGTCTTATGTCGCTCGTCTAGTCAGGATGAAGTAGACGAACATTGTGGGTTCTCTTCAAGCAGCTTAACTATATACAAACACATATACAGACTAGCTGTCTCATGCATAGATGTTCACACTCTGGCTGTACTCACAAAATGGCACTGAAGTCAGCATGTGCTTGCTATTTATACTGCACATTCACGTCTTAGAAATGGTTCTTAAATTTACAACACATCTGTTATTCTATATCCTCCCCTCTTTGAAAAATAACACTGACAATATTGACTGACATGCTACAGGTACAAAAGTAATTTTCATCATGCACTTGTACAAAACTAGGTACATATATACAACTACGTCCAAGTTGCTGTGTATCTCACACTGGGCTTGGAGATACAACCACATCGTGTGATGTATAAACTGAAATTGGGATTTGCAACTGGGATTCTCTCTGCTGAATATTCAACCTTAGGAACATTATGAACATTATCAGAAATGGTAGTGGGAATCGAGATATGCTCTGGGACTAGAACACTGTCTGAATCACTCTGAGATTTAAAGTCTGTATCACTGTAAAAATCCACTGCCAAGCATTAGTGGACCGGTGATCCGCTGTGGCAACCCCTAACCAGAAAAAGCCGAAAGACACTAGCATCACAGGACAATGCTGTCGTAACTGTTCTGGTACAGGCAGTAGATGTCTGCAATTCCTCCTGTACTGCACACCCTCAGATATCACAAGAAAGGATCTTGGCTCTTCACATATATTGGTTACTTGACCAATCCGGTCGAAACCTTTCACAGTTTGTATCCTCACAGTCTCTCCTTCCTTCAACAGATGAAGAAATCTGCTCGATTTGTCATAACTGGACTTCTGGAAAAAACGCTTTCTGAACAACTGGGCTTTGATTGCTTGTTGCTTCTAGCTTTAGGCCTCAATAAACTGGAACTTATAGGCAGTGTTGTTCTGGTTTGTCTAGACAGAAGTCTTTGAGCAGATGAGACAAGTATATCATCATGGAGTATGTTTCTGAGACTGAGTGCATTTAAAAAGACACTGGTATTGTCACACTGACTTCTTAAGTAACTGCTTTGCACTCTGTATGGCACGTTCAGCTAGTCCATTTGACTGCAGATATTCTGGACTATTAATAACATGTACAAAGTCTCATTCTCTTGCAAATGTCTGAAACAACTCACTGGTAAATGGGGTAACATTGTCAGAGATCAGCTTTTGTGGACTTCCATGTTTCAACTTGGTAATAACAGTAGTGGAAGTTAGGTTAGGTAGTAAATTGATCTCAAAACAGTTTGAATAAAAGTCTACCGGTATTAAGTAATGTTTATTGTTCCACTCGAATATGTCATTGGCTACTGTTGACCAAGGTAGTTCAGTAACTTATCTTAACTGAAGTGGTTCTTTTTGCAAATGCGGTTTAGTACTATTGCATACTGAACAAGAAGGAAGTACTCTATCAATGTCTTTTACCAGAAGTCCAAAACACTAGCCCTCTCACTCTTCCTTTGGTAGCTTCGGAACCTGAGTGATCACGATGCAAAATCTGGATGTATTCTTGTTGTAAGGAAGCAGGAACAACAACTTTAGGACCTTTGAAAATAATGCCATCTTCCATCAACACTTCATCTCCATAAGGAAAGTAGGATTGCACTTCAGGTGGTAAACTAGATTGCTTTGACGGCCATCCAACATCAATGTAGTAGTTGAGCTTTTGCAAAACTGGATCAGTCTTTGTATGATCTCTTAGCTCATCAAGTCTTGTGGTAGAAAAATTATGCACTTCCATAACATCAAAGTCAAAATTTTCTGTGGCAAGCTATTCTGTTGTATTTCTGGATAATCTGGATAAGGTATCAGCCAGACAAAGAAGTTTGCCTTTTGTATAGACCATTTTGTATTTGCAGTTTTGTGATTTCTTTGTAATCTTGCTAGAGCTGAATGCACAGGCTTCTTTAAAATAGTAACCAGACGTTGATGATCAGTTTCAATCTGAATATCTCGACCATAGATATAATCATCAAACTTGGAACATGTTCTGCATTGAGAAGTGACTCCGCTTTGTGATTTTTGATTGGCTCATATGCCGGCATACAAGTCAGTCAAATGCCAGTTGCTTAAGAGTGCCGGTTGTTTGAGTCACGAATAATGGGGATTTTACTGTTTTCTGATTTCATCGGAGCCTATTTTATGAGCTACTACCATGGACGACACCCATTTGGTAGGTTCTGTAACTGGATAAATTGCACCTTGCTGCACCATTTTGTCCAACTGAGCTTTGACTTTATGCTGTATAGCTATCGGAACTTTTCCTGCCTGTCTGACTACTGGACTGATCTCTGGGTCTAACTTCACAGAATACACAACTGGAAGCTTGGCCAACTTGTCATCGAAAACATCACCATACACATTTACATATGAAAAAATAGTGTTTGTGAAGCTGGAACTGGGATATGTGCTTATTTGATGAACTTCTTTGGTAACGGAACTAGTCTTAGAACTTGCTTGAAGGTTGCAGGATCTCCTAAGAAAAGTCACAGGGGTAGTTGCTGCCATGTGCTTAGGCACGTTTCTGCCTGCCACATGTTGCATACTGTCTAAACTTGCTCTGGAGCCTGCTGAAACCATGCTCTTATCACTTGCAAGCATATTTGTGTGCCTTTTCCGTCAAATCTCAGTAGCTTTACTCAGCATTTAAATCACTGTCACAAAGCAAAATCTTTCTTGCAGCAGCATTATTAATACCACACACAAGCCTGTCCATTGTTAACTCATCTTTTAAGTCACCAAACTTACATAGGTCAGTAATATCAGCTGCAAATGTTTCTCCTTGCTTTTGATCTCTTGTGTAAAACAAATGCCTCTCTAATGTAACATTGGTCTGGGGGTTGCACATTTCTCTAAATTTGCGCTTCAAACACTCGGGGTCTTCCCTTGATTCAGCCTGCACAAAATATGATGATGATTTCCCCTTCACCTTCATATACTGCCAGTGCATATACAAATTAATGCTCTCTTCTATGCCCTCTGAGCCTGCTAGGTTTAGTAAAATGAATGCCCTGGTGCGTGCATCTTTACCAGAATAAGCTGCTTGTATGACTATATTGTATTCTTGCTCAAATATTCTCCAGTTCTCTGCAATATTCTGATCAAATACAAGTAGTAGTGGTTTGTGAAAGCTGTCTGCCATATTACTACATCTCAGTGAAGACTTTTGCCAGTGTGCATGAACACACACACACACCTGAAATTTATGCCAGTACTTGTAGCTGCGCCCAATATCACAACAATCCTCTGTATAACTGAACTTGGCGAAATATGTTTCCTGGGCACTGTAATACTCTTCAAATCACGGTATTATAAAAGTCAGTTATCATTTTAAGAAACCTTTCAAATAACTGCACTGTGTGAATAAACTGGGCAGAAGAAACTCAGAGTAAGAAACATTTTTAAGTGATTGCGTGTTGCGAATAAACAGTACACTGAATTTTCCCCAGAATGGCTGTACTTTACTAAACAACTCTGTACAGTGTTAAGAAACACTCTGTAATAGCGGTACTCTGTGAATAAACACACCCAGCACAAGAAACTTTTTGAAATGGCTGTACTGACTGCACTTTACGAAATAGTGGCACCTTGCACACAACAAACTCTTCGGAATAAATTCACAATAATAAGCACACACTGTAAACACTTTTACACACTTTGAGATACTTTGCATAACTCCAGTTATACTTTTCAGGGCTTCGGTCAATGCATAATAGTAGTCTATGCCAAAACACAGTAATTCGCCAAAAAATATGCAGTTGCCTTGCTTTAGTTATACTTAATGTGCCTTTTTTTCCCTTTGTTATATTCATTTTGCTCATTTAATCTCTATTCATGCCCATTATATTTCCTTGTGGTCGTTTTAACTCTAAACATAGGTTTCTTCCCACATTATTCTCCCATCCAGTTGTCCAGAGTCTGGTCTCTGGGTCAGGAACCTATCCCTCCAGCATGTTTTGTTTATTGTGATGACAAGGTTTAGATCCGCTGATCTGCTTTAGGCCTGTGCAGTTGTTGCAGATGTCTATGGTAATTCATGGATACATCTGTTTCTGTAGGGCCCTTTGTAGAGTATCCACATCATAGAAGTAGATGCCAAACAAGACTGACACTTGTCTGGAGCTGGATTTGGAGTCAGCTACTTTTATGATTCCAGAGTGGGGATGGTGTCAAGTTAATCAGGTTCAGGAGACAAGATCAAACTGGGTGGGGTCCAGTGTTTGAAGGTTGCCAATGTCTTTGTTTATAAGTTCCATGATCGCCCATGGCCTTGCAGATAAGGCTTGTCAGACTGATGGGATTCATATTGTAGTTCATGTAGTACACAGCCCGGGATGTCATCTGGTCCCATGGATGCTGTATTGGATATTGGCAATATCCTTTGGATCAGTATATTTAATGCCATTCTGTTTTAGCTCAGAGCAGATCTGAATTTTTGACATAGTTATAGAATGCTTTGCATCCTGGGATTTTCGGATGAGAGCATTTTTAACTTTAAACATGCTTGTTTTGAAATTCTGAGGTAATTTTGAACCCTTTATGTGGTTTTCTGATGCTCATTTTATCAAATCTCTCAAGTTTGAACATTTTGCTTAATAAATAAACTTTTTATGCTTTCAGTTTGCTTAATAAATGTTTTTGTGCTATTTGTTGCTTAGTAATGCATTTTGTGCCCTTGTAATGCTCCGTTTTATTTAAAAAAAATAAATAAATCGTTTAAGTAAATTTTCATTACCTTTAGTTTGTTTCTGGCCCTTTTTTGCTCTTGGTTCACTTAATTTGCGTTCACTGTTAACTGTACACCTCATGGCTCTGAAAAGCAGTCTCTGGAATCCCGGTTCCTGGCACCACATTGTTCGTTTAGTCTGGATGAAGGAGACGAACATTGTGGGTTCTGTTCAAGCAGTTTTATTACATACAAACATATATACAGACTAGTTGTCTCATGCATACATGTTCAAACACTGGCTGTACTCACAAAATGGCACTGAAGTTAGCACGTGCTTGCTATTTATACTCCACGTTCAGGTCTTAGAAACGCTTCTTAAAAGGTACAACACATCTATTATTCTACACGTGATTTACAATTGAAGATGAACAGACAGGGTAGTTTGTTTATATGCTTTTTTACATGGAAATACATCAGAATGTATAGCAGCAATACAAAATATAAACAAACTGATTAACTGACAGACTACACAGGCATGCATGCTTACATCTCAACAGCTTACTATAAAATGTCAGTCAGGCTCGCACATGTTTAGTATTTATAGACATGTGCAAGCCCATAGAAAGCTTCTTAAAGGTATACATACATATTGATCTACAGTGTCCTTCCAAACATTAATGACATAAGTTTGGTATATGCCTTTCGGTGTCCCTCACAACTTTAACAAAGTCAACAAAAGTCCAATTTTTTCATCCCCTTCTTCTTGGAAAGCCACATTTCACCAATGTGAATGATGCTTCATAGTCTCACATTTATTCACTATTTTCAATCTTGCTGGTCTTCTTCCTGCTCATCTCCAACTCCCAACCACAGACTCTAGTTCAGGTCCAAGCTACTCAGGGTTCTTCTAGTCAACTCCCTTGCTTTGCTTTTTTTTCTGCCTCTCAAGTATTTTCCTTTGGAACATTGGAAAAGGTTTCTCTGACAAGGTCTCTGTATGAGTTTTATCAGAAGAATGAGAAGCAGACTCCCATTTTGTTCAATGGCTCACTTTTTGTTGGACAAACTTCTATATTTACTCCTTAACCTGTTCTGCGGAAAAAAAAAACAACTGTGATCCTCCAGGAAAACATATGCTGAAGACAGTTGGAATCTCATACCTGCCACTCCACATTCCCCGATTGCTGGGATAGACTTGCTTATCCTCTGCCTCATATTCAGAGAATAATTATTTTCCACAAACACTGGACTGTCTCCAGTTTTTAACACTTTGCCCTTCTGCCATAGTTTTATCAGGATCAACATGTTCTGTCAGTATGATTGCATTTTTATTAATACAGGTCTTGGCTGCTTTCTCATGGTGAGGTGTGGAACATATACGAGATGTAACTTTTTAGTTAACAAATCACACTGTAGAATACCAGTCCAGTTGCTTATTTGTGCTTTCATAAAATTAAAAGAGTCTGCTCCCTCCAGTTTCTCTGGTACAGCAAAAAATGTCTGTCTTTCTCTATATGCTCTGTCCTCTAACTCTACCAGTTTTGAAACAGCTCTTCTTGAGAAATCTCATACTCAGTCTTTTCTTCATTTGCTGGAAAACTGATAGATTTGCTGTGAGCTGCAAAATTGAAATCTATTCCAAACTGATAAGCACACTTTTTGCAACTTAATTTGCACTGTGTTATATTTATACACTTGCCTATTATTTATAGTGGTGCTGTATTGTTTCGGTCTCTTGTTGTCTCCGCTTTGTTTTTTTCTCAGGGTAGCTCAAGCTAGTTTCAGGGAGGGGGTTGTTGAGCCAGCCCACATCCTAGCTGTTAGTAATTGCCTGAGGTGTATTTCATTGTAATTCCAATACAGACTACATTTCTGTGAACTGCTGGAAAGCTGATACATTTGCTGTGAGCTGCAAAGTTGGAATCTAATCCAAACTGATAAGTACACTTTTTGCAACTTAATTTGCACTGTGTTGTATTTATACACTTGCCTATTATTTATAGTGGTGCTGTATTGTTTCTGTCTCTTGTTGTCTCCACTGTTTTTCCCCACCCCTCTTCCCTGTCCTTGTTTTGGTGTTAATCTTGATGGCTTTGAAACTGCCCGCGCCTCTTGTAAATTTGTATTTGGATACTCCTCCTGGGCCTATCTCATTTGCTCAGTCAACTGAGTGCAGTGAGAGCATATTCTGATTTCAGGCACTCCTACTGTGTACAAAGAGAGCATTTGAGAAGGACAACCCCTGTAGCCTCTTAATACTGCTGTGTTCCCTCCCTCAAAAAAAAATGTATCTATATATATATATATATATATATATATATATATATATATATATATTCAGCTGCTCTTACTGTAACTGTCTTAGTTGCTGTTCTGCGTGCTATCTGTTCATCTGTTCAGTTGTTCTTACTCTGCACTTATTACTGCTTGTTAGTAGCCTTCTAATTTAATGCCTTCTGCACTTGTTTTTTAGTCATTTGTTAATTTAATTGCATTTCAACTGTATTTGCTGTAATATTGATACACGTGTGCTAGCCTGCACTGCATTTGAATTGTATTTACTGCTGTTTAGCTGCTTTTCTGTAAAAAAAAAAAAAAAAAAAATTCCTAGCTTGTTTCCTGCCTTTCCTGTATTTTATCTAGCCCAGATAAGCACTAGGTAACCTATCTACCACAGGAGGAGAGGTTTCTGGCCCAGAAATGATAGTTTATTGGCTGTTTGGGAAGCTCTTCCATCTCTTTCAACCTTCTGATTCAAAGGCCTGTGTTTGTGCTTGTTTCCTGCCTTTCCTGCTACTAGTCTAGTCCAGGTACAGATTTGTTGTATCCGAAACTCTTTGTAAGCTTCTGAGCCCCCCCAAGCCTTTTTGTGTTGGAGGGAAGCCTTCTAGCTTATCAGTGGGAGTGGTAAGCATCAGGTAGCCTATCTACCACGGGAGAAGTTGGTTTTGGCCCATAAATTGTAGTTTATTGGCCGTTTAGGCAGTTTTCCATCTCTTTCAACTTGCTGGCTTAAAAGCCTGCGTTTGCGCTTGTTCCCCACCTTTCATGTAACTAGCCTAGTCCAGATACAGAGTTGCTGTATCCAGGACTGCTGGTAAGCTTCTGAGCCCCGCAAGCCTTTCTGTGTTGGAGGGAAGCCTTCTAGCTTATCAGTGGGAGTGGTAAGCACTAGGTAGCCTATCTACCACAAGAGGAGTGGTTCTGGCCCAGAAATTGTAGTTTATTGGCAGTTTGGGCATTTTTTTTCCATCTCTCTCAAAACTTTCTGGTTTTAAAGCCCGTGTTTGCCCTTGATCCTCACCTTTTCCGTAACTAGTCTTGTCCAGGTACAGATTTGCTGTATCCAGGACTGTTTGTAAGCTTCTGAGCCCCCCAAGCCTTTGTGTTAGAGTGTAGCCTTCTAGCTTAGCAGTGGGAGTGGTAAGTACTATTTAGCCTGTCTACCACAAGAGGAGTGGTTCTTGGTCCAGGAATTGTAATTTATTGATCATTCGGGAAGTTGTCCATCTCTTTCAACTTTCTGGTTTAAAAGACCACATCTGCGCTTGTTTCCCATCTTTCCTGTAACTAACCTACTGGGTAGCACTAGAAAGCCTTAAACTGATACAAGCCTTTTAGCTTAAAAGAGAGACTTTGGAGTGATTGAGTATCAGTTTTCTGTATTTTCTTGCTGTACTTAAATGTTTTCCACCTAAATGCTGATTTTCCAGCACTTATTGTGATTTAAAAGCTTGTTTTTTTTCACATATTGTACTTATTTGACTTCCTGCACTTTTAAAAAGTTGTTTTTTGTTTAAATTGTTTAACTGTTGTAGGCTACACACTAAAGTGTGATAGCCTTTTCTGATAGCTTGTAGTTGTTTAAAGCTGTTTTAAGTGTACTTTTTACTGTTTTTGCTTTATCTTTTCAAAAAAAAAAAAAAAAAGTCTTGTTTCCCGCCTTTCTAAGCTAGTATGGTCCAGTTTTCAGGCTAGTGCTGAATTCTGGGCTGTGTTACAAGTTTCTGAGTTACCCATACCTTACTTGGATAGAGGGAAGTTTCTCTGTTCACCTGTGAGAGAGGGGAACTTTGAGCAGCTACCTATTCCTGGAGGAGTGGTTCCAGCCCAGAAGTTAGTAGTTTAAAAATCGTGTTTGCACGTTTTTGTGCACCGGGCAGCACCAGTTAGCTAGAGTTAAATTATTCCTGGCTCCACAAAGTCTCCTCTTCAGTTTTTCACTTGAAACTAGTCTAACTCTCAACCTAAGCACTCAAAAAGCATCCTACAGTCCAACACTTGCTCAGACCTAATAGCAAGCACTAATATACCCCGACACTTGACTGCCCAGAAGGGCAAGGCTCTTTATCCACCCCTCACCAACCAAGCGACTAAGCAGCTCACACCCTATTTAGGCATGACCAAAGAGCAACTTCAGGTGTACTCTCCAGTCCAGCTGGTGAATCTGAGTATCCTGAGGCACTGTTACAACTGCATCATGTACACAGACAGCCCCCTCCTCCTACCACAAAACACCAACATATGCGAGAGATGCAATTATACAGCCAAACTGGAGGCTAAGGTCTCTCCACTCAAGACTGGAACAGACAGTCATGAGGAGAAGGTTAACACTTGCACCACACCTCCAGCCTCACACAGACCTACTAAACCAGCACTGGCTAAAAATACACATAAATACACAAAATCATACTCGGAGGCTCTAAATAAAAACCTGCAAAAGCATCAGAAAACTCCAAAGCAGACACCCACAAAACCTGCACCTCCTGTCACAAACCAGACAAAACACAAAACACAAAATCATTGGGCCGCACAATCACAGCCCTTAAGGCGAAATAACATACCTAGCACACTAGTAATAGGTGACTCAATAGTCAGGCACACTGACTCACTAGGCTGGACAAGGAGAAGGTTACTGTTAGCTGCCTGTCGGGAGCCAGAATCCATCACATAACATAAGCACTCAGGTCACTCCAGAACAAGTACAAATATGACTCTGTCATTGTTCATGTTGGTGTGAATGACCTGAGACGTACCTCCTTGGACTACATGAAAAGAGACATAGAAGAGCTCTCTGATCATGTAGCCCAGGCAGGTATGACCCTGACCCTGAGTAGCATCCTGCCCTCACCAAGAATGACACCTCAGTATAAAGAAAAAATGATCAATTTCAACAATTGGCTAAGCTTCTGATGTCATGCAAAAGGGATCCAGTGTCTGTCAGCCTGGGATGACATGCTCGACAAGCCGCGTTGCTTCGCAAGAGACGGCTTGCACCTGTCACCCCTTGGCTTTCAAATACTGGCCAAGACTCTTGCTGTCCCCATAGTGCCTTTTTTTAGGCAAGGCTCAAAATTCAAACCCACCTCCAGAAACAGCACAAGTAAAAAAATGAGGGTTATGCTACTCAATGCCAGGAGTTTAAATCTCAAAATGCATGCGCTCGAAGCACTCCTAAGTATGGAGAAAGTCGACATCTGTGCAGTAACTGAAACCTGGTTCAGGGCTCCATAGAGCACTCCAGCACTACTGGGCTATAACTCATATCAGATATTTTGGCCACAGAACACGGACCGAAACACAAAAGGAGGGGGTGTATCCATATTCGTCAAGGATACCCACACCTCCAGGTTAGTGGCGCAGCATGATACCTCTGAGATCATCCACGTGCAGCTAACATCGGGCAAATCTGCAATGTAAATTGTGGCCTGCTAAAGATCACCCTCCATGAGCAAGGACCACCACTCCGCCTTTCTGGAGACACTGGAAAACATGAAGGTCCTACCGAACACCCTGATATTGGGTGATTTCAATTACCTTACCATTAACTGGGAAAACTACTTTAGTACAAACTCCCAGGCTCAGCGCTTCCTGGAATTTATCAACTCAAATGCCCTGGATCAGCTGGTAAACTCCCCTACCAGAGGCCACAACATATTGGACCTGGTCATCACCAACATGGGCGACAGATGTTCCGTACCGGAGGTCAACCTGTCACTGGTTAGATCAGACCATAAACTAATCACCCTGGATGTCCACACCCCACCTCCACCCCTAACCAAGGAAACCACAGTGAAAAACTTTTCTAAAGCAAACTTCACCTTACTTAAGGCAGAGGTGGTAAGTTTCACAGCCCCCACGCTAAAGAATAACACTGCCCAAGATGCAGAATCCTTTACAATTGCACTCTATGAGCACCTACAAGGATACATGGATCGTGACATCCCTAGTAAAACCAAGACTCACTCCCCTAAGAGAAGGAAAACAGTCTGGTGGACCCCTGCCATAAACAGGTTATACAACAAAAGGAGGAAACTAGTTCAGAAAAAAAGCAAATCCCAAAAAGGAACGACATCCCTGATTAGTATCAGTAAGAAACTAAGGTCCCTCATAAAATCATCCAAGGCTAACTTCGAAAGAAAAATAGCCAAGGATTCGAAAGATAACAACAAAGCCTTCTTTAGCTATGTCATGAAAAAAAGTGGCAACTCGCAGATATGCTCTGAGCTAGTGCAAAATAACACAAAATATACTGAACCTACTGATATTGCCAACATCCTGGCAGATAGTTTCAGTGCAAACTTCACCTCCCTCTAACCTTCAATAAGGGCCCACAATAATACCGGAAAAGTGTAGTGTCCCGGAAATCAAAGAAGCACAGGTGAAAACAGCCCTTTCAAAAGCCAAAAAACAGCATCAATGGGGCCAGATGGTGTCCCAGGCTGCATCTTGCACGAACTACAGAACAAACTAACCCCCCACCTAAACAAGCTGTTCAACCTCAGCCTCTCCACGGGCTACGTGCCCATAGAACACAGAACATAGCAGAGCACCGGTTATTCCGCTCCACAAAGGAGGGGCCACAAATGACCCTGGTAACTATCGCCCCATAAGCCTGACTAGCCTGGTCTGCAAGGCTCTGAAGCGCATCATCATGGAACTCATTAACAAAGACATTGGGAACCTCCAAACACTTCACCCGACCCAGTTTGGCTTTGTTAAGGGCAGATCATGCCTCTTCAAGACAGCCACCAAGGCCATAAACAAGGGAAAGGTGATTCACACATCCTACCTTGATCACGCCAAGGCGTTAGACACCATTCCTCACTCGGGTATTATAGAAAAACTCACCAGCCTGAACATAAACCCCTACATCACAAGATGGGTTGCCATCTGGCTTACAGACAGAACTCACACGGTAAGAACAGCGGGCTCCAGGTACGACTCTAAAACAGTCACAAGTGGTGTCCCGCAAGGCTCGGTTCTGGGGCCCCTACTGTTCGGCATATATTTCTCAGAAGTACAGGCAAACACAGGAGGACTATGGCTAACCATGTTTACCGATGACTGCAAACTGGGAGCCATAACTGACTCTCCGGCTGACACGGACATCCTTCAAAAAGGCCTTACTGAGACAGACACCTGGTGTCAAAGTCATGGCCTCAAGCTAAATGCCAAAAAATGTATAGTCATCCCGTTTTGGAAAAACAAAACACCCACAAATTACCACATAGGCAGCAGCCCCCTTAATACAGAAGAGGTAATAAGAGATCTGGGGACCCAGGTAGATAGTAATCTCTCCTTTGACAATCATATTGCCAAGTAGTTAGGAAATCCTTCTATGTGGCCCATCTAATTACTAAGGGGTTCGCATCTAGAAATAAAGAGGTTATAGTGCCCCTCTACTCATCACTCATCAGACCCATCATAGAGTACAATGCCCCATTTGGGATGTACCTCACAAGACACTTCTAACAGCTGGAAAGACCACAAAAGCACCTCACCAAGAGGATTACTGGCCTCAAACATATGTCCTATGCAGCCCGACTGAAAAAACTCCGCTCAGTGACATATCGCTTACTCAGAGGTGATCTCTGCCTGACTTACAAAGCCATGTCCAACTCAGAATTGATGGACATGCTCCACCTAAAGAAATCCAAGTTACTGCGAGCCACGTGCTCTAGTGAGCTAAACCTTGCCACAACAATAAATAGAACATGCTGGAGGGACAGATTCCTGTCACAGAGACTCCCCATGCTTTGGAACAAAATCCCTAACTACATTAGGCAGAGACCCTCACTAACACTCTTCAAGAGAAGCCTTGACGAGTGGATGGGTAACAGAAAATACACCCCTGGGATCACTTCATTGGCTCTGCTTGACAGAGGCTCAGTTAATTAAATCAATGGGGCGGCGAAAGCCGACACACTCTGGCTAGGCTTATAAATGCCCTCTGGCAGATAGCCTAGTACCTATGAACCTATTTTATTTTTGCAGTTTTATCAGTTCATTTGAATAATTGTTTAAAGCTTCTTCCATTTTTCCAACCTTTTGTTATTTGAATTGATATATCCCTTCAATGTTTCATTTATTTTAATCAGCTGTTATCACAGTTGATTTATTTTTCCTCTAAAATTACTGGAAACTCTTTCTTGTACCAAAGCTGGAGCTTGAATTGCTTTTTGCTGAACAGCTGCACGATTCTTCCCAATCAGTTTTTTCTCTTCGATTTTCTTTCAGGCTCTCTGTCTTCTTTGCTGGCATCCAAGCATTCTACTTACTAGGCAGTAACTGCATTTTACTAAAACTGGCAGAATTCTAGTCTTTATCTCATTTTTTTTCAACAATGGGATCAGTGTGCAGCTTTCTTGGAAGTCAAATGGGCTCTCACATATTGATATTAAACTCACCTAGAATAATTATATTTTCTTGCTGCTTGTGTGGGATAAAAATGACTGAATCACACCTTTACATTTCTATAGCAAAGAAGGGGAGGGAGGTATACAACAGCAAACTGGATATGTGTAATACTGGGTAAGGCAATGTCTGTTAGAAGCCAGTTTGGTTGAGATTTTGATGTGTGTGAGGCTCGTTTTATAAGCTGCACTTTTCTGTGAGAGTTATACAGCTGTAGGGTACTGCCTGGTCTGCAGTAAAAAAAAATAACTATATCAAGGAAGGAGCAGAGAGAGGAGTTTTCTGGTCTCAGCCAAAATTCAGGAATAGCTAGTAGGCCTGGATGTGAAGAGGTGTTATAGTTTTAAATTGATCCATTTTGTTTCCAATGCTTTGGGCAGTGAGAAGGTAACCGCAGAAAGAGTGTGGAACAAGGCTGTCTTTAAATACTACTGTGAAGGAGGAACGAGTATCTAAATGCAAGTAAGAAGTTATGCACACATACACACGTATGAATATAAATACACATGTACACACACATACATTTTATGTAGATATATATATATATATATATATATATATATATATATATATATATATATATATATATATATATATATATATATATATATATATATACATATACATACACACACGTGTGTGTGTGTTTTGGATCTAGGACTCTCCAGCGAATACACTGTTCACCGAAATGTAAACCACCGAACTCACTTTCGCGAAAGTGCATTTATCGAAAATGCACTTTTGCAACCCCCCCTCCCAAATATTAAAAAATAAAAGACTACTCACATTTATGTAGGGGAGCAAGCCCACCTGCACCCCCCTACTTTAATATTCTCACTCTGAGATCGCACTACAGTGGGGAAAAGGGAATATTCCCTTATCCTCACTGTACCGTGATCTAAGCAACAGGTTTGTTTAGCTGCACAATCTACACCACATGTTGATGTACAACTAAACCTACATGCAAACAACTGTTTGCTTACTTACCTTCTGGCGAAAGTGCATTTTTGATAAATGCACTTTTACAAAAGTGTGTTTGGTGGTTTACGTTTCGGTGAATCACACTGTGTAGAGACACAGGATGTGTTCCTGAACTGATCATGTTTAGCACAAGTAAAGGTAAATGAAACTATTTGAAATCACGCACTTTGATACGTCTACACTAGCAATGCATCTCAAATGTATCCCAGATGTTTTCTGAGCCTTTTTAGTTGGGATATGCAGTCTAATTCCTAGTCTAAAAATAAGTTGTCTAACAACTGAGAAAATATGTAGTAATGACACTATGCCAGTAATTCAAATGACAGAGTTAATTTGGGAGAGCGTGGGCCGTTTCCTTAGGCTGAACTGATACAGCTGCTTTTACAAACAAGTAATGGGAAAGGGTGCATACCTTGCTAACAAGCAATTTAACTTAGACTACAAACTCAGTTACAAATTAACAATAATCACAGTATACCTGGCTTGTACTTACTATACACGCGTTTTTGCACGATGAAAAGGAAGGAGAGATCTTTAGAGAATGTGTAATGTCTAACAGTAACAAAAAGAAATGTTGATTGTGATCCAATAGTTTTATCATTTCCTCCTTCTGCCCACAAAAGGTGTTCCTTGCATTTTCAATTTATGCCTATGGCACTGAGCAACCCAACAGTTAATTATTTACCTGCTACAAAGCATAATGTTTCTACTAGCTGTAACTGTATATTTTTGCTTTCACAATGAAATACCACTGTAATCCATTCTTATGCTTATTTTCAGCAAGTCAAGCTTGATTTTTTTTCACTCAACAGTGCTGGTACTATTCAAGATTTTAACTTTTACTTGGTGTCTGGAACCTTTGGTAACTTATCTGCTATTTGTTTTAAACAATGTTTCTAATTTTGTACTGCTGCAGCTTAACCTGGTGTTGTAGCCCTTCTTGCTGAGTGTCCGAGAGGGCCCAGCTCTGTGCTTTGATATCATGTAGGAGGAGGAGAAGGAGAGGAAACAATAGTCTCCTGTTTTTTTTTTTCCTGGCAACATTACAGGTTTTAGTATCAATCCAAGATGAGACATAACCTTGTGGTTTCTGGCATTTTACATTTAGATTCATTTTTATTTTTTTCAAATGTGTCTTACTGGCAAAACCCACAACACATCAGCGTACCTTCCTATAGAAAAACTCAAGAGATTTTCAATAGCATTGCCTTATGTTCTGCTATGGTCCTATTCAAAACTGTATACTGATGTCACTGCCCACAACTACTCTCTGAACCTAAAACTCACAGTTTTTCACAAAAAAATGAAAATGAAGATGTAGTCACACTTGCAAGATCCCCAATTCAATACATTCAAAGGTGAAAGAGCTTTCACTAAGATAGGTCCTGTATGCTGGAATCAGTTATCCACAAAACCAGAAAACACTGCATGGCTTTCACACCCAAACACTGCATTGCTTCCCTACCAAGTTAAAGGTACATCTTCAAGAACAGCATGAATGCAAGTGCATCAAACATAACAGAAACAAAATATTTAGTGACCAAAACCTAAAGGAAGGAGGAGTGAAAAAATATAAACTAACTGAATGTTGCAATGCAACTGCCTGCAAATAAAATCCAGATGTAATATTTGTTGAACAGCTGTAAACTTTTTATTATTTCTTATTTATTTTATTTAACATTTGTTTACTGGGAAAGTCCGACTTGGAATGAAGCCAGTTTTCTGTGGAGGCCTGGGGAGAAACGCTCCAGACACATGCATCTCTTTGTAACTCACATTACAATGCTTATACCGTCCTTTATAACGAATGTATGTCACAAACAAACGTTAGTTGTACCAATAGTGCTTACTTTTGCTTTTCTCTACTCTCCATGTGAAAATGTGTTCACAGTATTACTACAACTTTATGTACTCTGCACTGAGCTCAGGTCATAGCTAAAAAGGATCTGTAGAATGATCTACTTACCCAGTTAAGAAACTAAAAATTAAATCTTGCTTATTAATTTAATTGTAGGTTATTATTGTAATGGAACAATTGCTTCTGAATGTACAACCCACATTCTCTTGCATCTTCTGTATGACCTTGGTTAACTTTATTTCAGTTTTCTGTCAGCGTTGTGGGAGGACTTTGAATGTATACCGTCTATCACACCAAGCAGTATTCTTTTATTAAAAATACATGCAAAGTACAGTTAAGATTTTAATTTGTTTAAATTTCCTAAACCATTTATTGTGTTGTACTGTTCAGCTACAGTTAACAGATGTTCCTTTAATGACCAGAACAACTCTTACCAATTACTGCTCTGCTCTGTTTTACACATGGTAATCTACAGTCATTCCCCACAAGCCATTCAGTTCTCTCACTGGTTGCACCAGAATGCTGTAGGCTCTTACACTTGGCTGGAGTACACCAACTAATAACTCTGCAGTAATATTGGTTTCTTGACTGCCACCCACAATAAAAACATTGACTAATATTTATGATTTGCTAATGGAAGAGGTGTCTACACACAATTGTTCTTACTGTGCATATTCATTGGTTCATAGGTAGATACTAGGCTATCGGCCCAAGGGCCTACGTAAGCCTAGCCAACAAGGTTTCCTGGCTTACGCCACCCAAGAAAGTTTTTTCCTGTGCCACTGTCGAGCAGAGACACAGAAGTGATTCCTGGGGTGTATTTCCTATTTCCCATCCACTCATCAAGATTTTTCTTGAAGGGTGCTAATGAGGAACTTTGTTTGACATAGATGGGAACAATTACCTCATTTTTCCTGGATGAGAACCCTTTTATGATGAGGTGTGCCACGTAGAAGGACTTCCTGACTACTGTGGCAATGTGACTATCACAGGAGAGACTACTGTCCACCTGGGTCTCAAGGTCTCTTATCATGTATTCGGTGTTAAGTAGACTGCTGCCTATGTGGTAGTTCATGGGTACAGAGTTTTTACCAAAGGGGCTGACACTGCACTTTTTGGCACTGAGCTTGAGGCCATGGCTCTGACACCAGACATCTGTCTCAGAGAGGCCCTTCTGTAGGATGTCCACATCAATTGGGGACTTGACTATGGTTCCTAGTTTGCAGTCATCTGCGAACTTCGTTAGGCAGAGGCCTTCTGTGTTAGCCTGTAATTCAGAGAAGTAGATACCAAACAGGAGAGGTCCCAGGATGGATCCCTGTGGTACTCCACTTGTCACTGCTTTGAGGTCAGATTTGGAGTCTGCAACTTTTACAGTGTGGGTTCTGTCAGTGAGCCAGTTGGCAACCCATCTTGTGACATAGGGATTTATACCTAGTTTAGTGAGTTTAGCTATAATTCCAGAATGGGGGATGGTGTTGAAAGCCTTGGCGAGGTCAAGATAGGCTGTGTGAACCACCTTACCCTCATCTACGGCTTTGGTGACTGCCTCAAAGAGACCGATCAGGTTCAGAAGGCATGATCTGCCTTTCACAAACCCGAACTGGGTGGGATTCAGAGTTTGGAGGTTACCAATGTCTTTGTTTATGAGTTCCATGATGATACGTTCCATGGCCTTGCAGACCAGGCTCATCAGGCTAATAGGTCGATAGTTCCCGGGATCAGTGGATTTACCCAAAGTATCAATTTACCAAAAGTTGTAGTGTAGATGCACTACAACTTTTGGTAAATTGATTAAGCAGTGTCTCAATCCAAAATGAAAGGGTGTTAAAGCAATTTTTAAAGCTCTTCCCTGAAGAATATTTGTTTCTCACAGGTACTACTTTACCAGTGGTTCACTATGCAGTTCAGGGTTACTTGTCATTAGAGGTCACATCTGCCCTAGTATCCAAGGTCAGCTCAGCTCTGGATAAGAATATGTGTCCTAGTCCAAGACACTGGTCTAAAATGCTCCACCTTTTTTGTTACTACTTGTCACAGTTAAAAGTTTTCCATTTTAACTTTCATCTCATCCTTATCTGCCTCTTTGCAATGTCTGTAAACTGACTTTACATTTGCTTAATTATTTGACTTAGATGAAATCACTTATTACCATCATAAAAATATCTAAACATGAAAAACAATGAACTTCAATAAATTTCACTGTTACAGACAACAGCTGTCATTGGTTGGACTTGAACCTAGATTTTAATGGGCACAAGCAAAGCAGATCATATTTTTCATTTTATACTCAGTGAGGACTACGATAAGCTCAAACTCCCAACAACCCTGATCTGAATAAGGACTGATGGAATCTAAAAGGGCTCAAAAAACTGTCTGTGAATCACCTTAAGTTGCTGTGACCTTGTATTTTTTTCTTTCTGTTTTTGTAGTTTTTCATTTATCTATATCTGAATCTCAACTTCCAATTAACTTTCAACTGGTGCAAACCCTGAATTATTATAAATTATTTATCCTACCGCAGTTTCAGAAACTGACGCTTCTGAAAACCAGGTGCAGTCGTTATGCGTCTATTTCTTATAAAATTAGATAACTTTACGGTATCATCTTATACTGGAGTCACCCCATCTTTCTTAATAGCCAAGTTCTCAGTTTTCTGGGTATTTTTCCTCCTGTTCCAAGTTTTCTGAAAGCATATAGTGGTTGTGATATTCCTTCAGCTAATTTGCATAATCCTTCTCACTATGCCAGCCGTAGAAGGTAAAATTTACAACGGAACTGGGTTTAAAAAAATAACTGAGCTAAGACTGATATGGCCATACCTCAAATGCTTTTCAAATGTATTACTGCAAATGCAAAGCTGCTCCTCAAGAAATGGCTCCCCTGTGGTAACTGGTATTTTTTTCCTGTAATGTAAGCAATGCTAAGACCTAAAAGTGATGTGTCTCTAAGAAAGAGACTAATAATTTACAAAGCTTAGTTGTTGACAACCTGCAAGCCACAGATGTTAGGATAAATGTAAACATACAGCATTATTTGCTTTAAAACACTTGTGAAAAATATGTTTTTCTATGAAACTGGGACTTTACTTGATAAAAGCAACAGACTATTTGTATGTTGTGCTGTAACTACATGCTGTTCTCTTTACTGATAACTACTGTTTAGCACCTAGATGCTTTGTAAAACAAAATAGTGATTTGTGATCTATAATGAGGTCATGAATGCTTCTTTGGTCTTGTTCGTATTACCTATTATCGATACAGAGTTGAAGGTCACTGATAGAGTACAATCAAAATAGAATGAAAGTAGAATGGACAACCATCAGTCAGAAAGAGATTGACTGAAAACATTGGTATATTTAACCTTTAGGCTAAAAGATTAATTGATGTGCACACAAAGATAGCCTATGTATGCCTCAAGTATTTAGTATACTAAACCTGTTTTACATTGTAATATATATATATATATATATATATATATATATATATATATATATATATATACATATACACACACACACAACTAGGAAATGCAGGCGTTGTGCCCAATATACTGGGTTTTACCCCATCCAGTGTAAAATGTAACATTGCTGCAATTAGTAATAAAGCTTTTTAACTGTAGTAACGTTATCTGGCTATAGTACTCCTTTCTGGGCAGTCCTGAAATACACAATACTCTTAAAACATAAACTTGTACCAACTTATAGTAGAAACTACACTCTCCATTTTGTTGGAAAGACCCCATATTCAATCAGTACTCACCAGGGAAATGCCTGTTAGTAACAGGGGCCAGGCATGACAATCTATTACTCATGGCAAAAATTTGAACTATCACAGCATTTTGGCTACTTTATACTATCCCCAAACAATAATGAACACAAGAAAATTAAAGCTTGTGTACGGAAAGTCAGCTTGATGTGCTTAGTTACAAAACATTCAAAGATCTAGCATCTACAGGAGTACTCTGGGAAGCACACAAGTATCAGCAGTTACACTGCTCTTGTGGGAACAGTGGACTGCACAAGCACATACTGTACACTGAAACACATGAAATGTCATGTTTCACACTACTTGGCTTCCTCAGCAGAAGTGAAAATCATATCTCCAGTCATATAACCAGTCATATCTCGTATATAAACACTACCACTATATAAAGAATGGATGTCTGAAGCATTTATTTCAGTAAAAGATTCATTAGAATACCACATAATAACGACCATCAGCATTGACTTTTGACATGCTGATAGCCAAGTAAAAGGATTTCTTAATATCATTGCTCCTACACTGTTTGCAACAATACTTTTTTTTGCCAATAATCCTTAAAATGGTCCCAAGGGGACAAGAATCCCTTGACTGTTTGTAATCTACGCAGAACTATATACTCTTAAGATTCCATGTTTATTAGTGTCAAATATCATCTGAATTTAGGGTAATTTTAAAAACAGTTGGGAAACTGGAGTGTACAACAACAGTATAGCAGTACATTTGTAAATGAAAGGGCTGCATAACAAAAGCATAACAGATTCACACAGAGAAGCATAAAATAAATCAATTTGCAAACCTCAAAAAAGGATAATCAGATACACCCTGAGTAAACAATCCATAGTTATTAATTAGATTAATATAAAAAGCACCTTGAATAAACTAACCTTCCTTAACTGTAGATAAAATTCTATAATCAACCATATAACCAAACCACACACACACATTATACATGGGCGCGCACACACACATTCATACACACACAGAATCCAACATCCCCTTAGAAGCCTCCAGGCCTAACCATATATTTTATCTCACATGGCTGAGAATTAACAAAATTAAAGTACTCACAAACTTATCCGACTACCATGAACTGTAACAAAAGCTCTCCGTTACCTCTATCCAAGATTACAATAACTTGATTTTTTGCCCCCTTAATGATTGTTAATAATAGTTAAAAGATGAGATGCCAGGTTTTTTGCTAAACCAAATTAAAAAAAAAATGTGTATTAGAGAGGTGTATAAAATCCCTTGATTTAAATGATTGCAACAGAGAACTAAACATCACTAATACAGTTATTATTAAAAAAAATAAATATATATATATATATATATATATATATATATATGTATTAGTACTTCACACCTGCATATCATGTAAAAACAAATGTGTACTTTATAATTCTATATAACGCTCTTGAATTTATAAATAAGCAACAAATTCAAAAATGTTAATGTTAAGTTTATAGTTGTTAATGCAAAAGATTAGTTTGATTGTTTTGTTTAAAGAGTGACAGCTCTTCCCGTGAGGGAGAAATGAAAGTGAAGAGCTCCAAACAATACTTGTCTTTATGGAGAAATATGATGGACTAATAAACCTGCCACAGTTCCAAAACATCTAGCAGACATGTACCTTAATAAACTCTAAGTTAGCTGTAAGCAAATTAACTAGTTTTATCCCAGACAAAACTGTGCAGTGCACATAAATCATCCAAAGAATGTTCTAATCTGAGAAGATTAAGAAAACAGTATATTTTCTAGTGTATTACTTAGGGCTTAATTCTCCACACAACCTTAAAGCAAAAAGCTACACTTGAGAAACTCAACATGGAACACGTCAAGAAATGATAACCTGTACAGGAGAAAAACGAAACAGAGCCAATATATTTGGAAAAAAAATGGAGGAGTAAATTACAAAGAAACAAACGGAATATGTGGGAACCACACACAGATTAAACATTCGAGAGGTTTGGGGTTTAAAAGAAGGCAGTTGGGAGTGAATGAAATTTGTTAAAAAGAAAACCTGTAACACACACAAAAAATAATAGTAAATGTTACTACAATTAACTTTCTATGAATGTATTGGATGTGTGACATGTATTAAATCATCTAATTTTAAAAAAGATGTTAAAAGGAAAATAAAACAAGCAAAAAAAGTAATAATAACCGTATAGTGTTGTGGGAATATTAGTACTACATGGAATAGCAAGACACTTTTTCAGTTTCTGACTATGGTGGATCTTTGCGTGTACTGTTAGATCATTTACAGACATCCTGTTGACATTTATATATATTTTTTTAGATTTGTTTTGTTATGTTACCATGTTTATGTTGTAAACATGGGTACATTACTTTATAAATCTTCTCTGAAAAAAATGTCCATGACCACTGGGATTTGCTCATTCATTAACAAAGCATAAGATGTGCGGACCACTTCCTTACTACTGATCTTGTTACATTAAAAAAAAAAACTGCTTTGAGGTAAGTACTCTTATTTATAATCATGTATACACAAATCATGATAATAACATTTACTCCATTACAACAGAAATGTAAACAATCCTGTACTTCTCTCTTCTAACATTTGTTCTTAATCTGACATCTTCCTAAAAGGTTCAGAAAATGCATCCTTAAATCAGGTGCTTCTTTGCCAAAAAGTCCTTGCATTAAGCGATTTTCTTAGAATTAACACACCACAGACGTGAAGCAGATATTTTTGTCAGAACCATTAATTAAACTCAAGTACAATCATCATCTTCTTTCGCTGTTCCCGTTAGGGGTGGTCACAGCAGATCATCTGTTTCCATTTCTTCCTGTCCTCTGCATCGTGCTCTGTCACACCAGCCACCTGCATGTCCACTCTCACCACATCCATAAACCTTATCGTAGGCCTTCCACTTTTCCTGTTACCTGGTAGCTTCATCCTTAACATCGTTTTCCCAATATACTCAGCATCCCTCCTCAGCACATGTCCAAACCAACGTAATCTTGCCTCTCTGGCTTTGTCTCCAAACCTTCCAATCTGTGCTGACCCTCTGATATACTTATTCCTAATCCTGTCCACCCTAGTCACACCCAGCGCAAATCTTAACATCTTTAACTCTGCTCCTGCCTTTTTGTCAATGCCACTGACTCCAACCCATATAACATAGCTGGTCTCACTACCCTCTTGTAGACTTTCCCTTTCACTCTTACTGGCACTCGTCTGTCACAGATCACTCCTGACACTCTTCTCCGTCCTGCCTGTACTCTCTTCCACACTCGCCATTACGCTGAACTATTGATCCCAAGTATTTAAACTCATCCACCTTCGCCACCTCTACTCCTTGCATCCTCACCATTCCTCTATCCTCCCTCTCATTCACACACATATATTCTGTCTTAGTCCTGCTAACCTTCATTCCTCTTCTCTCTAGAGCATCTCTCCAGGGTCTCCTCCACCTGTTCCCTACTCTCACTACAGATCACAATGTCATCTGCAAACATCATATTCCACGGGGAGTCCTGTCTGATCTTGTCTGTCAACCTGTCCATCACCATTGCAAATAAGAAAGGGCTCACAGCTGATCCTTGATGTAATCCCACCTCTACCTTAAACGCATCCGGCACTCCCACCGCAGACTTCACTGCTGTTACACTACCCTCGTACATATCCTGTACCACTCTTACATACTTCTCTGACACTCCCGACTTCCTCATACAATACCACAACTCCTCTCTAGGCACCCTGTCATATGCTTTCTCTAAGTCTACAAAAACACAATGCAACTCCTTCTGACCTTCTCTGTACTTCTTCATCAACACTCTCAGAGCAAACATTGCATCTGTAGTGCTCTTTCCCGCATGAAACCATACTGCTGATCACTAATCATCACATCCCTTCTTAACCTAGCTTCCACTCTTTCCCATAACTTCATGCTGTGACTGATCAATTAAATCCCTCTGTAGTTACTACAGCTCTGCATATCACCCTTATTCATAAAAATCGGTACCAAAACACTCAAGTACGATGAAAAACAAAAAAGCTGTAAGAGCTAGGAGCTTTGTTAGATGAATTTATGTTATTGAGTGATGACCAAAGTATATGCAAATGGCTTTCTTAAACAGGTTAATGATTTTCTTCTGAATTCACAGTAGCTATAATACTGATTTCAGCTGGGAGAGAGTTCCACAATTTAGGTGCCAGAGCTGAAAAAGCATGTGCAGTGAATGAGAATGGGTTTGTGGGTCTGGCCAGACCTTGAGCACTACTGGCTGGTATTATAGAGCTAGTGAATTGTACTTCTGATGGCCAATCTATGGCTGGGAGGCTGAGTTGAGTCACTGTAAGAATTTTATGGACAAGGCAAAGGAGCAAGCAATATGTCTATTGGGTCCTCTATAGTGTGCCAGTTAGCCTGCAGAACTGTGCCATGGATGTTCACTTCTAGAAGAGAGGAGGATGAATCTGCAAATGCTTTTGAGTTTTTTGTTTTATACAGGCATGGGCCCACCCATAGTAGGGAGCTTCCTAGAGGAGGCTGAAGGATCTTTTTGACAACTGCAAACTGTGATATCTAGTCACATCCAGAGAGGGTGGAACTATTTTTTGCTTTTAGATTGGCCATGTGTAGGTCACACTTAAAATGGAATCAAGAGTGACATCCACATATTTGAAAGAGAATGTTAATTTCGCTACTTACATGTTGAAGAGGGTAGAAAGTATGGGCAACTCGCTTAGATTTTGAGGAGTGCAGAACATTACTTTGGTCCTTTTGGGTTTCACGGTTAGCTGCCTGCATAGCAGCTATGGTGTGTTGATTTTATAAAGTGTGTTTGAGTTATTAGTACTGTAGCAGGCAAAAAAGTGGTAGAAGACTATGCTAAGATTATATAGGATAACACTGTGATTACAGTTAAAGGGTAAAGAGTTAAAAAGATGCTGAAAGGGACTTATGCAAGAAAAGAAGCTTGGGAGACACCTGCAGTGATTTGCTGTACTGATGACAAGAAGTTGTATTCTACTGAGAACATTCTATGAGCGATAGCTGGTGAACCAATCTAAGGTGGAGGACCTAAAGTCTGGGAATGCATGTGATTTATGTAGAAGTGTATGGTTGAATGAATCGAATGCTTTGGACAAATCAACATACTGGGTTCCAATAAGGTGCCCCTTACTTGTGTTACCTATTAAAAGCTCCTCCCCACACCCCCCATACTCACTAAAATTTTACATCTTACTTCTATTTAACTCCTAGTGTTTGGCAACTAACTCTTCCAGAAAAATAACATGCAACAGGTTAATTGGCAAGTACTAGTTCAACTACTCTTGTGGGCCATTTTAAGCCTAACCAATTTTCCTTTTAGAAGTGAGAATCAAACCCTGTACCTTCTGTCTCGGATGTAAAATTATACCAACCGTCAATAAAATATATACATTTTTGCTACACTACAGGCGTGTACACGTCTCACATTTATACGTTGTATTTAACATTCACTTCATTATTATACCAATTGATAGGTTTGTACTATTCTTATTTTCAAGTTTTTCTTTTGCTATACTGTGTGTGTGTGTATATATACATATATATATATATATATATATATATATATATATATATATATATATGTGTGTGTGTGTGTGTGTGTGTGTGTGTTCTGTTTTAACTTATTTGCTGCGACTGAAATAGATCTACAATGGCTCAATCCGCTGCCACCGATAAAAAAAAAATGTAAATGAAATAATTAAAATAAACATTAACTTTCACTACTACCTTTGATCAAGAAGGGCTTGCCTTTTGGAACGGAATCTACGCCGGTAACAGTAAACATTCCACTATCATCTTGGATTTTCGCTGTCGTGTTTTTCTCGCCTGTAATCTCGTGAATGGTTCCCTGCATCCATACTACAGTTACGTCTAAAGCAGATTTTCCCCACTGGACGCTTCTGTCAAACCAAAAAGAAATCTGTGCATTGTTTTTAATTCGGGACTCACACCGTTTCAACTGATGAGAAAGAATTTTAATTGGGGGCGACTGATACTTCCAGGGAGTGCTTTTACACTGCGGAACCGCAGCAACATTATCCATTTCTTCCTACCGGAAAGAAAACAAACCATGCGCCTTTTGTCAACAGACAAGGGAACTAACCAATTAAAGGAAGGAAGCGTGAGACCTGTTGTCCAATTAAACAAAAGAAAATAACAGACATAAAAACTAGTCTCAAACTGTGGCTGCCCTGACGGACGATTAGCCCCGCCTAGATTAGTAAATCATTTGTGTAATGTCTTCAAGGGCAGCAGCTGTTTTCTGAGTGATTGATATTCAAACCAGTAACATACTAGGGCGAATGGTAGGCATATCTTGCACGGCGTATCCTTCTGCAAACGTCACGGCGCGGAAATTCAAATTTGAACAGCAGTGTGGCAAGAAGAAGAATACGAAGTCTCTTTGCTGTTTGTTCAAAGTATTAGTAATCATTTTATTTTTGTAGCCGTTTAGACTTTGAAGAATAGGATGGATCCTTTCACGGAGGTGAGTTTTTACGATCACTTGCTGAGATCAGTCTTGTCTTGGTTAGGGACATCAAGAAAGAAGATCTTTGGGTTTTAACGTCAACAGTATTGCCTTGCGGGATGTTTTGGTATGTATTTATGTTGTCAGTCTATGCGGCATATCGAGAAACTTGGCTGCAAACTCGAATAGAATATTCAAAACTCCTCTTTAAGCGTGTTAACTCTGTTTTAAGTAGTAGTAATTTGCACTAAGATTTGTTTAACCGCGTAAATATAGTTTCACTACATTGCATGCATGTCTTCCCCCTTTTGTCAGTCTTTGGGTTCCGGCAGGAAAGGGTTTGTGAGCCACTTGATTAGTGTGAATAAAACTAACTATAATGTAAACACGTTGGTGTAAAACAACAATTTTCTCTTCTTTTAAAGACTGCTCCCCTCCAGTAAACCGAGAAGTATGTATTATTTTGTTGCTGGTAAGATGACATCAAATGGCCCAGATTTAAATGTCTTATTGGAGTGTTTGCTTGTATGCGGGGGAGAACGGGACACTCCCCTTTACATTTATTTTTTACACGAACGGTAGGTATTTTGACATAAAATGTCAAGCTGAAAGTGAATGCCAAAACTGGACTTTTGAATTAGAGCAGTTGTGAAAGCACGTGTGTTCAGAGTGGATTTGTGTGTTAAATAAATGTGCTTTCCGCAAGTAATTGCAGGATTCACGTATATCATGCATGCAATATATACTCACAGAACGATAGCTTTCTTTTGTACAGTTTGTTTTGCACTTTGTAAAAGTAGTGTGACATAGCTGGCCGGGAGACGTCTCCAGTAATTCACCCTGGGTGTGTCTCAGTGGTGTTGCTGTGGTTTCTTCTGGCGCTGTTGAATGATCCAATTGTTTCCCTAAACTCCAAATTCCGCCACGCATACACTGGGAAATTAATACTGATCTGCCCAGTGGCTGTGGCCTTTTGTGAGGAAGCAAACTCATAAGGTTTACATTTAACTTAAATGTATATTGTTGGAAGTCTTTATTGTGTGAAAATGCCTCTAAAATTAATAATGTAATCCGAAATCCAGTTGTCTGGTGTCTTGGAGACTGATAATGTTCTGAACAAGTGTACTTTAATCCATCCCGATTTGCTGCATGACCAAAAATGTATCGAGTAGGTTCTTTCAAGTGAATTTAACCTAAGTTCATAGGTAAATGGTAGGCTAGCTGCCCTTGTGGACCTTTTTTAAGCCTAACAGTTTCCCTTTCAAAGGTGGCGCTCAAACCCTGTACTTTGTGTGGTAAATGTTGTAGATGTACTGACCATTGGTATTTAGTGTAAAAGATTATGATGATATGTGGGAATGAATAACCTCTAGTGACAGAATAACTGTTCCAGACATGAATCATTGTGGTAGGAGATGTTAGCTGGGCACGAGTTGTTTAAAAGAGGTCACCATGCTCTGCAGACAGTGCTGATGGCACTGTATTGTTGAAGTGCAATTTTGTAAAATCTTGTTGGTTTTTTATTTATTTTTTTCCTTTCTTGTATCATTATAGTAATGTTGGTCTGATTTAGAGTTGCAGAGTATGTGATCTACAGCTTATGATACAATTACCTAGTATACAAATAAATTAAACTAAAGCTGATCTAATTTGTATGATGTATATTTCTAGATACTACATGCACCTGTGCTTGAGTTGCTTCAGTGCTTACCATACTTCTTGTATTGTCCCTTCATTGCAAGCATAGCTCATAACCTCTTGGCACAAGAAGTCTGGACGAAGGCCAAAAATTGGGGTGGATTTTAAATATTGTTACTATAATCTGTTAAGGTTGCTAGAATAAAAGGATTTGTGTTAACGTGCATTTTTCTGAAGGTTGTGAGGTCAAACTCATATGTATGTCGTAGCTTGGTGGCTTCAATCCTCCGTGATTTGCCAAAAAATCCAGTTTTTATGAGTAACACACCGCAAAAATGTGGACATTCTGTGAAATCTGTACACTTATGAGGCAAAAATGTGGACATTCTGTGAAATCTGTACACTTATGTATGATTGCAAGTCAGTGTCTTTGTACTTTAATCTTGTGTGCGTTTTTTTATATTCTACTACTCTTCATGCTGTAACTCAGGGCTGTGGTTGAAATGGACCCATTGTGGATCAAACTGTTATCTCAGTCAAATATAAATAAATGTATACACAGTGCAGGACAATAATGCAGGTGATGGGATGTGATCAGCATTGCAACTAAGTTTAAATGGACATAAGGAGTTTGCTTTTGCATGGCCTCCTAGATGGCTGGCTAGAGACTGAATCCTTACAGTAAATACCAGCCTTTGTCTTGTTTGTTTGCTTCACTGTGTTTTGATTTTAGTCATGTTTTGTAATATATGAAAGCAAAAAAAGTGAAAGAAAAATATAAATATATATCTCGTTTGCAACCTGGAGGCAATAGGGGAAAAAAACTTGGAACACAACATAACTCAGGGCTGTGGTTGAAATGGACCCATTGTGGATCAAACTGTTATCTCAGTCAAAAAATATAAATAAATGTATACACAGTGCAGGACACAATGTGTTCTGATCTCTGAAATGTATAAACTTCCTGTTCCATTTGGTTATTATAACTGTTTTAGCTTTCTTAAGCAATATTATGTTCACTGTTACTTTTCTTAATTGTGTTCTGATCTTTGAAATGTAAAAACTTCCTGTTTTTATTTTAGTTTATTAATCCTGTATTTACCTTGTAACAAAATTTTTTATACTTTTTGTATTTTTGTATGTGTGTGGAGCTTTTCTCCCCGGGCCTCTACTGAAAATGGATATATATCCAGCTAGACTAGCCCGGTCACCAAATGTAAAATAAAATAAATAAATAAGATGACAGACGTGAAAATATGTGAGTTGTAAAAGTGTAAAACTCTACAAAGGCAAGACTAATAAGATGGGGGAGAGAAGTTTTATATTGTATTCAGAAACCTTTTCACAGTGGGTTTGTGGTAGTGTAGTTAATACTGTAACATCATAATTTAGAAGCAAGGTTGGCGACTACTTTAAGGATAGATTTTGCTCATGAGAATAAACATGTATATGGTGAGAGAAAGTGAGAAACTGAATGAAAAGGGACAAAATATTGTAGCTGCCCATAGTGGTGAGGTTCAGTAACAAATGACCAGAGTAGATTGATATGAGTCTGCACCACTGAGAGCTGATTTGCTTAACTGTACATTAGGCTTGGGGGGGGGGGGGGTGCAAATTAAAACGAGCTGCACATCTTTCTACTTCTCTTGTTGATGGGGAATTCTTCTCATGGGTACTCCTGCATAACACCAAATGATGTCAGCATAGTAGTACCAAATTACCAAGCCACTTCTGTTGACTAATCAAATAGTTAGCTATATGCAACAATTAAGCAAGAGCAGCAGCTGTGGGGGACAGTCACTCAATTAAATATGAGACTGAAAGTAGGCCTGAGTCCCAGTATTTATTTACAATAAATGTAAGAACTGTCTTTTATAAATAAATGTAAGCAATGTATGTTTTGAGTACCTATAGTTTTTAGTTATGCTTCAGGTATTCTTTGCTGTTGAAGCAATAAAATAGCAGTGCATATGAAAAAAAAATGACAGCCAGTTGTAAATGCATGTAATGGAATTTTTCTGACCAGAATCTAGAGTGTGTTGGATGCATCCCTCTTTCTTTCCTTTTAGGGAGGTGTCACCAGGGACTCCATAAAAAGAATGTCTAGTAAAGCTATGGAACTAGTGAATATAACTCTTGTCGAGCTTTTCTTGCTCAGTCAAAGGAATATAGAGCAAAAAAGTGGTGCCATCGAACTGCTGGTTTTGCCTGCTGGTGAGGGGATACCCAAGCATGATAAAAATCCTGCCCCCCGCTGTATATTCACATTTTTAAGAGAACATTTTGGTGCTGTTTTATAGCTTTCTAACGCACTGCAGATCATCTCTGTCCATCACTGTCTGAGCTATTTTCCTTTGTACCTACCTTAAGTTATTGCACATACTCCAGCAGCTTTGATAAATGTTGGCAGCTTTGCTAAAACTGAACACTTTGAATTATGCAGGTGCAATAAGGCACACTTACTTCAGACATTGTTTGCTGCTGTCCTACATTTCTGAGCTCCATATGCAGCAATGGATTAACAGGCTACTTTAGAAACTATGCTTCCCCCTGGTAGATAGAAGGGGTATGAATAACATGCAGGGGAACGTACTGAAACGCTTGATTCACAAAGATTTGTCTGCTTGTGGCGTCTTTGTTTGGTACCAGTATCCTTAATAGTTCTTCAGAATGGTGCCATTGTCTTTTGCAGTACCACTACATTGTATGTCAATAGATGTATGTGCAATTTAAAAACAATGAATGCCTACAATTGTGGAATAGTGCATCATTGATCACCATTGCCAATCCTTTGCTTTCATCCTGTTTGCACTTGCTTCCTTTTTATAAGTTGAGCGGTCTCAAATGGCCACTCAATTGCTAACCAATTACTTCACAACTGTGGTTGACTCTGAAGTGTGCAGTAGTCTGAATATGGGACTCATCTCATAGCATTTTCCATTGTGGTTATAAAATGTGCATCACAAACCTATTTTAGATGACAGTTCTTCATGCAAAAATGCAAGGACTCAGTAAATGGGAATGCTTGATGGTCAAAGTAGTAAAATCCATCTGTTTATATATGTCCTAGTTCTATAATTTTTTTTTTCTCTGTGGCATGGTGATAAACTGAGTAGTTAACAACTAAACTTGAGCGAGCATAATGTGAATGTGTTTTATTTTACTGGAAAAGTCTAACTGGGTATTCAGCAGAGGGCTTAGAAATGCTCCAAGAATTTATATATTTAATGCACCAAGGTAGCATTTTATGCATATGAGTAGTAACAGGTTGAAAACAAGCAGTTGGCTTTAGGTTGCATTTTTTCGTTTGAATAACGAATTTGGAGATATCAGTAATATGATGATATTAAACTACTTTGAGAGGTAATTGCATGGTTTGAAATGTAATATTTAGAAAGTGATTGGAATAGACTAATCTGTGACCCCACACAGTTTGCGTTCGTCAAGGGGAGATCGTGTCTGTTAAATTTGGTCGACTTTGAGACAGTCACCAAAGCCATGAGCGAGGGGAAGACTGTGCACACCGCCTACCTTGACCTGGCCAAAGCCTTCGATACTATTCCCCACTCAAGCATAATAAACTCTCTCAACTAGGCATCAATCCGTATGTTACCCGATGGGTAGCAAACTAGCTCAATGATGGAGCCCACCTAGTCAAAAAGGGGGCGCCACCTGAAGCAGTAGACCAGTAACAAGTGGTGTACTCCAGGCTTCAGTCTTGGGGCCTCTGAGAAATACTTTTCTGAGGTGCAGGCCAAAACCAATGGGTTATGGCTGGCCAAGTTTGCAGATGAATGCAAGCTGGGTGATGTAGACATCCTCCAAGAAGGTATCACTCAGACAAATGAATGGTGCCAGAAACATGGCCTCAAGCTGAGTACCAAAGGATGCATCATCATCCCCTTTGGGAGAGTGACATCCCCACAAATGATCCCATTAATAACTGCATGCCTAGGACATTGTCATTAATCAGTTGTGAGGGATTTGGGCACCCAGGTTGATGGCAACCTGACTTTTGACCACCATTTCTGTTGTACAGAAAGCCTTCTACATGGCCCACCTCATAAGTAAGGGCATCTCCTCCAGGGACAAGGAGGTCATACTATCCCTGTATTCTTCCCTTATAAGGCCCACTCTTGAGTGCAATGCACCTTTCGGTATGTACCATGCAAAGCACATGCAGCAGCTGGAGAGACCACAGGTTCCTCAGCAGGCGAATCCAGGGCCTCAAACATCTACCATACACAGGCTAAAAGCCCTATCCCTCTACTCAGTTTTATATAGATTCATCAGAGGTGACCTCTGGCTGGCATACAAGGCTATCGCAGACCCCCTCCTTGATGAGATTGCTGTATATCTGCGAGTCAAGCTCCACTCGAGTAACCCGCACGTGCAGCTGCAACCTGGTCTGTGACAGCAGGACTTGGTGGGACAGATTTGTGTCAGAGACCCCCCATCTGCAGAATAGACTCCCTGTCCACGTCAAGCAGAGTACCTCTTTACCCCTTTTTAAGCACAACTTGGATAACTGGAAAGGAAATAAAATATACACCCCTGGGATTCCAACTGTCCCCCTGCTGGACAGGGGCATTGGGTGCTGACTTGTATAAACATGGGCTAAACTCTTGGCTAGGCTTATAAGGGCTTCAGGGCCAATAGCCTAGTAACCTCCTATGATGAACTTAACATTCAAGTAAGAAACATTGTTGGAAGCTTCATGTTTGTCATGGTTGGTCAGGTGATACTGGTCAGATTTTTACACATCTGACTGGGTAAGCCAGCTGGAAAATTCCCTCGTGTTTTCCCAAAAGAGGGACACTATCAAGTTGAGTGGGTTATTCAACGTCACAGTAGGCAAACAAAAGTGAAAGAAATCTAATCCTGTACCGTAGCATGTCATGGGCACAGGAAGCAGCTCAATCCTGTACCGTAGCATACCATGGGCACAGGAAGCAGCTCATTAACTGGAGGCTTATTCCTATGTGCCAGCATACCATGGGCACAGGAAGCAGCTCATTAACTGGTGGCGTATTCCTATGTGCCAGCATACCATGGGCACAGGAAGCAGCTCACTAACTGGAGGTGTATTCCTATGTGGCTATGCTAGCTGTAAGAAGATTGGTTCTTGGGTAATGTTTTTGCTGTAGTGCCTTTTGGCCTGGGCCACTCCTGAAAAGGGGCTTAGGGCAATTGTACTTGCCTGGTAACAAATATATAAGCAAGAAGGCTCTGGGTTCTATCCTTGTACTGGTTGCTTGGATTCATATTTAGTTGCTGTCACTGTAGTTCAGTATGAGGAGTGGTACTGTTTTTGTGAGGTGCCAGCTTGGGTCTCTCCTGAAAATGAGCCCTTTCTATGGGACTAATCTAGTCAACAAAAGTACATTTCTTTTGCAGTTTACCTAATTTTGTTAAAAGATCCTTTGTGCATTTATTAGTCAAATTAATCTTAATGTTGTGATTTTTTTTTTTTTGTATGTAATGTAGTTTTGTTTGCACTTAGAATTTTCATGCATGTACTTTTGTGTGTGCCGCATTACTTTTCTGCTCAAGATCAGAGCTTTGCAAGATGCATCTGTATTAACTAAAATGGAGTTAACATGAAATTCCATTGTTTTTAAAGTTTGATTTAACTTAAAACTTTAATCTTTCAGGTACTACCGTCTGCTTTGACAGTTAACTCCGCCAAGACTGAGTTGGTGAATTTTGATTTACACAGTGCTTCTTGGAACCGTTGATCTGGATTGTAAATTGTCAAACTGCTTCTGTTAAGAGTTTGTATTTATAAAGTCAGCATGCCTTTCCTTAAATGGTAGAGGATGACCTCATCAAATAACTGCCTTGTAGAACCTGTAGAGTTCCCGTCTAGCCTCTCTGCTTACAAAGCATTCTGTTGCACTGCTTTTGAAAAGTGTTGCAGTTAAGAGGTTGGACTTTGATTCAAATATTTCCTACTGTAAAGTTGTTTTATCACTAATTCGGATGTCTGGCTAATACTATATTTGGCTTGTAGAGGAGATAAATCTTCACTTTCATAGACTACTCGCATGAGACATTTTTCTGGAGTCGGTTAGTTAGGGGTGACCATATACCTTAGCACAGTGCTTTATTCTTGCAAACTGATATGCCTGTGTTGAATTTGCTTTTGTGCAGCTGGGTTCTAGTAATGTACAAAGTATTGTCTTATGATATGATATGAAAAAACCGTACTAAGACACCACCTAATGTGCATGTTGGTTTAAAGTGAGCTTTAAAGAATAACTTTCTTGTATTTCATAGAATTTTAGGGGTTGTGTGTGAAAGCAAGATTTTGAGCCATCATGCTGTGAAACACTTGATCCCAGTAACCTGTATCAAAGCAGAACTGTAATGGGGTGGGGGACCATGACCAGTAGCAATGTCTGTATGTAATGCGTGTGTGGCTTTAAGCCTTGTTTTGTTTTAGTCCTGCTTCTTCCCTGGTGCTAAGTACTTGCAGGTTTCCATACACAGCCTTTCACTAGGATCTGGCAAATCCATTAAAGCTTTTAATTTGTGATTGACAAAATGTTGGTAACAGCTTTCCTTTAAGAATATTGTTGTCTAATAAAAGCAAGGCTGACTAAATCTTAGGAAGATTTGTTTGTACCTCCTTCATATGGAAGTAAAACTAGGCAATGATCAGTGGGACTGGCCACATCTTTAAGGGGGCACATGTATGGCTATACATGACAACCCGATTTGTTTCTAATCCTAAAGACTGGTCTTAAAGGTAGTCCAAGTATTGTTTTGTTTGATCTAAAGCGGTAACTTTTGGGAATGTTACTCTGATATAAGAAATCCATGGTTTTCACTTACAAATGTACTTGAGATGGGGTGAATTTCAAAATGCCATTTATGTTCAGGTTTTGGCATGTTTGCTTGTTTTAACTACAGCTGCAGGCAGTCCTTTAGGAGGTTGAGGAATACCTTAATTTAAAAAAAAAAAAACTTTCACAAGCCTGAAAAGTAGATGTATGTACGTATACATATTTAGTTGGTTAGGCTCATTGGGAAAAGGGTCTCAGGGGTAGCCTGGGAGCACTAAGTGATTACTGTGTACTCTTCATGGCTTCAGCAATTAATCTGTAGTAGCATACTCTACTTTTACTTACAAGCTCTGTCTAACAGAAAACTTTAAAATATAAACAGTTCTGTTTTTTTTGAAAACTATGGGCAGTTAACTTTTTGTTGCACCTTTAAAATGTGTGCGTATGCATCTATATAAGAATATACAAACAGAAATAATAATTCATTGCATGTTGCTACGTGAAGCTTTTCTCTGCACTCTGCTGGAGAAAGGGCCTCTGATTATCCTAATTTAACAAACAAATCTGAAATGCCAAATGTAGACGTATTTGTCTATAGTTGTAATATATAATGCACACAGATCTATATATTAGTGGTATAGATGTAATGTATAATGCACACAGTTATGTATATATTAGTGGTGCACACACCTCCTTTTTGTGTGTGTGTGCACATTTTATGGTTGTGTGCATATGCATGTTTGTCTTTCGGCTTTTTCCTGGTAAGGGGTCGCCACAGCGGAACTCTGGTCTGCTAGTGATTGGCAGTAGATTTTTTTTTTATGAAATGCTGAGATGCCAGCTCATATAGTTCATAAAAATACACCGTCTTTGTGTTCCCATTGGTAGCTACAGTTTCTGTTAAATTTTTGCCAAACACTATTATTCAATGGTGCCTTACTTCAGGACTGGCTTCTGCCAGAAACCACTGGAAATGTCAATGTTTTGTTTAATGTTTTAATTTTACTAGTTAAGTATACTAAGACAAAGCAGCATATCCTCTTCGGTATATGCTTCCAGGAAAAGGTCTATTGCAACAACAATTTTAACTTTTGAGTGTTTTCGGTCCACATTCTATTAATGGCAAGCATCGGTCCTAGCTGTTTGGACATTCTTCAAATCTGCCTTTAGGGTAATTTTCCTATCAAACACTGCATGCACACCACAGATTTAGATTTTTGCCACACTTTTTCTTTCCGTAAAGAATGCTAGTCCCGCATGCTGTGTTTTTGTTTGTTTTTTTTTTTTTTGTTTGTTTTTACATAACTTTTGAGTAAAAACCTTTTCCCCTTATAACTCCTTTTGTGACTTTTTTTTCCCACTTTTTTTGTCAGCCATTTTTTGTACGGAGGAGTTTTTGGTTTAGTTCCTTCTCCATGTAATATCTGCGAAGTCGTACCACTGGTGTGCCTGTGGTGAGGCTGTACCACTTGCCAGTATATAATACAGTGTCTTGTATCATGCAGACCACTTCCATCCGGAGTTGTAGGTAACTGTAAGTTCAGTTTTTGTACTTTGAGCTATTCCGTCCTCTCAGAAGCTTTGGGCCTTGTAAACCCAAAGACTAAAGAGCAAAGATATTTTGTTTTCTTTCCTTCCTTCCTAAAATTATGAAGGTTGTAAAGTCTGTTTCTTGTCAAGTCTTTCTTCCTTTTTAAGACAGCTAGAAAGGTAAAACTTGCATCCTGTTTTTGGAATGTCAAAGGCTGAGTGGTTTTCTTCTCCCATTGAGCTGGGGACTTCAGCTCAGCTACACAGTGATCTGCCCATTTCCTGCTCTCCCTGTAGCTGATTACGACAGACTGGTAGGAAGCCATATCTAGTGCTTTCTTTCTATCCTTGGATGTAAGAAGCTCTTAGGATCTGCTTTCATCACTGTCTGCACTAACTTTTTGTATAGGTCTGTCTTGTAATGCTATACTATGCAGTTTCTATACCGGCCATCCCTTTGTTGTAGGTCCCTGTGGCCTTAATTGGCCCAGGTGGTGCTTGTGACTTTGATGCAGCTCATGCCAGCTACTGAGTTCCCATTGTTTATACTGATACTGCCTTTGCTGGAGTCTGGTGCATTTGTACTGTTATAGTCATAAATAAATAACATTAAGAATTTACCTTGTATGCCTTTAGTCAGGAACAACACTTCAGGATGTGCAAACAGAATTTTATTTTTACAGCTCTGGAAGACTGTCTTCGTAGTAGATGTCAAAATTGTCTCTCGAGACAACCCACATTTTTTATACTTTTTTTTTTTTTTTTTTTTTTTTTTTTTTTTGCAGAAAGCATTATATAAAGTGCCATTCGGTTCTATAACACCACAGTTTGCAATTCAGTCATTTCTTGATTTGCTGTCCTGATATGAAGTTTCATTGGGGACCTCCTGTAGAGTTTGAGCAAGATTTCCTCTCCAAGAGGAATCTTGATGAGTGGATGGGAGATCGTAGGTTTACCCCGGGTATCACTTCTGTGTCACTGTTAGATAGAGGCACAGTATACTAACCTCGAAAAAGGGCATAGCAAAATAAAATTAAAATGGGTGGCGAAAGCCAAACACATTCTGGCTAGGCTTATAAATGCCCTAGGGCAGCTAGCCTAGTATGAACCTATGAATGGTGATTTCAAGGATTGTCCTTTTGCACTCCATACCCAGGATTAAAATTTGAAAGTACTTGCTCTCTCCAGTGGATTGCTCGCTTATTTCTCAGTCTACTTGCTGGTGGGTGTTCAAAATGTTGAATAGCAGGAGTAATATAGCCTACAAAGGTTCATAACCTAGTACCAACCTATCAGCCCTAGGGCCTATACAAGCCTAGCCATAACAATTCCCTGGCTATTTCTTCCCACACTATTTACTTCCCTGGACCCCTGTCTAGCAGGGTGACTGACGTGATCCCTGGGGTGAATTTCCTTTCTTCCATCCAATCATCAAGGTTCCTTTTGAAGAGGGCCAAAGAGGCACTCTGCTTGACATGTATGGGCAATCTATTCCAGAGTCTGGGGAGTCTCTGGGTCCGGAACCTATCTCTCCAGCATGTTTTGTTTATTGTGATGACAAGGTTTAGATCCCTGGAGCGTGTGGCTCTGAGGGATTGGGATTTCTTTAAGTGTAGCATGTCCAACAGCTCTGGGTTTGACATGGCCTTGTATGTTAAGCAGAGAAAGCAAATCCAGACCAGTTTGTAGGCAACCAGGGGTAGGCACGATTACCACAGATGTAGTAACTGTCACTTATGCCCATGCCAAGCCCCACAGTCATAGCTTTTTAAGTGCAAAAACTCTTAACACACTTTCATTCCTGGTGTCATTACGATTGCTTTTCCCTACTGGTACAGTCCCATTTCTGGCATAACATGTGTCTCCATGATGTGTGGTTGCAAGCTGAAGAAAGACCACCTTTGAAAAATTAGTTGCATTACGCCAGGTTAAGCTGATGTCATTAAGGTCCTTTTCAAATGGCACCTGTGATGCAGGGATGAGAATCCTTGCCTTAGAATGATGTCTAAGTGAACATATCCAGCAGTTTTTGTTTAGATCCTTGGCATATTGCCAAAGGACCAGCAAGAAACGTTTTCTCTCGACCAGTTTACAGAAGGGAACAGCAGCAGTAACGAATCCAGTGACAACAAGTACTTTTGCTTTATCATGGACTACTACTGAAATTTACCTTCTCACTGGGCAGATGATTCATCTGTCACACCTCGATTTCTCTCTGTTGCCTGTGATAATTTGTCTGGGGTCCCCACATGATAGGTGGTCTTGCAATGAGATGAATGGATCCACATTGGTAGTCCTGCACAGTGAACTGCACTCAAAGTGGTGAGCAGGACCTGAAAAGACCCCTTCCACCTTGGACTCGGGCAGTTTTTCCTCTGGGTATATGTAAACGTTTTCAATCATCCAGTTGCAGTTTATGACTGGGCTGGTCAGGAGGCTTTGGTAACGCTGCTCTTATTGCTTGATATTGCTGCAAAATTTTGAGGAGTCTTCTACAATAAGAAATCCTAGCATCATCTGACAAAGTTAAATTGGCATTTCCCACTGGAGGGGTAGCTGGAAGGGCCATGGGTCTCCCCATTAATATTTCATATGGACTCAATTTCTTGGTGGTATTTAGTGAGGCTCTCATGCTCATTAATGCTAAGGGAAGGGATTCGGGGCCACTTTAAATGGGTTTCAGCACAAATCTTCGAAATTTTATTTTTAAGGGTCCTGTTTACCCTTTTCACTAATCCAGATGACTGGAGATGTTTGGGGCAGTGAAGACTCAATTTAGTATTAAAAGCCTTTACATAACTCTCTTTAAACAGATTATTAAAATGAGTTCCCTGGTCACTGTTAATGCTGGGTATACTGAATCTTGGTATGTAATTGGATAACAATTTTTTAATAACTGAATGCATCAGCTTTGCGACATGGGTAAGCTTCCACCCATGCTGAGAACATGCATACACCAACAAAATAAATTGTAAATGATTAGTCTTGGGCATCTGGATGAAATCTAGCTGTATGTTAAGAGGTCCCCAGGATGGAGGTAAACATGCAGATTTGCTGTTGGCATGTTTGCTTATGTTATATTCCAAGCAAATACTTTACTATGTACAAATTATAGTATCAAAGAGTGAGGGGCATACCAACTTAGAGTACTTTGATTTTAAATAAAACTGTTTTACTTGTATGGGCTGGTAGGATGATATGCCCTTACCAGGTAAGGTAGCAAAGAGGCAGGCGCCACCCAGTCGGCTGACCAGATGTTGCCATATGCTATCAGCGGACTTCCCATATCCATCCTTGAGCCACCTCAGAACTTCTCCCAGTAATGGTTTAGCTTGAAAGGCTGACAACTTTTTGAAATCCAACACATCATTACTGTTGAGTTTGTCATAGTTAACGTGTACAGATCTTTACAACAATCTTATGCTTGTTTAGCAGCTTGGTCTGCCAAAATTATTGCCCTTTGTTACAGCATCTATGCCCTTTTGATGAGCACATTTGATTACAGACAGCTTTTTTAGGTAGTAAAATTGCATTTATGTACCCTGAATTTTTAATTCTATTTCCTGACTAGGTCAAACCGGCCCCCCCTCCAAAGTTGCCCAAAATCATATACCACCCCGAAAGCATAAAGGCGGTCTGTAAAACCATTGGCTACCTTGTCTTTGGCTAACTCGCATCCTTTTTGCAAAGCCACTAACTCCGCTATTTGAGCAGAGTGAACACCCTCTAATCTTTGTTGTAACAATATTGATTCTTTGGTGCAGACTGCTATTCCCGAGATCAAGTTTTCTGTTTGATCTCTCTCTCTTTACAGGAGCCATCCACAAACCGATGCATGTCAGCATTCGGTACAGGAGTGTCCTCCTTTTAAGTTCTCCCTAGGAGAAAGCAAATAGTTACACATGCACAGTCATGCTATTTACCATCCTCCGTAGTAGGCAACAGAGATGCAGGATTTAGAACAGGACAGCGGATCCGAGAAATAGATGGATCAGAAAGAAGTGCAAGTTCATATCTAGTTAGACGTGCAGTTGAGAGTGGTTGAGTTTTCATTTTAAGCAAAAAGAGATGATGCAGAATGAGGGACAGCTACTGTGAGATCATACCCAACACCACCGATTGTGCCAGATCAATAGAATGGCAGCAGTGGCAACTACCCTTAAACAAGGTGGAAACCCTTTTGCAACAGAATCAAGTGCTGTGCTGTAATAAACCAGTGGACGATGGCTGTCCCCGTGTGGTTGTGCAAGTACTCCTTGAGCAAATCTATTCTTTTTTTCATTTATCTGGTAATGACAAAGCTGGGGAAGTAGCATTTATCTGGTAACGACAAAGCTGGGGCAGTAGCTAAAACTTGCTTTAAGTTTTGAAATTAATTTTCCTCTTCACTATTCTGCATGTCCTCCTCGTGGTCGAGTGGCCTCCGAAAGACATGCGTGAATGGGCGTGCCTTCGCTGAAGGTTGGGCGTCTAATTTGAGAAAGTAATGGAGATTCAGTATATCCTTGTGGCAACTGTGACCATGTATATTGCTGTCCCTGATGAGTAAAAGCAAACAAACTGACTGTCGGGGTGAATATGTATAGAAAAGAATGCTGAACATAAATCTATTACAGAAAAGTAACTAGCTGTAGGCGGTATGCAACTCAGTATTGTTGCTGGATTTCGAACAGAAAATGTAAGCAGTACTGCATTATTTACAGCCCTCAAGTCTTGTCTTGTACAAATCTAAGTATCCTTCCCTGTTATTTTGACTGTTTCACTGAAAAAATAGGAGTATTACAAGGGCTTTTAGCTGGTATTATTATTCCCTGCTGTATTAGAGACTGAATTATAGGTTTGATTCCCTGCTCTGCTTCCGCCTTTAGTGGATATTGTGAATCTCTGGGGAGTGGTTTTGATGGATTTAATACCTGCTGTAGTAACTCATCTGCCTGTATGCTTCCAGCAGGCTGTTCCTCAGCTTTTGCTAAAACTGCCAATACTTTCCCCTCTGATTCTGGTGGAACATTTAGATACACCCCTTCTGGGGTACAGTAAATGGTACAACCCAGCTTACATAACAAATCCTCTCTCTAGTAGGTTTACTGGTGCACTAGTACTCAAAAGAATGCTTTTCTATCGGATCTAAAGAAATGGGGATGGGTTCTGAAACAGGATACATAACCATAGTATTTGTTACTCCAACCGCCTTTACTTTATGCTCTGATACTGGTATTTGACTATCTGAAGTAATTTTTAACACTGGCCTAGTAGCTCCAGTGTCCACCAGAAATGGGAGTTTTATTTGAATTTATTTTCATCTTAACGTCGGGCCCATTTTGATCTATAGGCAGTATAGGGTTAAGATTCACTTCTGTTGTATTTTCTTGACCTAGTCCCTTATGGAGCTTCTGACTCCTTCCACTCTGAGGGGGTGGTGGAGGAAAAATTGCATTATTATAATTTGGTTGCCACTCAAGAGTGTCTTAGGCAAATGCAGAGAGTCCATGTGGGCACTCCCCTCTCCAATGTCCTGCTTCTGCACAATTAAAGTAAGGTGTATTGCATGAAGCTGGAGGGGCATTGCCAGCTCGTTGCCAACCGGCTGCACCTTGTTTCTCTCAATTAGCACTTTTGCTAAATCTTTTAGCAATTCCTCTACCACTTCTCCTGCTTCTGCGTTGACCCCCTTGGGTAGGAAGTCTGTCAGTGTGCAGCAATGGAGGAGAGGTTTCGATCAGCCTTTTCCCACAGCAACCCCTTGCTTTTGTCCCTGCGGGAGCTCAAAAAGTTACAGCCCCAGCATTGCGGTCGGGATAACTGGATGGATAGGTACTGTGTCCAGAATGGACCACTCTTTAGGATCCTCTGAGGGTACCTTCACACTGTCCCAGCATGTTTTTGGGCTCATTATTTTAACACTGCATATTACGTCCTATCATGCGGTAGGCTCATGAATTTGTTTTAACAGTATATAGTCTACGTCCCAGTCATGCTATGGGCTCATGAACTTGTTTTAACTTTATTTTTAGCTTTTAACTTTCTCTTCTTTCTCATACATTCGTACATTGACAGAATAAAAACATTTCTCATACTTCTTACCTTTCAATCCTGAGGGTACCACCCTCGACACAAGGCACCTCCTTGTGTTAATTTTGTCCTTTACTGTATGTGCACATACATTTTATTATACTCATTTGCTGTGGGATCCTCCCATTAATGTTCTTCGTGTTTCACTGTTGCAGTCATTACATTTGTGTTATCTGCTTGCAGTAGCCCTCAGTCGGTCTGATTTAACAAAGTCTTGGGTTCTGCGTCTGATGCTGTCCTCCTTCCATGACGTCAGGTCGTCAGGGGTACAAAACATGCAGCCGACGCCATTACATCAGTCTTTCTTGCCGTGCAGTGCCCAAAGCAGAAACAGTTTGTAAGTGCCGGTCGGCAGACTCTTGAAATTTTCATTTTCGAGTTTCAGAACCGAAGTCTTCAAACTATGTACCCCGTTGGGTAACTTTTTTTTCTTTCTCCTTACCGATGTCAGTAAAAAATTAATAATTGCATTACTTGTGGAAAGCAAATACCTCGCAAAGATTTTCATTCGTACTGTATTCCTTGCCTGGGCCCTGACCACAACGTACTTTGCTGTCAGTTTTGTGCTGTATTTAATCAGCGCACTATCCGTTGTTTGTATATTTTCGCCTCTAAATATTTTGGTTCTCTGTTTAATTATCCAGAAATGTCATTGGTTAGCCACCCAGCTACTGGGATTCTGAAAAAAACCGCAAAGATAAAGACAGAGAGAGGCCGCCTAGGTCCAAAGCTGCCGATGACGCTTCTCCTAAGCCAGTTGACAGTACTCGGTGAGGTGCTTTCGCAGTCCCTGATACCTGCTGCTACTGATTCGCAGGCCTCTACTGAGACCCATTCGGAGTCCGGTATGCCGCAAGATGCTTCAACTGTGGAACCTGCGGATGTCTATACCTTGGATGGGTCCAGAGCCACTGTGCAGGCACTGGCTTCTGAAGGTGTATTCAGGCCTATGGACTTGCATATTAAACCGCCTCCATCTTCATTTAGGCCTAAATCACGAACCATGTCTAAGAAACAGACACCCAGGCTGCATGCTCAGGCCCCTATGCCTAAAAAACAAATAAGAATGGCTGAAGATCTTAACTTTTTAATCTGGGGAAGCCAACCTCCCCCTTCTAAGAGATCTAGGACTGAAGTTGTTCTGACCAGGATCCAGATTTTCTGATCTGGGTTTGCCCTTATCTACTTATGAGGATTCTGTTGCAGAGGAGTCTCTTCCGTCTGCTTCCCCTCCAGAGGAGTTTTCTTTTGGTGAAACCTTACATACTCTAAGAGAGCATTTCCAAAAAAAAGAGGCTTGGGGATTTCTTACTCCTGCCTCAGCATAGGGCCTTTAGCTATACCTCCTGTACTAGACATAATTGATGATGCCTTTTCGTAATCTAGTTTGGCCCCTGATTCTTTGCCTCCTGCTCCCAGAAAACCTGACTGATATTACGGGGTTCCTGATTCACAAGTTTTTTTTTTTTTTAGAAATCCTATTGCAGATCCAGAGACTCACAGGGACCCAAGGGCATTAAGGCTTCTACTGCTAAAAATTCTACCCCTTCTGTTAGACTCCAGGGTGCTGGATAGATTTGGTAAGAAGGTTTACACTTCTGCAACCTTGGCCATTAGGGCTTTAAACTGCCAGTTTCATATGTTAAAGTATCAACAACATGTTATTGGGTTGCTTAAACAGAAAATTGTTGATTCCGGTGAGCCCCCATGCATAGTCTGACGCGTCTATTAAGGTTTGGTCCATTAAGAATTACAGGATTTAATGCATTCTGCTGAACAGGTTGGTAAACATTCTTTGCAATGTGGATTTGATTCATTAGAGGCCCCTTGCAGGGCTGCTGTTACTGGGTCTGTGCTCCGAAGGCATGCTTGGCTTAAGGAGAAGTCTTTGCCTGATCATGTTTAACTGTTGGATGCTCCTTTAAATCAGGACCGCCTGTTTGGCAACAAAGCTGAGGAAGTTCTTAGAGTTGGAAGATGAAGCTAAATCTATGCAAACTGTTAAAGATTTCTTTCAGCCTCCTAGATTTAGTAGGCATTGGCCTTCTAAGAATTGGTCCTTTCCAGCCCCTTCCAGGTCTTCTCAAGCCAAACCCAGACACAGCAGAAACCCCAGATTTCAGTCCCAGGGGACTCTCAAGACTAAGCAGTGGTGGATTTCCGCACCCAAATCTGAGAGTAGTAAGACTCCCCCCTATGGTAAACTGTCTCAATGACTTGCTTTTAAAACTTCCTAGCACTTCCCAAATTAATGCTCCTTTAAGTGGAAAGATTGGTCTGCAGGCCAAAAACTGGGAACTCATTACCCAGGACAAATGGGTTTTAAATGTAGTGTCCCAAGGATACAGATTCCACTTCCACACGTTACTAACACCAAGCGGGTGGCCAGATCTACCCCCAAATCAGTGCGCAGAGGACCAAAATCAAGTTCTCTAAGCATGGGGGCTATTCAGTTGGTACCAGAAGAAGGGACAAGGTTTCTATTAGAGACTTTTCCTGGTACCCAGAAAAGGCAGTACATGGCATCCTATCCTGGACCTTTCTACTCTAAAACACCTTTCTGGTGATTCCAAAATTCAAAATGCTGACTCTTCACCAGCTGCATCCTATGGTTGGCAACACTAAACTTAAAAGAAACACATACCTGCACATCCCTATCTGTTCTTTGCACTGCCCTTTGGCTTGTCTACTGTTCCCAGGGTATTCACAAAGTGCCTAGCTCCAGTCATTGCATTTTGCAGGCAAAGAAATATTCAAATATACCCACACCTGGACGATTGTCTAATTCGGGCAGAAAGCCAGGACATACATTTGAATCATCTGGCCTTTGTTCAAAGGGTGCTGACTTGTCTGGGGTACACCATAAACAAAAAGAAATTGCACCTGGTACCCTGCCAACAAATTATATTCCTGGGAGCAAGCTTGAATACAACTTCCCAGATGGCTTTCCTCACACCAGAAAAACGGATTCATTTGACAACCTACTTCAAACAAATGGCCACAAACACCCAGCTATCTGCAAGGCAAATACTGCAAGCCTTGGAGTTAATGGCCTCCTGCATTCTTCTAATTCCATATGCAAGGCTGCATATGAGGAAACTACAATGGTATCTCAAAAGCCTGTGGTGTCAACATTCACAGGATCTGGAAGCAATGATTTCTATTATAGCTTGCCTACGCTTGGCATTCCTTTGGTGGGCAGAGGCCTTCACCAAAACAGGGGACTACCATTCACACTACCCCCTGCCGCCCAAACCTTAATAGACGCGTCAGACTATGCATGGGGGCTCACCTGGTAGGGAAGTGCATTCAGGGCAAATGGAATCCAAGTCAAACGTACCTGCACATAAATCAAAATGAAATGTTAGCTGTACAGAATGCCCTGACAGCCTTCAAGGACCACAGTCTTCCAGGACAACACCACTGTCATGGTACATAAACAAGCAGGGGGGGGTACACATTCTTACCCCCTCTGCAGACTAGCCATGGCATTGTGGAGCACAGCCTTGAGCTACCAAGTGAATCTACAAGCTCAATTCCTGCCAGGAAAACTAAATACAGTGGCAGACGGACTTAGCAGAAACCTCATGGGCCCACATGAGTGGAAACTGGAACCAAGGATTTTCAACATGTTGACAAGCAAGTGGGGGAGCCCAGATATAGAGCTGTTTGCCTCCCCCCAGAGCCATCAATTGGACAAATTTTGCACAAGAATTCCCCACAAGCTAGCTTGGAAAGTGGATGCTCTATCCTTCAGTTGGAAATACCCTATCAGTTTATGCCTTTCCTCCTCTGCTCTCCAAGGTACTACTAAAGATCAAACAGGAAAGCCAAGGACAATTTTAATTGCACCAGACTGGCCATGTCAACACTGGTACCCCCTTTTGCGCAGTGTGTCACGCTTGGCCCCATGGCACCTGCCTCACTCCTTCCCTGTTGTCTCCGCAGGAGAACCAGATTCTGCACCCTCAGCTGCAAACCCTGAACCTAGCAGCCTGGTTAATTACCTAATCTCTCCTTTACCATCCCTCAGTAAATCTGTGATCATTGATGGATATAATTTTAGAGTCAAGGAAGCCTGGTACTAGAAAATTATATGCTACAAAATGGAAAATATTTTATGCCTGGAATCTATCCCAAGGGATAAGTGCAGCAGTGCCCAATTTACCTCAGATTCTACAATACTTGATTGAGATGCTTCATAAGGGCTTGCCCTTTTCCTCCAAAATTTATGCCTCCGCCATTACAGCACAGAGCCTCCCCTCTTCTCTCACCCACTGCTCAAGCAGTTCCTCAGATGGGCCAAAAATGTAAGGCCACCCAGGAGAGCTCCAACTCTAGCCTGAGACCTTAACTTTGTCTTGGAGAAACTCTTTCGAGCCCAGCTGCTACTGTAGATATAAAATTCCTTTCCTGGAAAACTGCTTTCCTTTTAGCAATCACTTCTGCAAGAAGGGTATCTGAATTACAGGCCCTTATGGCAGTGGAGCCTTTCATAACCTTTCACGTGGACCAATCCCTCCTTCATGCCCAAGGTGGTATCCTGTGTGGCTCTTAATTAGTCCATTCATTTGCCTACCTTCTTTCCTAACCCACAAAATAAAGGGGAATGGATAATGCACTCCTTAGATGTGCACAGACAACTTGGATTCTACTTGGACAGAACTAAACCTCAAAGGAAATCTGAACAACTGCTGATGGCATTTACTGCAGGGGCAGAGGGGAAAGCTATTTCAAAGCAAACCATTTCAAAATTGATAGGCCACTGCATTCATTTCTGCTACAAGCACCATGGAAAACCTATCCCACAGGGCATCGGACCCCATTCAACTAGGGCTGAGTCTACCTCCACAGCCTTTCTCAGGGGCGTCCCTACCAGGGACATTCTAGAAGCTGCTACCTGGAGTTCTGTACATACTTTCACCAAGCATTATCATTTGCCCATTTTCTCTAAATTCAGAGCTTGCTTTGCCACTGCAGTCTTGCAGGGCCTTATAGCTGGTCTTAATTCTATTTAAAATCCTCCTCCCAACCTTAGCTTTGGGAATCTACCCAAATGTAATGACTGCAACAATGAAACACCAAGAACATAGTACAGTTGTGTACACTTTCCATAAATGTAGATGTTGTGTATTCACTGTTGCAGTCCTGGTTACCCTCCCTCCAGCCCCCTTATACCTCTACTTTCCCATACTATGCTGAAAAAGCTTTTTGGTGTGTATGCTTTTTTGTTGGAGGTATATCCTTGCAATTATAGATTTAATTGCTTCCCATTAGGGGGGGGCACTTGACATCTGAGGCAAGATGTAATGGTGTTGGCTGCATGTTTTATACCCCTGACGACTGGACTTCATGGAAGAAGGGACAGCATCCGACGTAGGACCCAAGACTTTGTTAATCAGGCCGAATGAGGGCTACTGCAAGCAGATAACCCAAATGTAATGACTGCAACAGTGAATACACTCCATCTACATTTATGGTAAGTGTACACAACTGTACTTTACTCGTATACCTTACAACAACTCACCCAAATGTAATGACTGCAACAGTGAATACACTCCATCTACATTTAAATGACTGCAACTGTGAATACACTCCATCTACATTTATGGTAAGTGTACACAACTGTACTTTACTCGTATACCTTACAACAACTCACTCAAACAAAAACAGTCATGCACTTTTTAAAAAAAAAAAAAAAAAAGACAACTAGCAAAATGTAAGAAAAAAAACAAACCAACCATTTCCCCTTACAAAATAATTTCCCTGCCAAGGCTAGTGTGTTTGCACACCCTGAATAGCTGCACATCTGAGTCTGACTATTCCGTACAAAGCAGTGTGGAATTCACAGAAAATCTGTGGTGGGCCCTATTCCAGAACTGCCCTGCAGCAATACCAAAGTTCAGATCCAGAGAACGGCACCAAATTGTTATAGTCCTAAATAAATAACATTTAATAATTTACCTTCTATGCCTATAGTCAGGAACACTTCAGGATGTGCAAACAGAAATTTTATTTTTACAGTGCTGGGAGAGGTCTTCATAGCAGATGTCAAAATAGTCTCTCTGAACAGAGACAACCCACATTTTCCTTATCAAACTTAGTCATGCACTTTCCTTACATTACAATGACTGTGTCCTATAGAAAACCTTGCAAATGTCCTCATCCCTCGTGATTTTCTCCTCAGACTTCATGTGAACACCTTCCTATACACTATTCACCTGCTTCCAAGGGGTCTTGTTTCTGACCTTGGATGTTTCAGACCTGTCCTAGCAACAATGCACTCCTAGCCTGGAGGAGTCAGACTCTAACAACTGCATGCCTCACTTCATGCAACATGTATCATTCTCTCTTATTACGTACTAAAAGAATGCAGTTTTAAGAACAAGAATACTGTAGCTTATGAAGCTGTATTTTTCCCAGCCCTGTATACAAATTATTTGCTTTTTTAACAATCCTATTATAGTATCATTAATGAACTGAAATTAATATACATTTTTAATAAGCTGGTCTTGTCCCATAACAGTGCTGTCATTTCTTGGCACTAATCTTCCCAGCATCTATTCTTTAACTATCGATCTAGGGGCTTAAGTTGGAGCGTTCTAGTACTGTGCCACGATACTACTTGATGCCATCTGGTTTACCAGCACCTGTACATGTATTAGATGGGCCATTTTTACATTGGGCATCTATTGATTTTAAGCTATTCTAACAGATTAAACAAAAGGATACCAGATAGATGTTTTAATGTTGTAATAGTAGTGCCTTGGCCTGCTTTCAAGATGTGACTAAATTCAAATATCTCTACTGTGGTTTTTGACTCCTGTTATGGAGTCAGTATTTTGACTGGTCTCTTAAGTTATGAGATGCACAATGTAGGGCCACTCATGGCAGTCTTCTCTTGGAGTCTTTGCCCAAAAAAAAAAACACTAGACAAAAGCGACCAGTGACCTGCCAGAATGACACCGGAAGATGTGACACTCTGGTTTGAAGCTGTGTAACATACTAATGGGAAGAACTGAGGATAAGGAACACTAGTTTCTCAACTATTGTAGTTGAGAGGATGCCTTGCATGCTAAGGAACGAAAGAAAAGTCGAATGCTCCAAAAACTATATACTAATGTAATTTTGGATTGTAGGAATTTATGTATCCTCTTTCCCTGTGTATTTTATTTTTAAGTAGATAAGCCCTCGGTGTTGGTCGGTATTCTATGTGAACTTGAAGCAGTTAAAGATGAGATAATGGTACAACTAACTGTCTTTGAGAGTTTTCCAGATGGAATTGTTGCCCTGAGGGGGACTCTAGCTTTGGTCTAAGTTAAGTTGCTTCCTGTAATTATGTTGCTCTGCCAAAGTAAATTGAATGCTAGAACTATGAAAATCTAGATGAAAGCTGCAAATCTCTCTTTTTTTTTTTTTTTTTTTTTAAGGGATATGCCCCCCCATAGTGAGGTGGTGGTGTCCCACCCACAATACTTGTGTATTCCTTGATCCACACCAATGGGGAAAAGGGCAAACTCCATTGTCTTTAAAAGTGGCTTTCAGCAAATTTGCTTTGTGACATTCACACTGTATGAATGGGTTCTCCCGCAAATGCCTTGCTTCACTTGTCAACTGCTATTGGCGTTAATTCACTGTGCTGGCTGCCAGACTGTGAACCAAAGTAAACTTCATGTGGTTAAAGATGAGCTAACCAGAATAAACACTGACATCATGACAATCTTGTGAACTATAATGGATTGGAATGGGTCGCTTTACAGCAGGTAAATATCGTATTGTGTAATATCTGCGCACACATATTTTTCCTAAGAAATAAAGCTTAAGTTTTGAAAGGGTGTCGAAATTAGTCTTACAACCCAAAAGATGACCGAATATCTTTGTCAGAATTCAGAGCAAGTCTTTAAACGTATGTTTTTTATAGTAGAACTACACAGCCCAAAATGAGGAATTCCTGCTGTTTTAAGAGGACCTTCAACAGCATGTTTGCCTTTTCCCGGTTAGGGATCGCTACAGCGGAACTCCGGTTTGCTAATGATTGGCAGTTGATTTTTATGGTGCCGAGTTGCTAGCCCAAGGTACGCCCATTCACGCATGTCTTTCAGAGGCCACTCGACCGTGGGGAGGACATGCAGACTCCACACAGAAGGCACTCCAGCCAAGAATCTAACAGGAGAACCTCTTGCTGTGAGGCAACAACGCTACCGCTGTACCACCATGGTTATAAGGACCTTCAACAGCATATAATGTCAAAAATGTAAATTTGTCAAGTGATTAGAGTGCATGGTAGACATAAGAAATTGAGTGAGTAATGGGGAAAGTTGCCTAGGAGTACTAAGTAAGCAGGACATAGACTAGTAGCGGTCTCCTAAGGTAATTCACTTACCATAGAAAATGCTTTTCCCGACAACTTGAGGCGACTTTACACATGGATGCCTATACTTTGCAGTCAGGTCTGTACAGTCAGCAAAAGTGAGACCTGGAGCTGACTGGCCTAAACCATCAGCTTCTTGCAGCAAAATATAGAATTATATTTAAAGAAAAAAAACTTTCAGGCTGGTTGGATAATAGTTCAGCAGTCTTCATATGAGTGTTTATAGGGGTGAAGAACAGATTTAAGGGAATTATTCTTTGTAGGTGGGGTGCTTTTATGGCCAGGAAGTGGTAACAAATACTGCAAACAGAAGCTAGTACTTTAAGTCTTGCTGAATGTAAAGTGCCATATTGAAAATGAGCAGTACAAATAACCGGAAGGAAGAGATTGAATGGGAAAGGTGAAATCTCACCAAGAATCTTGGCAAAATTGAAGAAAACTTCAGTTATGGGCATGAAAAAGTGGGAAGGGCCCAAGTAGAGGATGTTAATGAGTGGTGGCTGGATTTTGCAGAAAAGCTATGCAAGAATATCAACATCGAGACATGTGTGATCTAGTACTAGACCATCTGAAGAGAGATCGGCTGAAGGAAGCCATGTTAAAAGGCAACTGGAAATGATGGGATTGCAGCTGAATTGCTTAAAATTGTATAAAAATGCTAATGCAGTGTTGCTTATAATTTGCTGGTAAATTTGAAAATTTCTTTTGGCCATTCAATAGGAAAAAGGCAATTGTATTCCAATCTGTAGAAAGGGCAATGGCTGAACAGTGCTCAAATTATCAAACAATTGCACTATTTTTTTTTTTTTTTTTTTAAATGCTAGCAACTTAATGCTCAAGAGGTTGTAAGCCAGATCCTAGTAACAGCTGTTGCTTTTTTTGAAGTCTTTGACTATGTGGAACATAAACTGTCAGGATCTTTAGAGAGATACTGGATCACCTCCCTGATATCCTGAGGAACCTGTATGCATAAGAAGAAGCAAATGTTAGAACTGATTGTGAAATGACTGGTTTAAGATTAGGAAAGGAGTGCAACAAAGGTGTATAGTGTCAGTCTCTATTTTAAATGTTTGTCCAGTATATGTGGAATAATGGGTTACTGGCAGGGATGACAATTGCCAGGATAAATATTAACCTCCAGACATGAAGGTGATAGTCTGGGTGAAAGTGAGGAGGAGCTGAGGGAAAGTGAGGAGGAGCTGAGGTTGACGGAAGTGAAGATGACTGGAAAAGCTGGCTTGTGCTCAGTGTCAGCATTCTGCCATTCATATGGGGGAGGGGGAAGAGGTTACAGAAGGATGCAGTTTAGCACAGAACAAATAGGAGGACTCCTGGCAAATATATACTAATTTCATGGACTTTATCATATCCTGACTTATGTGGTTCATTTATTGTGGTATTGGAAACCCTAAACATTTGGAGAAATTAAAGTGAAGACAGTAATAACAAGAGTATGTAATTCCTTTCCTAGCTCTACTTGCACCCCCCCATACACACAACTTTTCTATTAGCAGATATCCCACACTGGCAAAAATGTGGCAAGTTATGAAATTGTTGACTATTTACAAAATACGCATCTAAGGGGACCCAACAGACAGGAAGTGTGTGTGTGTGTGTGTGTGTAGTTTTGTTTCCAGGATCTTTTTGGTGCCAAAGACAAATGAAGGCCCTAAATTGCTTCACCCCCAAAACAAACCTGACTGTACTCCAAATTCATATATGTACTAGCCACTCAAGAGTTTCCATATACAGCCTCTCTTTCTTGATCCATGAATAGATGCACAGATCTTGCATATTGAGTCTTTGCCCAATTTATTCATTTTCTTGGTGATTACACTGAGTCTTGCAGCATCTGTGCTATAACCATCACAAGCTGGTGCACATGAGACCTCATTCTGTATAGAACACCACTTCACGAAGGTCTACTAATACCGTCTGCATTGTCAGAGGTCATTGTGTGCCATTGGGTTTTATTTAAGACACCTTAGTTCCTATGTAAGCAGCAGTTTTAATCGTGTCTGTAATCCGATTAAACTTGAGAGCCCTCTAATGGGAAAGAAAGTATAGTACTCTTAAGAGTTTTTGTATATCTGTTTTCCATCACACGAATCTCCTGCGGCTGCAAAGCGCATTGGTGGTTGAATACTTCTCATTTTTACTATGAGGAATTCTTTCTAGCTACTCCTTGGGGTATCGTGGGTGGAGGGTACAACAAGCAGACAGTTCAGAGTATCTGGTCCCTCTGTGGAGTCTCCTCTTCCTGTCAGTAGATGTAAGCAGTCTTGCTTACTCTTAGTTTTTTTACAACTCCCTCCCATGGAGAATAGCAGTCGTATTTTGCAAAAGCATGGTGAAAAACATAGGAGTGGGTCCCAATCTGAGTCTGGTAATGGGCCATTCAGTTTGCTTTGTTTTCTTATTGCCAGCCATATTTCAGGAGTGGCCAACTTTCTGGCATTGCCCACTTAATTTTTTTTTTATTCTCCTCCTCACTGTAGATGTACAGCTACTCCCAGTGCCTCTCACTTACCGAATCTGATGGACACTTCTTCCTTCCCCATATTTACTTCCACCCCTGCTTGGGGCTGTTGAAGTGACAGACTTCTATTGCAGTTTTTACATTGTTTTTCCTATCTTCTTATGCCATAAGTTCCTTTCTGTCTCCACCCCCCCCCCCCCGTGCACCAGTTTTACAGATATGGATGTGAATGTATTGTTTTGATCTCTGCAGTAATTAGGACAGTGTCCCCTGCCTGTTCCCTTTTTGGGCAGTTTCCCTTCCCTTGTGTATCCCCAACTTCTGCCAGGGCTGGTCTCTGGGGTGCATACTATCTCAGGATGGGTACATCCTTCTGCAATAGTGTCAAATACTTGCCTATTACCCATGATGGATTATCTCTTTATGCCACGGTACGGATTATGGTTGCTGTCTTGTAATGTGCCACAAGATCCCTGAATCAGTTAAACAGAAGTTGGTTGGTCTGTGGGTCAAATCTTAATGCTTTTCGGCTGCCTCTGTATTTTTGTGTAACAAGAAAATTAGCATTAAAGTGCAAGACTTATTCCTGTGCTGGAGGTTAGCCCAAAGATGTACTGGTGCATCCATTTTTATCCCCCCCCCCCCAATTCCTCTGATAATTTAAAATCGTACAAAACGTCTAGAGTTCACAAAGCCCTAAAATCCTCATTTGTACCTCTCTGCTTCACCCATGTAAGTTATGTAAGCTGGAAAAGCACTGGCTTCTGTGCATCTGGAAGACCCCTTCTGTTTCACTTTCACTTGACTATTCCAGTAATCTCCTTGGCATGGATGCTTATGGACATCTGAGAGTCCATGTTGATGGGGACAATGCCATATGCAAGGATGCCAACATTTGATTTCCCTGGTTGGACCAAAAGGTATTCAACTAAAGATGGATGGCCACATTTAAAATAGTTTATTCAAATCACTTTTCATTCAAATTAAAAAAAGTATTTGAAGTGCATCTCAGTTGGTGGCAGTCTTCTATTTGTCATAGATCATGGAATACCTGAGCTAGTGGAGTTTTCCCTTTTTTTTCATAATGGTATAATCTCGGGGTTGGTATGTTGGTGGGTGGGGAGCAACTTAAGCTTTCAAGTAGCTTACTTTGAAAAGCCCCTCTCAACAACCTCCCTTTCTGCTTCTCCAACATTTGACACTGTATTTTCACAAAATCTCGCAAAGACAACACTGATATCTGTAGCATGTGTAATGCATATATGTAGGTTAAAAATTAGAGCTGGGTGCACAAGACCCAGGATAAAAAGTGCACAATCCTTGTAGGCACACTAGTTCCAGGACTGGAAAAGATGACCGTGTAGAATCCTCAAAATAAAGAAACATCCCTACAATGGGGCCAGGCCCAGGGGAGGATAGCCCTCCTGTTCTAGAAAGTATTTCACAAAAATCGCAAAAACTGATAGGCCAAAGAGCCATAAAGGCAATAATGTGTACTACTGAGAATGAGTAAGAAATTATGTATTATGCAAAAAGCCCAGAATTTCCAGACACAAGATATACAAAACGATTGAGAGAAATTAGAGGAAAGAAAAATACTTCCATAGGAAAACTGTCACAAGCTTCAAATGAAAATTTGTGTTCATTTAATAAAACAGATTTGTGAAAGACTTTTTGATCTGTTTGGAAAAAGCATCTGAGGAAGTGTGAAAATATATATTTTCACACTTCCTCAGATGCTATTTGAAGAGTATAAAAATGAAATATGGACATGGGGGAAAGAAAGATCTGATGCGGTGAAATACTTATGCAAAGGAGACAGTCAAATCAATATAAAGAAGGCAGCCCCAAATATATTCGAAGAGAGATACAGGCAAAGGCATCTGCATATGGAAAATTTCACCAAAAAAAAAAATCAGAGGGAAAGTAGGTTTAAAAAAAAAAAAAAGTTGAGTGCCTGTGAGCGAAGTGAAGGATTTTGTGTAGAAGAACTAAGACAGGTTATCACAGCATGATGGAGTGAGTTCCCAGAGTAAGGAGACACTGGAAGATCAGGAGACTTTTCAAGAAATATGGACATGGTGAAAGAAAGAGATGTAAGTGTAATATTTATGCAAAGGAGAAAGCAAAACTAACCAATACAAAAAGAGCAGCAACAAAGCTATTTGAAGAGAAATGCAGGCAAAGGAATCCGGACATAGAAAACTTTACAATACAAAAAGACAAAGGAAAAGTAGAAACGGAGATTTTAGTAATGGAGAAGTTAAAGAAATATAAATTTGAGGTTATGGGGTACCTAAGTGAAGGATTCAGTGTAGAAAATCTAATTCAGAAAGCACCACAACAGGATATCCAAAGTATGGGGAAACCAATGGAACAGGAAGCGGTTGGTCAGGTACCATATGAAGATATTTTGGAGCTTTCCACAGGAAATCAGTATAAACATTCACTTGAAGCTAGACAGCAAGGAAAGGAACAGGAACCTGGAGCCTCTGCAGTCAGTGTTGAGGGGTGATAGGCCAGTAAGTTCCCATATGACAGAGCAGTTTCACTTCATAATACTGAAATATCACAATACTGAAACTCTGAACACTGCAACCAAAATCCTGAAAACACACAGCATACATATACTGAGTTTAAACCAGATAAATTATATTACTTTCCACCAAGTATAAGCAGGGGGGGGGCAAGCCTCCCTACCCCCTACCCCTCATGTGGGGTTGTACTCCAAGATTCCACTTCACTACACTAAGTGCAATCTTGGAGGTGATATATTTAATTAGCAGGGGAATGTAATTGGGTTTTTGTTTACAGTCAGTATATGTATCTTTTCTGTTTTCAGGATTTTGAGTTTCAGTATTTTGAGCTTCCATATTATGTTTTCTCATTTTCAGTGTTTTGATATTTCAGTATTATGAAGTGAAACTGAAAGAGCAACGGATGGCACAGGATGAAACTGAAGAGAATATGCCACAGCAAGATGCTATAGAACTTTCTATACAATGCCTACAGGAAATGGAAAACAAGGGATGTGCCCTCAGTATGGAAGAAAATGAGCTAAGAGAAGACTTGCTTGATTTAATAGACATTGATAGCGATATGTTAAGAACAATGAAAGAAATAGACTGCAAAAAGGTCAATAAAACCAAAAAGTCAGTATGATGAAACAAATTAACACAGTAATTAGGAATGCAGATAAAGATACGTGCGATGTAACAAGGCTACATTACTGTGCAACTAAGTTTAATAACACAGTTTTGCCACAAGAACGCAGGGTAGTGAGGGAAAGTAAGGGGAGAAATCGAATACCATCATGGAAGTATCGAATAGTGAAAACTATAAAGCAGTTAAGACAAGGTGTCGTTGTTAGATGACTATAGAAGAGGGATTAGCTCAACAAACATACTAAAAGATAGATGCGATAAAAGTAGTGTGCAGTATTAGAACAGACCAGGATCTATCATGCACTGTCTCGAATAACCTAAAAATTTCAGCACATACAGAAACACTTAGATATGCAGATAAATATAAAGGAGAAGTACAAAATAAGCTATTAATTGATGACCCAAAAAGGCTTTATCAAGAATTGGGAAACCAGTTAAAAGGAATTGAGTCTTCCAAAGAAAAAGAAATGGATACTTGTCCAAAATGTATCTGTGAAGATCTGTGGAACATAACAAAGATGCTGAATGGATAGAAGTAAAGTTTTAAAGGTAGAGGATGTGAAATGGGATGAAGTAACAGCCGGAGAGATTGAAAAAAGTTAAGAAAAGCCTAAAATTGGAAAACCCCAGGTCCAGATTCAGTACAGTCTTGGTTAAAAGCATTAACATCTTTGCACAAAGAGCTAGCCATGTGTAAGAATTATCTTCCCCTCTCCTGTGTGTGCGTGTGTCTCGGGCAATGTTCCCACTTGAGTGAAACTACAAGCTACATTAAAAATTTATAGACCAATAACTTGCGTTCTGACAACGTATAAACTATACATGGAATAGATTTTGACATAGTCATTTTAGAAGAAAACTCAATTATGACAGTAGAACAAAAGGGTAATAGAAAGTCATATGGAACAAAAGATCATTTGTTAATTTGGAAAAAAGGATAATTTGTTAAAAGTCCATATATTGGAGAACTGTAAAATGGTATGGCATGGATTGACTACAAAAAAAGTATTTGATAGTATCCCACATTCATGGGTAAGCGTGCTTAAAAATGTATGATAGACCCTGCACTGGTTGACTACATTATAGTGACTGAAACAGTGGCAGACCACTTTGCAATTAAGCCATGATAAAGGACAAATTATTATCCCAGGGATAAAAATTCAAATGGGGATATTCCAGGGTGACTGTCACAGTTTCTATTCTGCCTTGCCCTTAACCCATTAAGCTGTTTACTTAACAACTTTTGCCATGGCAATAATTTGGCTCCTAGAAAACAGTCTAAAGACGTTTTTTTCATCTTCTCTTTGTCGATGATTTAAAACTGTATAGCTCATCAGATGAGGAACTGAAAGCACAAATGCATGTTGTCAAAACTTTTTCAGATGCCATCAGGTCTTGATAAATGTGCAAAAGTCACATTTTAAAGCAGGAAACTGCAGCACCAGGAACCTATGTTTAGGACAAGAATGTGATATAAAAACTTGAGCAAGTTGGAGTGTATAAATATTTTGGGAATTGATGAAGGGTCAACAATAAAGCATGAACAAATGCGAATAAAATTTAGTAAGGAATACTTTAGAAGACTTAAATCCTGAAAACAGCATTGACTTCTGGGAACAAAATCCAAGCTATATACCAATTTGCTGTTCCTGTCCTAACTGCCTTGAAATTGATTTACATGTATAGGTCTTCAGTCTTGGGACTCCACATCTGCTGACCTCACAAGACACAAACATAGTGAAAGTTTTAAAACAGGAGTAGAATAACTCTAAGATGACTTCTCTGCTTAATGTAACAGAAACATATCGGTGTGAAGCAGGAATTGAAATGAACCGGAACCAAGTAAAAATCAGGCAGCAACTGAATGTGCCAAAAAAACAAAAGCAAGACTATAAGGTGAAGGAGCAGATGAGAAATGTGGAAAATGCATAAATATAGTTGCAAATATAGAAAACTTTTGGAAGAACCTCATGTTGATCAGGAATAAATGCATGAATGGTTAAGGAAAGGCAAATTCAAACCAAAAGATGAAAGGTTAATATTGGTGGCCCTAGACAGTGGGCTACAAACGCACTTGTTTACAAAAGTCTGTTGAACATGTGGGAGAAACAGACAAATGTAGGTTTTGTAGAATTGGAAACTGTTGCACACCTTGTTGCTACTTGTAACATACTAATAGCAGAAGGACTGTAATACTGAAAGACGTGGCAAGATTGTTGCACTGGGGATTGTGCAAACGTTATGGTACTGAAGTGGCTGAAAAACACTAAGCATGAGACATGAAGTATCATAGAAAATATGTATATTACATGGGATCACCCATTACCAACAGATCAAAAGATAGATGCTAGAAAACCGGATATAGTGGTCCATGAAAAGAAGCGTTTATCATTGAAATTGCCACACCCAGTGACTACAGTGTGTTGTGTACAGAGACGAAAAGTCATAAAATATCAGGATCTGCAGGCAGAAATGAGAGGAATGTGGAAGATACCCAGACAGTTCCAATAGTAGGAGCAATGGGATCTTTTTATAAAAAAGAATCTACAGCCATATTTAGATAGTTATCAATCCATGTAACCCCGTATGCATGTCTCTCAACCTTCCATCGCCAAAATGAGGAACACTCACCTTCATAATGTGGATCAAATGGGCAAAATGTGGAACACACACTAATGGCTTACTAACAACTTCAACTAGGAATGTCATAGTGTGGTTAAAATATGCTGGTCTTATAGAGAAACCCTTTAATGAATCAATATGATACATTTCTATTTACCATGGATTTCACTTAAATTCCTAACACTGAATGTGTGACACTCTCTTTCAGTGTGGAACTTTGAGGAACGTCGAGGAACTTTTTAAGACCCCAAATGAGGTATGTTTCTCGTAATGAGGTACACTTGAGAGGTATGCCTGTATGAATTGTAGGAGAAGTCATTACAAGGCACATTGTGGGTGCTGCGAAGAGCACCTTTGGCTGACATCAAAGATTGAAACACTACTAATTTCATGAACTTTAATCATACTTTGACTTGGGGAATGGGGTCCATTCCTGTCATGGTATTAGAAACCCAAAAGATTTGGAGAAATTGAGTGTGGACTTCTATGCCGACATGACTTTTGGAAAACTGGTAATAGATTACCACTCTGAACTCAAATCATTATATTTGAATAGAAGAACCTAGAATTTGAGAGTTGTAGGTTAGGGGTAAACGTAGAAGGGGATCTTAGGTTGTTGGGTGTGGATGTCTTCAAATCTGCTGGCTATGAAGAGAAATGTGCTGAAGATGATTAGCTTAACAACTAGGCCCACTATTATATTGCAGAGGGAGACCATTCGGATCACTTTCTCTTACAGACAGATTAAGTAGCCATCTGCTTTATTTTATTTATTTATTTTTTTCATTTGCCAGATCTTGGGAGATGCTTCAAGAAACTTCAGACTATATTTACGTTGGGTTTACAAAACTCCTTTTTCAGTGGCTCTTCTGGGGAGAGGAAGTGAGACATGTCCTTGCATTTCCTTTGTCGAAAACAGGAGACTGTTTGCTTTCTCTCTGGTGCATTGCATAAGTCTCTGGTATTTGAGTTTGAGAACAAGGGCAGTACTTGTGGGATATGATGCGTCTTGGGAAGACTGCTTGCATATTGGGGATGGTATAGTTTGTGAAGTGTTTACCTCACAAACACAGTACAGGTTTGGTTCTCACCTTTTGAAAGGGAAATTGTGAGCCACTCTTAAGACTAAACAAGGGCTTGTCTATGAACCTATTGTGATGGCATCTGTGAAACTTTGAATCCTGAAATGATCTATTGTCTGAGGCAGCAAATCCAATGGTACTTGTGTGGGGAATTTTAATGTGAGAAGTCTGCTGTATTTTTCCCTCTGTGGTTAGAGTATGCTTTTTGCACTGCTTTTAACAAAGGGAGTTTGCACAGTTCAGCAATCGCGGTTTGCCTCCATCTGTATAAAGTACTTCTCAAAGCAGGACATTACCTCTGAGGTGTGTGTATTGGGACAGGTAGATTCAGACTACAGGTCTTTGCTTTCTGCTTCAGAATGATACCATAAAATGGAGCCATTGTGCTGCTTGTCTGTAGAAACTGACAGCGCAAAGGTTTATCCAATGCCTATTTGTTGCACTGTCTCATGGTTTTGTGTTTTTATGAAGCAGTGACTCCATCCAGGCAAGTGGTATATTCTGTTTTCTTCTGTTTTGATATAAACAGAAGGTGCCCCACAGTACGATGTTTGGCTATACTTTACAACCTTACCCCTTTTCTAGTACTGCAGTCAGATCACGGTCTGTCTGCAAACAGATACAAGTCTGCTTTTAGTCTCTGTCTCTGTCTCACTCACTACACGAACCTGTTGACCCAGGAGTATCTTTGAAGCCTAGCCATGCATTCTCAAGTTTTATAGCCTTTGTAATACAAATATGAATAACCCAGAGGACTTTTTTTTTTTTTAAGTACATAAACTCAAAGGTCTGATATTTGTTACCCTGTCCATTCATTCATCCATATTGCTCTTGAATAGAGCAAGGGAGAAGTGAGACAAAATTCCATAGAAGTGGTATGCTTTGTGATTAAGTATCTATTCCTCCAACACATTCGGTTTATATTGCAGAACACATTCATTTCTCTTGAGCGGGTGTTTGTCACCACTGGGTGTGGTGATTTTATATATACTCTTAAAAACTGATTTCTATTTATTTTGCTCGTTAGCAGTACCAAGCTGAGCTTAATATAATAAGAGTTGCATGCCATGTAATGTGGGAGGGGGGATAACACTTTGGTGGTCCAGATTGCTGGGCTGTAGTGGTTCAGATAGCTGGGCTGTAGTGGTTCAGATTTCTGGGATATAGGCAAGTGTGGTTCTACATATTTGCTGTGTAAATATTATGTAATGGTGGATTATAATCAAAATGTCACAGCTGCAATGTGCAAACATGTAATCCTGAAAGCAAGTTTTCAACATTTGAAATGAGCGAAATAATCATAACAGTGAATGTACACTAGCATTCGCTGTTGTGTATTCAACATTTTGAATGCAGATAACATTATAGTGGGGATCAGGAAATGTACCCTGCCCCCTCACTGTAGTGCAATCTCTGAGTTTGTATATACAAGTAGCAGGGGGTGTAGGGGGGCTTGGCTCCCCTGCAAAACATTGTGTCTGATCCTGGATGTGGAAGTAAGTTCGAAAAAATGTAAATTCTGTCGGTCGCTATTGATAAACTTTGTTGAAAATGTACGCAAGTACTTACAAGTACTCGTAAGTAACTTTTTCGAAAATATCTGTAGTCGCTTCTGTTTTTACTGTGCAATGTTTTTCTTTCATTTGCTTATACTCTTTCATTCATGTACTGTTGCCATATCTTGACACTGTACCTTTCTGCTTTCATTCATTGTGTACCTCCATTGCTAGATTGTCTGACAGCAGTAAGTAGAACAAATACAAATTCCTTTTTAGACTTTCTGTTTAATGTATTTCATCTCTTAAAGAATCCCATTCCATATTTATTAAACAGTTCTCCCATATGACATTTCTAGAAATTGTGCCAGACATCTGATAGCTGTTTGCAGGGAGCCATTAAAAAGATACATTGAGTACCAGTCCCATCTATATTCTGCAGAAGTGTTTATATAGTATGTGCTGTGTAGAAAAGTGTCACCGAGCATGCTAGAAACTGCAAATGTTTATGGAAATGATATTCTTTGATATAACTCGCAACTACTCGTGTGTGCGTGCTGGTAAGAGGCAAAGTGTCTCTCAAGGCTGCCCCTCTTAAGTGCATTTAACACTGTCTGTCCCGGCATCCTTACCTTCCCACTTGTCCTGTACTGTTTGAATGCCTCTGAATTCATACTCATCTGTCTTGTATTCCAGTAATTCATTCAATAGGTCATAGGAAGTTAGGCTAACGGCCCTAGGGCCCTTACTAACCTAGTAAAGGTTCTACCCTTGTTTTCACGATCGGCACCTATTGCCCCTGTCCAAGAGTAACCCAGGTTGAACCCCCTGGGGTAAATTTATGGTTACTCATCCAGTCGTTCAGATTGCTCTTGAAGAGGGCCAAAGAGTTTCTCTGCTTGACATTAGTTAGGAGTCTGTTCCACAGGTGTGATAACCTCTGGGAGACTAATCTGTCCCTCCCAACAAGTTCTGTTAATGTCACATACCATGTCTTTAGAGGGAGTAACCCATGAGCCATTGGACTTGCAGATATGCAGCATTTCCAGTAAAGCAGAGTCAGAGATTGCCTTGTACACAAGGCAGAGATCGCCTCAGAATGTATGACACCACGTAAAGTGACAGTAATTTCAGATGATCCACATAGGACAGATGCTGAAGACCATGAATTCTCCTTATGAGGAACTTTGTGGTCTCCAATTTCTGCAGGTGCCTGGAAAGGTACATACTAAAAGGAATGTTGTAGTGTATTATTGGCTTTGAGGGAAGAGTACAGGGAGGTTGTAACTTTTATTATTTTTTCTCTAGAGGCAATGCTCTTGTGGGATGAGTAATAGAGAGTGCCTTTCTTACCACTGTGGAGACATGGTGATCAAAGGCAAGGTTGCTGTCAACCTGTGTGCCCAGGTCTGTCACCACTGAGTGCATGCTTGGGGTGTTTCTATTGATGCAGTAGATGGAACATCGCCCTTACCGAAAGGGATGATGTATTGTTTTGCACTGGGTTTAAGGCCTTCCTTTTGGCACCAATCAGTTGTTTGCATAAAACTATCTTGTAGGATGCTGACCTAATTTGAGGATTCTATGACCACTCCCAGTTTGCAGTCATCTGCAAACTTGGTCAGCTAATGAACTTTAGTTTTTGCTTGTACTTTAGAGAAATAGATTCCGAACAGAAGTGTTCCCAGGACTGATCCTTGTGGAACACCACTGGTTATGGGTCTGCTGTTGGGGGTGGATTCCCCTATTTTGACTGTATGGGTTCTATTGGTGAACCAGTTAGCATCCCACCTAAGGATCTAAGGGTTGATACCTAGCTGGGTGAGTTTGTCAATACTGACCAAGTTTGCAGACTACTGTAAGTTGGGTGCTATCACTGACTCCCCAAATGATGACTACAAGAGGGTCTCACAGCAGCAAATGACTGGTGCCAAAGTCATGGTCTTAAGTTAAATGCAAAAAAAGTATCATACCATTTGGCAAAAACACTGCCCCTACTGATTACCACATCAACGGTAATCCCTAAGCACGCAACCTGTGGCCAGAGACCTGGGTACACAGGTTGACAACAATCTCACATTTGATCCTCATGTAGCGGCAGTGGGCAGAAAAGCCTTTAGCTTGGCTCGTCTCATCTCAAAAGTAAAGGGATTTACCTCTCTGTACTCCTCCATCATTAGGCCAATAATTTAGTACATTGCCCTGTTTGGTATGTAGCTTTCCAAATACCTGCACCAGCTGGAAAGGCCACAGAAATAATACCTCTGAGAGAATCCATGGCCTCTGCCTGTCCTATCACTCTACTTGGTATCGTATAGATTAACTTGTAGGCGAGACACAGATCACCTCTGAAATCTCAGACCGTGTCCTACTAGAGGTGCTCCATGTCCGTAAGTGTAACTCCTTGTGTATTACCCACTCAAAATGCCTAAATCTAATGTGCGACATTAACAAAACCAACTGGAGAGATGGGTTAGTCTCCCAGAGGCTGCCCCGTCTCTGGAATATAGACTTCCATACACAGAGTACATCGCTGACCAGGCAACCTTGAGTGGATCCATCCGTCGTCCACGCTTTTTTCTCATTTTGCACATGGGGTCGGGGTGTCACTTCAGCAGTGATAATCATCTCGAGCCAATGGGGAAACCACAAATTTGTTGCTGGGGTTCCACCTCAAGCCAATGGGGAAACCACAAATTTGTCGCTGGGGTTCCACCTGTCTCCCTCATTAACCAGGGCAACAGGTGCTGACTGAGTTTATTTTTTGGGGATAAACTCTTGGATAGGCTTGTAAGGGCCCCAGGGCCATTAGACTAGTAACTTCTTATGATCCTATGCCTGAGTGGGGAATAGTGTCAAAAACCTTGGCCAAGTCCAGGTAGGCTGTATTCAGTTTTTCCGTTGTCCAGGGCTCTGGTGACTGTCTCTAAGAAGTCCACCAGGTTTGTCAAAGGGAGATGACCCTACTCAGTTTGGATTTAACAGGCATCAAGTGTTTGGAGATTACCTTGTGACACCTCACCACTGGACCAGTAATCCAGGAGGATCAATCCTCACCACTGGCACCAGTGGGTATGTACACTGGGAGGATGACAAGGTGCACACAGTATTTCCAAATGTAGCTCTCTGCAGCAATTGCAATTTTCCCTTAAGAGCACACAGAGACCGCAGTCGGCCCAGGGCTGGTTTCTCCCTCCTTTCTCCAGATCCCTAATAAGACTCCCCACTGGCACAGCCATAGAGTTGAGTCCTTAGCCAGGGTTCCAAGCAAAGTCCTCCAACACTCTCTTGTCTGTCCAATCAGTGCTTCGTGTCCTTGCCCAAGTAGCTGACACACACACACACACACACACACACACTTTTGGAGATTTGTTTTACACATGTACTTTGGAAAGGCTGGCACAGGTTTACTAGCTATGCCCCTTTCTGCCCAGACTATAAGGTAGCTATTGCTGCAAAAACTCCTTATCGGCTACTTTAAGGCCTTTAACAAAGGGTGTCCAATCTTATTGTGTAATGTTACTATTAATACAATTGATAGTTTGGCCAAGAACAAGGCTATTAGGAGTGGCCCACAGTGTTACTAAATATGCAAGTAGTCTCAGAACTTAAATGGCTCTACAAAGATCAGCCACAATGTAAGGTTTACATATATTTAAAAGAACAAATCCTCTGTATATATTTACACAGAGTTCAAAATCACAGGAAATATTTAAAACCTTGCAGGACAGTCTCAAAGAAAAATATCTAAACTAAGTTTTGCTATATTCCGGACTCTAAGGTATAGCAATTCTCTTGGATAGTTAACTAACTTCAGAGCAAGGCAGATATGGTGAGCGGATCTTTGTCAGGTCCAAGACAGAATACAGAGTGTTTCTCTCACTAAGACTTCCCAAATTAATATCTGAAATATTACGCTGGGATAACCTGCAGAATGCATTATTGCTTGTCATCTGACTTGGTTCCCAGGCCCAAAATAAGCATTGATGGCAGCTGGTAGCATTTAGCATCTACCTGTGAATACCTATGAAAAGATCTAATGCAGATGGTGGAAGTCATAAAGCAATGGCATCCCTTCACATTTCAAAACTAGTAATTTTATTTCACCTTTAAGACGTTAAAGAAAGCACTCTAGACATTGTCTGTTTCTGCATTGAAACTGAAAGATAAAGTACTTTATGGCCATGCCATGTTAAGTGCAGTTGTGTAAAATCTTACCATAATGTCCTTGCCTTCACCGCTGCCATATTCATTAAAAATGGGATTCCCTGCTGTGAAGCCCACCGTCCGGCTAGACAAGTTTACCACTGCTTTATGGGACGCTGAACGTCACCCACACACTAGTGCAGGCCATCAGGCTTACCATCCTCTGATTTCTGAAGGAGGAACAGCAGTCCAAGGAAAATAGGAGAACCTGCACATCCAGGAAGGGAAAAAAAAACCTAGGGGGATGGGAGGGATGGAGTGAATACTGCAGTGGTGAAGGCAAGGACATCTAGCGTTATGGTAAGATTTTACACAACTGTACTATGTCCTTGCATTCACCGCTGCAGCATTCATTACAAATGGAAGATGCCAAAAAGCTCAAGAAGAAACTTGGGAGGAGAAAGCAGCAACAGCGCCATCTAAGAAGCCATGAAGAATGGCGTCAGCAAAACCAGCTCTAGCTCTGGAGACGACATCCAATTGGTAATGTTTGGTAACGGTATGCACAGAAGTCCAGGTAACAGCTTCAAGAATAGAATTTGTGTCTAAGCTTTTGAAAAAAGCACCAGAAGAAGCCACAGCCCTAGTAGAATGAGCGTTTACAGAAGAAGGAAAGCTCTCACAAGGAAATAAACTTTCAAATCCAAGTAGAAACAGTTTGCTTGGAACAGCTAAACCTAAAGACCTAAGATAAAATGAAACAACTGGTCGGATTTTCTATTGGCTTTAGTTTTATTCCAATAAAATCGGAGCTGTCTATGCATATTTAAGGTATACAGCACCCTCTCGCTGTCAGATTGTGTGTGTGTGTGTGTTGGGGGGGAACCTAGATGGCCAAGTGAGAGCAGTGAATTTGAGAGCTCCATAAACTAGTATAATATAGGAAAATGTTATTTTCAAGTTTAAAACGTCAGAAAGCTATAGATAAACTACTAAACTACATAAATATCAGTTTTGGTGGAGATGTACAAAAATTGTCCCGTCATGTAACTTGGAGATATATTGAGTCGCTGAATATGAATAACTCGAGGAATTCTCATCCAGATGCTGCTTTGCAAAAACTGCAATTGATGACATCTACCTTACAGAACTATCTTTGAAGATGGATGGCTTTAAAAATGACTTGAAAAACTTCAAATTAAGTTCTCAAAAACAGACTGGTACTGTTCAGGAACTATTACATCAATACCATACAAAAATAAATTTAGAGACTTCTCTAAATGATATTGAAGGGAGACTCAGAGGAAGAACTCCAAAAAGAATTTCTGCTTAAGCAGAATACATGGCTGCTTAAAATAGATGACTTGGAAAACTGGGAAAAGAGAAACAACATAAGGATCTTTGGTATGTCTGAAAACACTGAAGGTGAAGACATTTATTTCTTTCTTAACCTGGATTCCTGAATTTTTAGACTTGAAAGAGGGACTTTCATTTGGAATTGAAAGCGTGCATAGAGCACTGAGGCAACCTGCTTCTAACTCAAATACTCCACCTAGATCCATAGTTATAAAATTTCTTCATTTCTGGACAAGGAACTAATATTAAAATCTGCTTGGAGAAAATCACCCTTTAAAATACAATCAAAGCCTGATCAGGTTTGACAATGATTATTCTTCCAGAATACCAGAACAAAGGAAAAAAAAAAGTCTGGCCAATAATAAAACTGTTAAAACAAAACAACATTAAAGCACAGCTGACCTTTCCAGCCAAGATAGAATACTTTTTGACAATGAGATGAGAACCTTTAATGATTTAGAAGCTACTATATTCATTAAAACAACATAGTGTGTATCTCAGAAGAAATGGATGGCCCCTACTCTTAAAAGAATAAAAGAAGCATATCCTTTGATGCTAGAAAGAAGAAACAAAAATGACTCAAAGATAGCTGTCCCCAAGAAAACTTACAACTACATCTCTCAAAGCGTCAACTGATATGGTACATCACTTTCATCTGTTTATTTAAAAGGGAGTGTTTCTTAAACAACTGTGAAACTGATTTATTCAGAATGTTCAGAGTCCAATAGTTCTTCGCAAACAAAGGTAGGTCAAGATGGGTAGCTATTTACATTACATTTATATACAAGCCAAACAAAGCAACATAGAAGTTTCTATTCTCCTACTTGAACTCAGTGATCTTCATTTTTCATTGGTTTTACTTATAATTAAGTAATTAACTAATTCAATGAGGTACCATTCAGAATTCAGACTCAAATGTAACAAATTTCCATCATGTATAATAGCAGTAAGTGTTTTGAAAAAAAATGCTGTCATGGAGAATAATGCCTTCAGTTAAAGTACGATTTAGACATGTCCTGTATATCCTGGTTAAGTAATAGTAGCAAGCTCTAGTACAAATGTCGTCATTATTCTGTGTAAATATAGTTAAAATGAATTATGGCATGTATCATAGCTATGAGTGCTGTTTGATCAATCCTGATATGGTGTGCGTAGATGCAGCTGTTGTATGTTGCTGCTTTTGTCTCCAGGAAGCTGTGGGTTGTGGCTTGTGATCAAGGTTTACTGATGCTTGTGTATTAGGAAGTGACATTTCGTGTTTTAGCCTGGATCCAGGGGAAAGGGGTGGATAAAACTGTGATTTGGGATATTTTGGCAGAGAATAGTTTGTTTATACATCTGCCGAGTGAGAGGTGGGAAGGCTGAATGCGTGTATCGCTTGTTGTGGCTGCTTGTTGGGAGTTTGGATTTGTTTGCTCTCCATCCATTTCCTGGCTGCTGCTTCACTGAAATGGAGGGAATTTAGGCTTGAAGTTGCAGTGACGTGAAGCTTGGCTTCAGGTGCATCACGAGCCTCTGGTATGCAGTACACACTCACTGAAAAACAGATGCTCCCAGGTTGCTATGGTAATGGAGACTATGACAGTAATGCTTTAATAGGTCTGTGGAGCCTCCAAGATTCTTGGCAATGACGTTTTTGTTATTAAAAAAAAAAAATAACAGGGCTGTTTTAAACCACATGTACACACATTGATGGTCTCCCAACACTTCATTTAGCTCATTAAGTTGATTCTTGATTAAAAAAAAACAAAAAACAAAAAAACAATTTTTATATTTAAAATGTATTTTGATTCAAGCACATTAAGGACTTGCGTAAGAGTGGAAGTTTGAGTTATTGTGAAAGACTAAGAGCACTTGGTCTTGTGCAGTACCCTTTGCAGTGGTCTGGGGGGTGAGCTTGCTTGGATGTGTTGGGCATATGGGGATACCTAATTCTAGGGTGTTTGGAGTTGCTGGGAAGTGCTAGAGAGTCATCAAGTTTCCTTTGGGGAAATATCTGTAGGAATGGAAGGTATGTTGATTGGCTCATTGGTAGAGTGGCCTCTGCATGGAACAGGCTGGTAAAATGGAACAGGACAAATTGGTTTGGATATTTTATGAACAGTTTGGAAACGCCACATGAACTAGTGAATGGTATTTTGACAAAACTGGATGGGTATTGTTGCTCGTGCTGATGTGTGTATGTTAAGGATGGAAATGTGCTTATAACAAATAAAATTATGAGACCCTTCTAGTTTCTTAAGTCTCTGGAGTGTATAAACATGCTCGGAAGGAGCTAATAAGAATAAGCTTTACAGCTTGTGGTGTCTCCAATAAATAAGCAACAGCCAGGAAAAAAATATATAATAGTTATGTGCTGTATGATTTTAGTAAATCTAGACATAAAATATACAATAGTCCTATAAGATGAAGCAGTCTGCTGAATTTAGATATTAAAGGCAGGATTTAATAACTTGGGCTTTTGTATAATAACACTACTGTCTTAACTTGTTATAAATGACATACACTGCATTGAACATAAAGGGGAAGCATGATGATTTTCTTATATAAGTAAATGTGCATAACAAGTCATGTAATTGCTTTAACTTGAATTGTAGTTTTTGTAACCCATCTTGACCATATATAATACTTGATGTTTTATTTTTCAAGAGAAACAATAGAAGCCTGAACTTGAAATGTCACGGAATGTAACAATCATATTCTGAACAAATTAGTATTAAATCGACAATAGACAATTTAATAACATAGGCTTGTGTATAATAACACTACTGTTTTAACTTGTCATAAATGACATTCACTATATTGAACATCAAGGAGAAGCATGTTGATTTTCTCATATAAGTATATGTGCATAACCAGTCATATAATTGCTTTAACTTGAATTGTAGTTTTTGTAACCCATTTTGACCATATATAATACTTAAGCTGTTACCAAGGTAACTAATGTTTTATACATGACCTCAAACTGACAAAGTTGTTAAAGGGAAACAATAGAACCCTGAACTAGGAATGTAACAATCACATTCTGAACAAATTGTATTAAATTGACAATCACTCAATCACTCAGTTTAACCTTTGCTGTTTATACAAAATAGAATGTTGCCATTTAAATCTAAAAACGTTCAGTATATGCCATAAAATGGCAATTTATAAATATGGAATGGGAACTTGTAATTATTCACTAAGTAAATTTCTTGTTTTTTAACCTATAATTTCGCTCATTTTATAATGAGGAATGACTGCTATGAAAATCCTTGTGTAGGAAATGGGAAGAGGATGCACTGATGACTAAAATGCACTAACTTTTCATCAATGTTCACATAAAACAAACCTGATGCTTAAGTACATTCGTAACAAAGTGATTCCTTAAATTCTGGCAAACAATGAAATTTAACTTCTGATATATCCGGTAAAATATGTTGTATTATAAATATTATTGCCATCTATTTATATTAAATAATACGTTTTGAAATACTTCATGAATAAGGGTGAATATGTTGTGTGGTATAATCTTTTATTGAGGTTTGATATATGATACATCCTACTTTACTATGATTGAATAGCTTGTCATCTATCTTTCATGTAAATATTAATTACTTGTACAATAAGTAGACATTAATGTTGTATTAGAATTCTGTCTAATCTACAATAGTACTATATCTGTTCAAAATAATATATTACAAATATTCTCCATATGATTCAATTTCTGGAGCTAAGGTACGAGTGATAATCTGATGGACTTGGATACATCAGATTAGAAATGATGATTTTCATTTCGTGGCTAATGCGGATCTTAGTTTTGTTAACCTTTATTAATTTAAATTTGTTATTTCACAACAAACCTTTTTAGTATGCCTGACCAAAACATTACTTTATCGGTAAACACACACAGTATAAAACTGATAATTTCCTTTTAAAAGTTCAAACCTATACTTTATAGTTATCAGAGGAAAATTTTAATAGTCCCAAAACAAAAAATTACATAAACTTAAATCCATCTTCGGTTATTTAGACTATCTTTAAATACCAATGGCTTAAACAATCCTAGCAAGAGATCAAATCTTCTGAAATGTTTAAAACTGAACAAAGCACAAATAGTCTTCCTTTCAAGAAACTCCTTTCAAAACAAATTTCAATTTACAAATAGAATCCTAAGGAATATATGATATTGGCACAATCCACTTATAAGACAGAAGGGGTAACAATTTTATGGAAAACAAATCTGATTAACCCAGAAATCATTAAGTATGAAGATAAAGAAGGCCTTATGGCATTAGTGATCAGAATATGGACCCTAGCCAATCTATACTGGTTCCCAGGCATTGGAACAGGAACTGTTGAACACTTGGATTTCATTTCCAATAATTATAAAGGCAACTTAATATTAGGAGGAGATTTTAACTGTATATTTGATATTTCTGAAACTACAAATAAGATTGATCCGTACATTTGCTGTAGCAAAAGCTGTAGAATAATTTCATCTTTGTAGATGCTTTCAAATTTTAAAGAAGATAGATCTTTGTTTTCTCATCAAGATCACAGATTTCATACCCAAACTAGAATAGATAAAATATTTGCCGCCCATGACTTGCACTCTAAAATCATTAATTTCTCAATCACTCCCTGCCCCTTTTCAGACCACAATTCATTGATACTAAAACTTCATTATTGGTACAAACCATTAATCTTTAACTCCAGAATTCCATATATAACTAAAATTAAAGTTCAAAACTCTGGTTATTATCTGAATTACAGTTCTTGGGTGGTAATTACACCACAGAGATAAACAAAATAATATGGGACTCCTTAAAAGCTTGCATATATGGTAAAGCCCAAACTTGGTAAAAAAAAAATCAGAGAATGGGATTCTGAGTTATTAGATCTACAATCCAAACTTTTGTCAGTAAAAGCTGAAAAAATCAATCCTTTGGAGATGAAAAAGAAGTATTAAACAATAAATACAATTAAATTCTAACACACAAAAACTAGTTTAGCTTTAGAAAAACTAAATTAATACTTTGGCCACTTCTCCCAAATATCTACATAATTTATCCACAAGAATCAAAATACTTTAAATGTTGTTATTAGCTTTTAATTGTATCTTCATGAAAAGAAAGGGAAAAATGTCTGATATACGTGACATTCTTGATGCCTATAGAAATCACCGTGGAACATTTCCAAAACGAAAATCTACATATTGCTCATTTAAATCCTAGCTGAAAAAAACAAAACACGAAAAAAAAAAAAAAGATTTTTGAACTAGATCTGTAAGCACCCATATCCTATAAAAGAGGGCAAAAATAATAAAGCTCCAGGTATAGATGGCATAATTATGGAAATATAAACTTTTTCCTTCAAAGATACTATCCCTCTTCCATAAAACTCTATTAGAAATTCAGTCACAAGCTTTAATACCACCCTCTTGGAGATGTTCCTTAATCACACCAATCCTAAAGGAAAACAAATCTCCAAACCTTTGTACCTCATATAGACCTATATAATTATTAAATAATGAATGAATATATATATATATATATATATATATATATATATATATATATATATATTTTTTTTTTTTATGACAATATTAACTAACAGAATGAAAATACCACTATCCAAAACTAATAATCATCAAACTGGATTTATGTATCCTAGACAAGCACATGACAATATTAAAAGGATAATTTCTCTTGTAGATTGTTAATAAAGAAACACTCTTAATTGGCTTAGATGTAGAGAGAGCCTTTAATTCCCTAAATTGGGACTATTTAGTCAAAATCCTAATGGTATTTGAATTTCCTGCATTCTTTTATTCATCTCCTAAAGAATATATTTATAAATAATTTAGCGTATGTCAAGTTAGTCTTTTTACCTCTGAATCTATACTTATAACAAAAGGCACTAAACAAGGATGCCCCATGTCACCGATTTTATATTTGCTCTGGCTATTAAAATATTGGCAGATTCAATTTGCAACAGTATAAATATCAAAGGAATGTTTATGAACAATACATTTCTAAAGTAATGCTATTTACTGATGGCATATTACTATATTATCTAATACAAGAGAGATGTTAGACGAATTAGATATATTAATTGACAAATTTACGTGACTGCAGGACTCCATTTCAATAAATCAAAATGTTTATTTTTAAATAATAAAGAACTGCAGCCTAAGGGGGAATCGTATCGTAGGGAAACAAGAATATACCTTTAAAATATCTAGGGATTGAGTTATGCAAGGATAATAATGAATTGGTCTCAAACAACATTAGTAATACAATTGAAATCTCTGTGGAAAAGTGGAACAAAATAATAACATTTTGAAGATGGACTACAGTTAATAAAAATGTTTTTACTACCAAAGATCCTATTTATAACTTTGGCAGTACAACTGTTACCAGAAAGGAATATACTTAAAGAAATACACTCATGCCTAATAAAACTTTTATCGTTTCCCAAAAGAAACAGAATAGCTTTAATACAGCATATCAGACCATGGAAACAGGGAGGATTAAACTTTTTCCTGATATAGAAACATATATAAAAGCATCAATATCTAAAACAATCTTGGATTGGATAAGTCCAAATTACTCTGCAAATTGGAAAGCATTACAAACTGTAATATCAATAATCAATAAATTAAATTTGATTTAAAAAAAATTTCACATGAGAGAATTTGCCATGGCACATATGTATTGGTATGCAATATAACATAACTAAGCCCACTAAAACTCAATGAATATTACATTGACTCATTTATGAAAATTATTAATGCAAATATAGGTTTAATAATCTGGTTTGATCTTTTAACACCATTTATAGTCGCAAAGAACTTTCCACGTAAAATATGTAGAGAAATGTATTTAATTCCTGGGAACAGAATGGAGCCAACAAATAAATCCTATGTATCAAACTAAAAGTTTTAGATATGCAAGTAATAAAAACAACTTACAAAATTCCACAACAGGACTGGCTAACTTTACAGAGTATTCTGTCATATTTGCAAGATTTAAGTAGAATAATAATTCTTTAAATTAATACCTACATTTACGAAATACATGTATGAAATCCTATATAATGACTTTGACATGGGAAACAGTATCTCAAAATTTTGCAAAATCTAGGAAAATGCAAAACCTCATATTGGGAATATATAACAAAAGGACACTCAATACAGTTAACTGAAGATATTAGCACAAATAACTAAAAACCTCAGCTTTGGCCGGCTAACAACTTGCTATATTCAACTGGACGTATAAGAGAATTTAAGTACCTTATCTGCTTTTTTTTTCAAAAAAATACAGTATTTAAATTGATTTTAACTGTGTGGAAGGAATATTTAGCTGAACTGAAAGTTTTCACTCTGCTCTTCAGTTTGTCTCACCCACCCTCCCTGTTTTTGTTTTGGTGTTAATCTTAGTGGCCTTGCAGCTGCCCGCCCCTCTTGTAAATTTGTGTTTGGATACTCCTTCTGGGCCCATCTCATTTGCTCACTCAACTGAGTGCAGTGAGATCATATTCTGATTTCAGGCACTCCTACTGTGTACAAAGAGAGCATCTGGGAAACAGAAAAAAAAAAAATTTAAGCTTGTTTCCTGCCTTTCCTGTTAAGTGGTATAGACTATTTGTAGGCTTTCGAGCCCCCAAGCCCTTCTGTGTTGGAGGGAAGCCTTCTAGCTTAGTTTTTTCCTATAACTAGCCAGTTTTCTAGTTTCAGCACTCAAATCTGTTTCTTTGATCTCAGCACTTGTTCAGGAAAAAAAAAAAAAAAAATTAATCTGCTTTTACTGTACTTGTGTTTCTACCTACTTTTTTTACTTTTGCATCATCTTAAAAGTACTCAATTGTATTTATTACTGCTTGGTGTAACTCATTCTAAGCCTTCTGGTTTAAACAATTGGGCTTCGGACCAGTTGTTTTGCACTGAGAGGGTTTGTGGTCTGCACTGTAGTGGCAGAACAGGTAGCTTACATCCTTCTAGGTTGGGAACTGCTGATTGAGGGCTCAGTGTCTGTTATTCTAAAAGTGTATTAATTCTGGTTTAAGCACTTAGGCTTTCAGGCCAGTTATTTTACATTAAGAGGGTTCGTGGTCTGCACTCTTGTGGGAGGAGAGGCTGGACTCTGCCCTTCTGAGCTGGGAATTTCTGATTGAAGGCTTATAGTGCATGCATATCTGAACTGCTTCTTACTGAAGTTGGTGCGCCTTGTTTGCTGTGGCATAGACTGGATTCGGGCCTGCTGGATCTAGCTTTGTTTGTGTAACGAGCACTAATCCAGGCATTCTCTAAAGTATTCAATTGTATTTATTACTGCTTGGTAGTAACTTGATTAAAGTTTCGCTGTCATTCTAAGTCTTTTGGATTAAGCACTTGGGCTTCAGACCAGTTGTTTTACATTAGGAAGGTTTGTGGCATGCACTGTGGTGGCAAGACGGGTAGCTTTCATCCTTCTAAGTTGGGAACTGCTGATTGAGAGCCCAGTGTCTGTTATTCTTAAAGTGTATTAGTTCTGGTTTAGGCACTTGGGCTTCAGGCCAGTTATTTTACATTAAGAAGGTTTGTGGTCTGCACTCTTGTGGGAGAAGAGGCTGGACTCTGCCCTTCTGAGCTGGGAATTTCTGGTTAAAGGTTTATAGTGCCTGAATATTTGAACTGTATCTTACTGAAATTGGTACACCTTGTTTGCTGTAGCATAGACTAGATCCAGGCCTGCTGAATATAGCTTTGTTTATATGCTTGTTGTTTGTTTGCTTGTCATTTCCTGGAGCTAATTCCACCTAATCTGGCTTCTCAGCTTCTGTGGCTCACTAGTGATATCTGCATTGCTTACTGTACTTATTTCCTTGTTTCACTTGAAAGAAAGTTACTGTTTGTCGTTTCTGCATTTAAGTTACCTGTAACACATTGCACTTAAGTTACCTGGCACTTGCTCACTAAAGCAATTATATAAGTCAGCACTAAAATTAAAAGCACTACACCCTCACTCCCCACTGGCCCTGGTTTTCAATTATTAAGGAATTCCCAATATTATTCTAGCATGTCCAAAGGTCAGTTGTCAATCTCCTCTCCGGTCCAGCTGGTGAATCTGGGAATCTTGAGGCAATGTTACAACTGCCTCATGTACACAGACAACCCTCTCCTCCTCCCAACAAATTCCAACACATGTGAGAGATGCAACCATATAGCCAAACTGGAGGCTAAGCTCTCTCAACTCAGTACTGGCATAACCAGTCAGGAGGAGAAGGAAACCATACTCACTACAATTCCAGTCTCACATAGACCTACCACGACAGCAAATCAAACACATAATCACACAAAACATACTGAGGCTCTAAATAAAGATCTGCCGAAGCAGCAGAGACCTCCAAAGCAGACACCCAAGCAGCCGCTACCCCAAAACAAAACACGTGCAACACATCTCACAAAGCCAGTGTGCCAAACAGTCACAGCCCTTAAGACTAAACAACACACCTGATACACTTGTAATAGGTGACTCTCGTCAGGCACACTGACGTCCCGCTCACCAGGCTGAACAAGGAGAGGGTCACGGTGAGCAGCCTGTCGGGTGCTAGGATCCGCCACATAACACAAGCACTCGGGTCACTCCAAGGCAAGTACAAATATGACTCAGTCATTGTCCATGCTGATGTGAATGACCTGAGGCGTACCTCCTGGACTACATGAAAAGAGACATAAAGGAGCTCTCTGAGCATGTAGCCCAGGCCGGTATGACCCTGACCTTGAGTAGCATCTTACCCTCACCAAGAATGATGCCACAATATGAAGACAAGATGATCAATTTCAACAATTGGCTTAAGTACTGGTGTCATTCAAAGGGGATCCAATGCCTGTCAGCTTGGGATGATATGCTCGACAAGCCACGATGCTTCGCTAGGGACGGCTTGCACCTGTCACCCCTGGGCTTTGGGATGTTGGCAAAGGCTCTTGCTACCCCCATAGTGCCTTTTTAGGCAAGGCTCAAAAGACAAACCCACCTCCATAGGTATCACAAGGGATAAGAAACTAAGAGTAATGCTACTCAGCCAGAAGTCTAAACCTCAAGATGCCTCGAAACTCTCCTTAGCATGGAGAACATCGATATCTGTGCAGTAACAGAAACCTGGTTCAGGGCTCCGAGAGCACCCCAGCACTACCAGGTTATACCTCATACCATGCTTTTCGCCCCAAAACTTGGACCGAACCACAAAGGAGGGAGTATCGATATTAATCAAAGATACCCACACCTCCAGGTTGGTGGCAAAGCACGAAGCATCAGAGACTATCCATGTGCAACTAACAGTGGGTAAAACTGCCTTCCAGTTTATAGCCTGCTACAGACCACCCTCCCAAACCCAGGAACCCCACTCGGCCTTCCTGAGAACACTGGAAAATATGAAGGTCTCTCAACACCATTATATTGGGCGACTTCAACTACCCAAACATAGACTGGGAGCATTACTCTACTCTAGCTCCAACACCCTAGCCCAAAGGTTCCTAGAATTTATAAACTCAAATGCTATGGAACAACTTGTTACCACTCCCACAAGAGGGGAAAACATACTGGACCTGATCATCACCAACATGGGGACTCTATGCTCCAGACCAGAAGTGTATCCCTCACTGGTAAGATCAGACCATAAACTAATCTCACTGGATATTCACATCCCGACCCCACCCCCTGCCCAGAAAACCACAGTGAAAAACTTCTCTAAAGCAAATTTTACACTCCTCAAAACTGAGGTGGAATTCTTCAAAGCCCCGGCCTGTGGAAAATACAGCCCAGACCGCAGAATCCTTTATAAGCATTCTATGAACACCTTCAGGAATACATGGATCATGGGATCCCAAATAAAACCAAGACCCAATCCTCCAAAGGCAGACGTCCTGTCTGGTGGACCCCAACCATAAGCAAACTATACAATACAAGGAGGAAGCTACTAAATGATAAAGCAAAATCCCAAAAGGGAAGGCATCCTGATCAGTATTAGCAAAAACTACGGGCACACATAAAATTGTCTAAGGCCAGCTTTGAGAGAAATTGCACAGGACACTAAGGATAATCACAAGGCTTTCTTTAGTTATGTTAGGAACCTGGGTGGTAATTCCCAGATATGCTCAGAATTAGTCCAAAATGACAAATACACCGAACCCACAGACATTGCCAACATCCTAGCTGACAGGTTCAGCGCAGACTTCTCCCACCAAAAGGGCAAATATCTATCCCAGCAGAGTGCTGCCCCTGACATCTCAGATGCTCAGGTAAGAGCCGCCCTCTCCAAAGCAAAAAACACAGCATCAATGGGACCAACAACTTTCTTCAGTGGCATACCGCCTGTTCAGAGGCGATCTGTGCCTGACGTATAAAGCCATGTCCAACCCGGAATTAATGGACATGCTGCACCTCAGAAAATCCAAATCTACGCCTTTCGAGAGACTTGAACCTCAGCACTGAAATAGGACATGCTGGAGGGACAGATTCATAACCCAGAGGCTCCCTTCACTCTGGAATAAAATCCCAGTCCAGGTTAGGCAGAGTCCCTCATTGACTCTCTTCAAGAGGAATCTTGAGTGGATGGGAGATCGGTTTACCGTATCACTTCTGTGTCACTGTTAGATAGAGGCACAGTATACTAACCTCGAAAAAGGGCATAGCAAAATAAATTTAAAATGGGTGGCGAAAGCCAAACACATTCTGGCTAGGCTTATAAATGCCCCTAGGGCAGATAGCCTAGTATGAACCTATGAACCTATGAACCTATATACATCCTTTACACAATACTGGAAAGTTTTTAATTGGAAATGCTTGCACAGAGCATTCTTAACCCCAGACAGAATAAGAAAAATAGTTCTTCATAAAAGGAATATGTTTGAGATGTGAGCAAGTACACAATGCAGATTACAACCACATTTTTTGTTAAAATTAAACCATTTTGGAATGGTATTAATAACTTTCAACAAGCTTTATTTAATGAATCATTTATTTAGCTAAAGCTCTTGTATTATTAAATGTGAACGAAGGTCCTCATTTGAATAGGTAAAAGTGCAAAAACTGAACGAAATTTCGTATCTCTAGACCCAATGTGCAGACAACATATAGACTATTTTCAGAGACATTTACACATGTAAGACCCAGCTATTACATCACTGACATGCAGGTAGACAGACTAATGTTGCGCATAATTAAACACATTTTAACACTTTTTGAACTGAACACTTATTTGCATGAGACTTTAGTATTGCACAGGTACTTGTTTAAGACATTGCATTAATCATTGCACTGTGAACATTTAAGTATTGCACTATGGACCTTGAAGTATTGCACTATGGTTTAATTTATGAATTTGCATGTATTGCACTGATGGAAGAGAGATTTTACTGCATTGTTACTGCACTAGATGGGCTGTAAGTTGCAGTCATGGTGAATATTTCGCTAAGTATTAGGTGAGACTGGTAACCAGGTTCTTGCACAAATTGAGACGTTTCTACTGACCAGTTGGACATCATGGAGTGTAGTGGTTATTGGAGTTCAGCAGCCTAATGACATTAGGGAAGAAGCTATGTATATGGACTAACTTGCAATTTTCAAGGAAGTGTATAACAAAAAGATGGAATACAAACGCAATACTAACTTTTTGGAGGGCTTCTACTGCCTACTGAAGACCACAGCATTATTGGAAATTAAAATTAAAGAACTAAGAATTTATCCAAATCCATATATCAACAACCATTGGGGAAAAGTCTGATCGTTTATTGACACTATACAATAATTGATCAGACACTCTGGTAATGGATTGGGCATACTTATAAAGTAACTGTATACATTAAGATCTGTTATAGTGTCAGGCTAATGTAAATAGTGTACATAGTATTTATACACCTTAAATAACTATGGAATTCATTTAAATGTATTTGAAAATAAAATTGAGAAAAAAAGATTGTGGAGAGGGGAAAAAATTGGCAAATTAACTGATTGTGACAACTCCTTAACCACCTTGGGTATGAAAGGATTAGTACACAAGGACACCCTGTCCCAAACGAGCTTGCTTTTGCATATTTGGTTTTGGAGCTGAAAGGGTTGTCTCTGTGAGTTTGTAGATTGCTCAGTGCAAAGAATTATTGTAGTATGTAGCTTGAGCCCTACCAAGAATGTTTTCAGTTTTGCTCTCCCTATCCTAATGTTTCTTTTCGCTTTTTTCTTTCTTTTTTTTCTCGCTAGAATTTGTCTATATCTACCAGATTAATTGCTCGCTGTATTAGTAGCTTTAAACTTGATATCTTGCAGAGCTTGGCATTGGTATTTCCCACAATTTAGATACCTTGACCAAGGGTTATGAAGCGCGCTGTTTGTTTAATAATCTCGTATCTACAAGTACATACCCTTTGTGTTTTTCATTCGGACGTGGCTTGTATCTATGCCACACACTTTAACTCAGGCTTACTGTATTACTAGGGGTGCTACCTAGCGTTAGGTCTGCTGTGCTTGTATATCTGTGAATATTGGTTACAACGTGCCACTACTGGAAGCGTTGCTGATTTCCATTTATCAGTCCTTTATTGGTAGTTTCTGCTAGCGATAACCCTATTGGTAGTCGCTGCTATTGAAAACGACACAATTTTAAGTGCGGAGTGGTCTAAACGTAGCATTGTTACACTATGTTAAAGCAATTTTAAATCTGAAATATGCTCTGGGTGACTCTCTAAATTTTCATCAAAATGCAGGCTAATTATATACATATTTTTTCCTTGGCTACTCTTATCCTTTTATTAAGAGGTAGTAGCATAACTAAACCCTGCTTATGATAGTATCCCCTCACTTAGAGAAGTCCCGGCCAACTATTTTACCCTTTTATTTACACCTATTGGCCTATAAAAGTACTATCTATCTATATATATATATATATATATATATATATATATATATATATATATATATATATATATATATATATATATATATATATACCGTTGAACATGTTTCTGTTTTTGATACTGTTTTTTATTATTTGTAGGTTAATCTATACTAATGTTGGCTAAATGAAGCTGTTGTTGTATTGCAGTATCATTTGATTGTTACGGTCTTATTCTTTCCAGTCTAATGTATACCTATGCTTGTTAAATGACAATGTTTTTAATTCTACCCTACATGATTTGAAATTAATGCTGATTATTGAAGTCCTCCTAGCGTGCAGTTGTTACATAGTATCATTATTGGTGTATGTGGTGGCTTTCTACATAGGAATACGTGTAAGATGTTTATTAATGCTTATTCTGTCTTTTAACCTTCATTTTTGTTCTATGTCTTTTATGCTAGACTTATTTACTGTACAGTTTTTTTAATCTACTGCCTTCTTTTTCCTCTCCTTAACCCACCTAGCTTATAAACTCTATCCTGCTGCAAGACTTGTGTATTCTACCTGCCTACCCTGCAAGAACCCCCAACATAAACTCAGCTATCAAACTACAAACTAAAGGAAGCTGTTGTCCTATTTTCAAATCTCCCTCCATCTAAAGAATCTGAGAAAGTATGTCTGACCTCTCTTCTAAGCTGAGAAGTTGTATTGTAACTAAAACCTAGACATTTGCTACAGTTTATTACTTTTTGTATTAAATCTCCTACCTGAACCAGGTACCCAGCAGCCTAAATCCCTATCTCCCCTTCAGGGTATTTGCCTCTCCTTAATTTGTGTTGTCCAACTCTGTCCTCTTTCTTCTGCTTCCTCCTACATATTTTAATTTGTAATTTTAGACTGTCCACTAGGGGGCTCCCTTTCCTAGGCTCCTATAAGCTTCTAAATAATCCTTACCTTTATCTAGTTTAGTTCAACACTAAACTACTCTGTTATACTTTTCTGTCCTGCCATTTATCTTACTTTGTCTAGTCCCTTCTCCTTTCCTCATTTTTTTTTCTGCTATAGTGCTTGGCCCTTGCTATTTTATAAATATACTAGCTCTCCCAGCCATGGATACTATACACAGGCCTACCCTTAATAATGGGTTTCTCTTTCTCACTATTCTTATCCCCCTATTTTTATCCCATTACCTTACTTGCTATGAGCATCATAGCCTCTCTAAATTTCAGCTCCCCTTAAACTATTCAGTCTCTCCTCTAGTCACAGAAACCCATTTGGACATAACATCCTCATCGTCCTACCTTCTTCCAAAATTCCATAGAATAACTCCTATTAAGCATCCACACACTAGAAAACAAATCCCATTCGTCTATAAATTCTTGAAACACCTTCACAGCCCTCTACAGCTCCTATTATTGCATGTGGATATACATCCTAACCCAGGCCCAAATAATACAATCTCAGATCCTCATTCTGACCATTCCATCACTTCTCACATCCTCACGACAACTCTCTCCTCATAGGTCACCTCAATATACATAGCCTAAATAATAAAATAACCCAACTTCATGCCCTGCTACACGTAAACTCGTTTGACATCCTATGTCTTACAGAAATATGGCTCAGACCAGTTACTAAGGATAATGATATACTCCCACCAGGTTATAACCTCCTGAGATTGTATCGCCTAATTAAAAAGGGTGGTGGTGTAGCAATACTATATAAATCTCATTTACAGGTTACACCCCTAAATATCCAACCTTCCTCACCCAGTAGTGTTTAACTCCTAATCTCTAAACTCTACAGATAAATGCTAATAAGTCATTATACATAATCTGCTCCTGCTCCTATATCCCCTCCAGGCAACAACATTAACACTCTTAAAACTGTCCTTAATTGGATCTCCACATTCTTTCCACAAGAAACCATACTCCTTGGAGACTTTAACATTGACTGGAACTGTTGTAACTCTGCCCAACCAACCACTCCTATAAACCTATATGGCTACAATCAAACCATTACCTCCCCTACCAGAACCCATAAACCTAGCAACAAGCAAGCCACCTTAGACTGGATACTAGTTAACAGTAATTTCCTTTCTTGTATCTTAATTAATAGGACCATCACAGAAGGCACCATCACAGAAGGCACTATACCATCTCTTTGAAAGGTTTCATATATTATACCTCTACATAAGGGAGGAAACCCAACTGAACTCTCTAATTTCCATCCCATTGCTTTACTTTCTCCTTTGGCAAAAATCATGGAGAGATGCATTCACTGGCAACTTCTCGATCATCTCCCCCAAAATAATCTTTTAGCCAACTGCCAGCATGACTTTAGGCCTTTTTCATAGTACTGCTACTGCACTCCTATCCTTTTCTGACTCTATTTAATAAAAATCGAAACAACTTGCTCACCTCTGGTCTTTCTAGACCTCACCAAAGCCTTTGACATGGTGAATCATCAATTAATGATAGATGTACATACTTCACTTTCAGTCAACACTCAAGATTCGAACCATTTGACTGGGCTTTCGGATATTGGCAAAGGCTCTTGACACCCCCATAGTGCCTTTTTTAGGCAAGGCTCAAAAGACAAACCCACTTCCATAGGTATCATAAGGGATAAGAAACTGAGTAATGCTACTCCAATGCCAGAAGTCTAAACCTCAAGATGCACGCACTCGAGACTTTCCTTAGCATGGAGAACATCGACATCTGTGCAGTAACAGAAACCTGGTTCAAGGCTCCCGAGAGCACCCCAGCACTACCGGGTTATACCTCATACCATGTTTTTCGGCCACAAAAGGAGGGGGGAGTATCAATACTAGTCTACCCACACCTCCAGGTTGGTGGCACAGCACGAAGCATCAGAGACTATCCATGTGCAACTAACAGTGGGTAAAACTGCCTTCCAGTGTATAGCCTGCTACAGACCACCCTCCCAAACCCAGGAACCCCACTCGGCCTTCCTGAGAACACTGGAAAATATGAAGGTCTCTCCAAACACCATTATATTGGGCAACTTCAACTACCCAAACATAGACTGGGAGCATTACTCTAGCTCCAACACCCTAGCCCAAAGGTTCCTAGAATTTATAAACTCAAATGCTATGGAACAACTTGTTACCACTCCCACAAGAGGGGAAAACATACTGGACCTGATCATCACCAACATGGGGACTCTATGCTCCAGACCAGAAGTGTATCCCTCACTGGTAAGATAAGACCATAAACTAATCTCACTAGATATTCACATCATGACCCCAGCCCCTGCCCAGAAAACCACAGTGAAAAACTTCTCTAAAGCAAATTTCACACTCCTCAAAACTGAGGTGGAATCCTTCAAAGCCCCCGGGCCTGTGGAAAATACGGCCCAGACCGCAGAATCCTTTATAAACGCATTCTATGAACACCTTCAGGAATGCATGGATCCCACCCACCCCTGGTGCTCCTACACTTATACAGGAGTAGCCCAACCCACTTCCTCCTCCACCAATAAGAATTTACTTCCTTAAAACAACTTACTATTTCCACCCACCCCTTCTTGCATCAATCTAATTCACTTTCAACTACACACTCCAGTAAAATAACTCCACCATATTAACACTTTATCCTTACACATAACTACCACCTGCTCCTACTACACTCTATCGCTCACTATGTATAATTCTAGCATTAATGCATCTTACATCCTGTTCTACTCCTTCATACTCCTAAACACATTTCTCATCTCTTACTCCCTCACCTACCTCTAAAACAGAAAACTATTTCTATCCCACCCAACACTAAAACAGGCCACTACCCACCTTGTAAACACACCTGTAGTTCACAGCAACATAACATCAACATCTCCATACCTCTTATCTCACTACCATAGAACATTTCATATCAAATTTTTCCAAAACCGGAAACAGTTTACAATTTCTTCCAAACATCCCATAAACACACAGTCACCAACAACTACTATGCCTTTACGGCAACATTCACCCTAATCCTGGCCCAAACCATGACCAACCCATTATGCCAACTAACAACCCATCTGCTCTTATTAATCCTACAACCAAGACCAATACTCTCCAGATAGCTCATCTCAATATTCAGAGCCTAAATAATAAGATAACCCAACTACATGCCCTCCTAGACCTTTACTCCTTTGATATCCTATGCCTAACTGAAACCTGGCTAAAAGTAGACACCAAGAACAATGACATACTACCTCCAGGTTATAACATCATTAGACTTGATCGTCCGATCAAAAAGGGCGGAGGAGTAGCAATACTCTACAAAACTGAACTATTAGTTACCCTAGTAGAGTCTAAACCACCTTCACTCAACAACAGTGAAATCTTAATCACCAAACTAGAAATTAATAAAAATAAATCTATCTACATCATTTGCTGTTGTATCCCCCCAGGTAACAATATTAATAGCCTAGAAAACATACTGAGCAGGCTCTCGACCTCTTTCCCTCAGGAAACCATACTATTAGGTGACTTTAGTATTGATTGGAACTGTTGTATTTCCCAATTTCCAACCTCTCACATAAACCTCTATGGCTTTACTCAGACTATTACCGTCCCTACCCGAATAAATAAAACCAGTTCCAGAGTATCCTGGACTGGATTCGAATTAGCACTAACCCCATGGGTTATATCACTGGTACACTACTTGGTAATATCAGTGACCATCAAATCACTTTTATCAATCGACAAGCCCCATCCCCACTAATACTCAACTCGGAACTAACAGGAACAAAACTAACTTCAACATAGACAACTTCCTATTAGAGCTAAAAGCTTGCAACTGGTCTCCTCTGAAATATTTGCCTCTAGATGAAGCTGTCTCTTACTTTAACAATAAATTCCTTCAAATCCTTGGCCACCATGCCCCTACAAGAGTAACAAGAACCAAAACCAAGCCTGCTCCTTGGCTATCCAAAGAAACCAAACAAAAAATGTTACTTAGAAATAGAACATGGGACAAATGGAGAGCTACCAAAAACCCAGCTGACTATGAGACCTTTAAACAACTTAGAAATGAAACAAACTGATAGTCACTGATAAAAGAAATTACTACTCAAAAGTCCAACACGCACAACATCAAAACCCCCAGAAATTCTGGATAGGTATCAACAAATTACTGCACCCAGGTAACTCCAAAACACCTACACCCTCAAACCTCACTCAGACCTCCCCAAATCAAATTGCTGATGTATTTAACTCATTTTTCAAAGATACTGTTACTTCCCTAGCTTCATCCCTATCCCCACCATCCACGCAAACACCCAACTCCCTAAACGATAATACCCCCTCATTTAAACTACAACCAGTCTCAACAGATCTCATTCATAAATTACTTACCAAGCTAAAACCTTGTACCCCTTCAGCTGACCTCATTCCAGCAGAATACCTGCAGATTGCAGCCAAACCACTGGCCTCCCCTGTCTCTCTTTTAATCAATCGTACCATAACAGAAGGCTGTATCCCAACCCTTTGGAAAGTGTCTCGTATCATCCCATTACATAAGGGTGGTAACGTAAATGACCTCTCTAACTTCCGTTCCATAGCCTTACTTTCCCCTTTAGCAAAAATCATGGAACGATGTATACATAGGCAATTACTTAATCACCTCCTCCAAAACAATCTCCTAGCAAACTGTCAACATGGTTTTAGACCTCATCACAGTACTACGACTGCTCTCTTGTCTTTCACTGACCATATTAATAAAAATCGGAATAACTACTTACTGTCCTCTGCTCTATTCTTAGACCTATCTAAAGCCTTTGATATGGTCAACCACACTCTCTTTAACATCCTGAAATCTTTTGCTTTGGACTCTCAGGCTATCCAGTGATTCTATTCCTACTTAGATAATAGACAACAAGCAGTGCTATGGGAAAATCACTTATCTCCTCTTCCTATCAAAATAGGTCTACCGCAAGGCTCAATACTAGGACCTCTCCTCTTTTCTATTTTTATAAACAACCTAAATAAGTCCCTTCCTCAATGTGTATTCAATATGCCGATGATTCAACACTCATATGCTCAACTTCTTCCATAAATGACCTTCAAAATATCACTCAAAAAGCTTTCACAGCAGCCGAAAACTGGTTCCAACAATATTGCCTCATAATGAATCCAAAAAAAGACTCAACTATTACTTTTCGCTCCATCACATAAGTCATCCTCTCTCACCTTCAATATATCCTTTAACAATGGCACCATAATATCCTCTGATCCTACGATCAAACTTCTTGGTGTCACAATAGACCACAACCTCCACTTTGATTCCCATATTAACTTAACTATCAAATCAATCAATAGGAAACTTGGATCTCTCTACAGACTTAAACCCTTCCTCACCCCCTCAGCCAGAAGTACTTTAGCACAAACCCACCTACTCTCTACCCTGTGTTATGCCTCTCCAATCTATACTAACCTAACTAAAAGTAACCTCAACAAACTAGCAACAGCCTACCATAACACCATAATAATTTCGTACCCACCATTGCTGTAATCTCAAACAACTAGGCTGGCTAGAACTACAAAATCATATACGACTTCAACTGACCATCACCCACAAAATCTTTCATTAGCCCACTAATACCACTATACTCTGTTCCCTTATTACCCCATATAAAAACATCTCTTCCCTACGCTCTGCTACCAAACTACTAGCTGCCTCCAACAAATCCAACAAGAAAGCTGGGGATAGTCTGTTCTCCAACTGTACTGCACCCATCTGGAACAAACTTCCAAGTGGACTTATGTCTATTACCTCTTTACCTAATTTCAAGAAGCAGCTAAAATCATGGCTCTACTCCCAGTGGCTCTGCCCTTGTTCTAACCCTGACTAGTCCTCTGCTCTCCTTTTGTTCCATGCCTTTTCCTTCTCCTGCTATCCATAACGAGATATTCTCTTACTGTTTCTTTATTTCTCATCTACTCTTGGACTCTCAATACCACTAGGATGGATGGATGATCATTTTCCTGTTGATGCTACTACATTCTGTCTGTTAAATACACCCTCTGTACAACTATCTTACTAAAATTGTCTTACTGTGGAGCTTTTCTCCCCGGGCCTCTACTGAAAATGGAAATTTATCCAGCTAGACTAGCCCGGTCAACAAATGTAAAATAAAATAAAAATAAATAAATAAAACCAAGACCCAATCCTCCAAAGGCAGGCGTCCTGTCTGGTGGACCACAGCCATAAACAAACTATACAATAGAAGGAGGAAGCTACTACATGATAGAGCAAAATCCCAAAAAGGGAAGGCATCACTGATCAGTATTAGCAAAAAACTACGGGCACTCATAAAATCGTCTAAGGCTAGCTTCGAAAGAAAAATTGCACAGGACACTAAGGATAATCGCAAGGCTTTCTTTAGTTGTTAGGAACCTGGGTGGGAATTCCCAGATATGCTCAGAATTAGTCCAAAATGACAAAAAATACACCGAACCCACAGACGTTGCCAACATCCTAGCTGACAGGTTCAGCGCAAACTTCTCCCCCTTCCCCACCAAAAGGGCAAATGTCTATCCCAGCAGAGTGCTGCCCCTCTGACATCTCAGATGCTCTGGTAAGAGCCACCCTCTCCAAAGCAAAAAACACAGCATCAATGGGACCAGACGGTGTCCCGGTCTGCGTCCTGCATGAACTCCAAGAAGAACTAAACCCAAACATAAAACTACTGTTCAATCTCAGCCTTACTACAGGATACGTACCCAAAGAGTGGCGTACAGCAACATTGGTCCCTCTCCACAAAAGTGGTGCCTCAACGGATCCTGGAAACTATTGTCCCATAAGCTTGACTAGCTTGGTCTGCAAAGCTATGGAAAGGATCATCATGGACCTCATAAATAAAGAAACTGGGGACTTACAGACACTGGATCCTACCCAGTTCGACTTTAAGGGCAGATCCTGCCTCTTAAACCTGGTTGATTTCTTTGAAACAGTCACCAAGGCCATTGTGAGGGAAGGTGGTCCACACAGCCTACCTGGACCTTGCAAATGCCTTCGATACAATACCCCACTCGGGCATTATAGATAAGCTCACCAGCTTAAATATAAACTCCTATGTCACTAGATGGGTTGCAAACTGGCTCAAGGAGAGAACCCACATGGTTAGAATTGCTGGAGCCATGTCAGACTCCAAACCAGTTAAAAGTGGCGTCCCACAAGGCTCAGTCCTGGGACCTCTCTTGTTCGGTATATATTTCTCTGAGGTACAGGCCAACACGCAAGGACTGTGGCTGACCAAGTTTGCAGATGACTGCAAACTGGGCGCCATAATCGACTCTCCAGCCGACACAAGCATCCTACAAAAGGGCCTCATAGAAACAGACAACTGGTGCCAGAGTCATGGCCTCAAGCTAAACGCCAAAAAGTGTCATCCCCTTTGGCAAAAACAAAGTGCCCACAAATTACCACATGGGTGGTAATCCATTAAGTACGGAAGAAGTAATTGGGGACCTGGGGACCCAAGTTGATAGCAGTCTCTCATTCGACAACCACGTGGCCAAAGTGGTTAGAAAAACATTTTATGTAGCCCACCTAATCATGAAGGGATTCGCATCTAGATCAGGGGAGGTCATCGTGCCTCTTCACTCATCCCTCATCAGGCCCATAATTGAGTACAATGCCCCTTTTGGGATGTACCTTACCAGACACCTGCAGCAACTGGAAAGACCCCAAAAGTACCTCACCAAGAGGATCAAAGGGCTCAAACAGATGAAATATGATGCCCGGTTAAAGAAACTCCAGCTCTACTCAGTGGCATACCGCCTGCTCAGAGGCGATCTGTGCCTGACTTATAAAGCCATGTCCAACCCGGAATTAATGGACATGCTGCACCTCAGAAAATCCAAATCCCATCGAGCTATGCACTCGAGAGACTTTAACCTCAGCACTGAAATAAATAGGACATGCTGGAGGGACAGATTCATAACCCAGAGGCTCCCTTCACTCTGGAATAAAATCCCAGTCCAGGTTAGGCAGAGTCCCTCATTGACTCTCTTCAAGAGGAATCTTGAGTGGATGGGAGATCGTAGATTTACCCGGGTATCACTTCTGTGTCACTGTTAGAGGCACAGTATACTAACCTCGAAAAAGGGCATAGCAGAATTCATTTAAAATGGGTGGCGAAAGCCAAACACACTCTGGCTAGGCTTGTAAATGCTCTAGGGCAGATAGCCTAGTACGAACCTATGAACCTATCTAAGAAATAGACAACAGGCAGTCCTCTGGGACAACAACCTATCTACTCTACTCTGTAAATCACAGGGAGTCCCGCAAGGCTCTATTTTGGGGCCCCTCCTATTTTTTATTTTTATCAATGACCTGAAAACATCCCTACCATAAACCACCTGTAGTCAATATGTTGACGACTTGACCCTAATCTGCTCCGCAGCATCTTCTGCTGAACTCCAGTCCAACACCCAAAAGTATTTACCTTAGTTGAAAACTGATTCTCCAAATGCTGTCTCCTCCTTAACCCAAAAAAAAACTTCTACTGTTTTATCCCTACCCAGAAGTCTCCCTCTATTGATTTCACAATCGTATCAAATAATGGCACTGTAATAGTACTAGACACAACTACTAAACTCTTAGGCATAACAATTGACAATAACTTCAACTTTGACTCTTACATAAACTCAACCATCAACTCAGTGAATAGAAAACTTGGTTTCCTCTATATAGGCTAAAACCCTTCCTTACACCTATAGCCAGGACTACTATTGCCCAAACTTGCCTACTTTCCACCCTTCTCTATGCCTCCCCAATTTTTACAAATATATCCAAATACAATCAAAATGAGCTGGCCACTTCTTACAATAACCTTGCCAGATTTGCCACTGGATCCCCATTCCGTACTCACCATTGTCAAAATCTAAGGAAACTAGAATGGTTGGAACTACAAAACCAGCTTCTTTTTCAGCAGCTAACCATCACCCACAAAATCTTGCATCCTACCAATACTCCTGTTCTCTCTCTAACTTGATCAACCCATATAAAATTTAAGTACCCTAAGCTCAGCTAAAAGTTACTAACTGCAACCCTAAAATCCAATAACAAATCGAGTGATTCTGTATTTACTCACAACATTGGAATCTTTTGAAATAAGCTTCCAAGTAATCTTCTGTCCCTTTCATCTACTCCACTGTTCAAAAAGCAACTAAAAACCTTCCTTCACAATGGCTATGTTCATGCACCAATCCTAGCTGAAACTTTTCTTTTTGTCACAACTAACCTTTCTAGTTTACCAAGTTTCTGCTTTAAACTCTGTCAAAAAGTGTCTATTTTTGTCTTGTACCTATTATTGTATATACCAAGTTATATCTCCTTTCCTTGTTCCTTTTTTCCTCCTGTAATGTAAATAAGCCTAACTTAAAGGGTTTTTTTGTTACTATGTATAACCAATTTTTGATTGGTATCCCCTTCTGTTTATATTTACTCATATTAGTTGTATACAGCTGCTGTGGAGCTTTTCTCCCCGGGCCTCTACTGAAAATGGACATATATCCAGCTAGACTAGCCCGGTCAACAAATGTAAAATAAATAAATAAAAGAGCTCGCAATTCAGACATCCGTCTGACAGAAGTATGAGCTAACAAAAGAGCCATCTTCCAAGAACAATGTTGAAGGCAGCTAAAACAGGCTCAAAAGGAGCCCAAGTCAATTTTTCCAGAATGAAATTAAAATCCCAGGGAGGAGGAACAGGCTTCCTGGGAGGTCTAATATTAAGGATGCCTTTAAGAAATTGCTTAGCCACAAATCTAGAAGCTAACAGGAGAGTTGAAGGCAGACTAGCAGAAAGACCTGATAAGTGGGCCTTAATAGAAGAATAGGCCACAGCAACATTGAACAACTCTGACAAATAAGAGAACCAAAGGAACATCCACAGAAAGTGGGTCCAGGTCACGAGAAAAATACCAAATAGAAAACCGCTTTCATTTAGTAGGTTTCTTGGCCTCTTGCAGGACCTGCAGCACGTTCTCAGAAAAAAAGGTGCCTATGAGGGATCAAAACCCTGTCACGCATAGTGTTAAAGCGTGGACAGGTGGGGCTGGATGAGAGAAGACGACTCTTGTGTGAGGCGATCCACCCAGTGAGGTAACTTGTGGTGATTGCCCTTGGCTAGATGCAGAAGTAGAGGGAACCGGTGCTGTCTGGGCCAGCTAGATGCAGAAGTAGAGGGAACCGGTGCTGTCTGGGCCAAAAGGAAGTCACCATCACGATTTCAGGAGCATCCTGTTAATGTCAGAATGAGATGAAGGGGAGGGAATGCATAAGGAAACATCCCCATCCCCTTCCAAGAAAATGAGGGTGTTCACCTTCCATACCAGAGGACCCAGGACTGTGGCACAAAACAGATAAATTTGTTGTCTGTTCCGAGGGAAGGCAAAGAGCCACTTGGAGTACCCCACTGGTAAATAATATCCAGAAACCTACTCCTATGTAGTATCCATTTGTGGGATTGAGTGAAGGACCAGGTCATTGTCTGCCACAATGTTCTGACCTGAAGGAATATAAATTGTCTGAAGAGTCACTTGATGGCCAGATCCCATACCAGAAGTGCCAGCCAACAAAGAAGGCAAGATCTTGTGCCCCCTTGTTTGTTGATATTCCATGTAACAGTGGTATTGTCTGTGAATACCTTGAGGCCCCAGATAGAGGAGAGGATGAAAGGCCTGAAAAGTCAGCATAAGAGCTCTCATCTCTTTGTTGTGCTCCTGCTGAGGCAACCACACTCTCTGAACCCTCAGGAAGCCAAACACTCCCCATCCCACATCTGAAGTCTGTGAACAGATCCTGAGAAGGAAGAGGAGGTCGCAAAGGGAGTCCTGGATTCAGGGATACCTACTAAATCCACCACAGAAGTTCTTTGAGACACTGGAGAAAAGGAACTGTAAAGTTTAGAGGATGCGCATGCTGATGCCACACAGACTTCAGAAACCACTGGAATTTCCTCATGTGGAGTTAGGTCAGAGGGAGCATTGGAATAGTTGAAGCTATGAACCCCAGAGCTCTCAAACTCCCTGGCTGTAATGTAGACCAGGGGAAGAAGAGTTTGAAAGTAAGAAATGAGAGTTGAGGCTTTTTGAGGAGGCAGGGATGCTGGCATTGGCACAGTGTGAATCCCGCAACCCAGAAAGGCATGATCCTGAGAAGGCATCAGGGAAGACTTTTTGAAGTTTATTGTGAGCCCTAGGCTCTGAAGAAAAATGGTAAAACAAAGATTTTTGCAAAAGGACCTCTGGAGAGGATGCCTGAATCAGTAGGTCATCCAAGTAAGGACAGATTTGGATCCCTTGAAGCCAGCAAAAGGCAAATCACAGGAGTGAGGCATTTGGTGAGTGAGGCATTTGGTGAATACCCTTGGGGCAGTAGAAAGGGTAAAGCACAAAACTGAAAATGCCAGGACGCAACAGAGAAACGCAACAATCTCTTGTAAATATGGTGGATCAGAATATGGAGATGAGCATCATTGAGATCCAGAGACACCAGAAAAGCCTAAGGGAGCAAGAGAGGAAAGGGACTTGAAGGGACAACATCCGAAAGGAAGGACTGTCGGGAAGTTGTTCTAGATGAGAGAAGTCTAGAAGCAAAAACACATGGAAGGCAGAGAAGAATAGAGATGGACAGGACACAAAAGGAAGGAAGTTCATGGGGAACAGAAGGCCCTTTGGGAGGATAATGCACAAAGACAAGATGGGTTGGCTCCCAGAATCCTTTGAAACCTAGCCAGTGTGTTGGGAGGTTTCCTGACAAAGATCTTCAGCAGATCACTAGTTTGTGCCAAAGAACTGAAAGACAAATGATGGCAATTCTGTACAAGAGTGGGATGCAGCAGGAAAAAATCCAGGAAGCAGCAACAAGTTACAGTAGCAGGGAAAGTCATGGAGAATTCTTAAACGGCTGGCTACACTTTTTTTTTTTTTTTTTTTTCTGTGTAGGACAAAGTCTGCAGCCTTGCTGGAGTCAGTCAACATAAAGTAGAAGATTTGGGGTAGGACTAAAACTGAATACCTGGACAGTGTCAGGAATCAGAAAAATTACTAGTGAGGCAACCTCAACGGGTCCGCCCTAGATTCAGGACTGTATTTCTCTGACACATCTGGAAGAGAACAGAGAATAGGATTGGCTGTTGCTTATCATAAAGATAGGTGCAGCAGTGGAGGTTCAGGAAAGGAATATAAAAGACTTTGAAAGTACGAAGGAACTTTGTTCCTAACTATGCTGAGGAATGCCCATAAAAGGAGTACTGGAAAGCCTGCACATAAAATACCCCTGCTGAATGACAGAACCTAAGAATTATGGGTGATTCGGAGCTAAACAGGAAGAGAGGAGAAAGAGGAATGTGGGTGGGAACAGGTGGATAGTCAGACAGCATCTGGTTTGTCAGGAAAGGAAGGGTTTAGAATCCCTGCAGTCTGAGGAGTCAGTTTACCACCCTTTTTACCTTTAGAAGGAGGGTGAGATTGCCTATGAACAAAGGCTGGCTTAGAAGGGTTATTTTGTTGAAATTTGGGTATAGGAGAAACTGACCTGTTTAAGCTCTTGTAAAGCTTTTCCTTGTCCTGAAGAGACTTTTAAATAAAACCAGCAGCCACTTCCCCAAACAAGTTTATTATCCAGAGGAGCATCCAACTTGGCCTTAATATCAGGTGAAGATTGAAGCCCAAGCCAAGAATTACCTTCTCAGTGCTGAACCAAAAGCAGCAGTCCTAGAAGAGGCATCTGCTGCATCATAACTACATTTGATAGAATGATGAGCTACTTGAGCAGAAGAGTCCGGAAGATCAGAAAAAGCTGACCAGCATGAGACAGCCATCACATAGAGATATGGGTCTGATAGTTAATAGCTAGGGTAGCTGAAGTATAAATAGTCTTACCCAGCCAATCCATGGTTCTGTTGCTCAGAAGGCAGTAACTTGGATGAAGGAAGCACTTGAGATGGCATATCAGAGGATACAGACACCATAGAGGAGTCAGCAACAGGACTTTTAAACAAAAAAGAACCATCCTCAACCACCCTATAAAACATATCTGACTTTTTGGGAGCAGAGTCTCTAGTGCTTTATAGGCATTGGGGAAAAAACATCCAATAAAGCAGCCAAGACAGAAGGAATGGCCTCTGGTTTAGGCGATTCCATCTGCAGTAACTCCTAGTACCACTTTTGGATATCCGAAACCTGGGCACAATCCCACTTAAAAAAAAAAAAAAATCCATCATTCTAGAGATTGAGGAAATTTCCTTTGGGGGGACAAAGATTATCTAGAGTACGAGAGTCCTCTGATCTGTAGTCTAAAGGAGAAGGTATCTGGGTAGAATAAGCAAAGGATTCCTCATTAAAATCCACCTCTTCCTAAGAAGAATTCAGTTCTGTGGGCCTTTTGGGGGAAGAAGAGGACCAAGGAGGAGCAGGCACAGAAATCCCTTGTGGAGGCTTTAATGACCGTAAAGCATTACGTAACCCCTGGGTAAAGGCCTGTCACTCGCTTTGTGGAGCTCTAGGAGCAGAGGAAACCTTGTTTTCAATTTTTTTTCAAGAGGACCTCTGTCCTAGAAATCTGAGAAGGCCGTGACCTCAGGATGGCATTCCACAACTGTAGTAGGAACTTCTTCCTAAAAAGAAACTGCGGAACCCCCTAGACCCTTTGGAAACAATCAACCGTGGTGCCCCCTGAACACCCAAAATGAATATCTGCAAAGCTTCCTCGGATGTGCTGTCCGCCAGATCCTCGCCTTCCTCCAACCCAGACGCGGTAGAGGAATCGGACAATACAACCAGGCGAGTTTCCATGTTTTGTAATAACCTGTGGAGAAACTCCTGGCAGAGGCTGAACAGCAGAAGATTCCAGTCTTGCCTTTTGTACCTTCTTCCTGAATGGCTGACCCTTGGAGGCAGGAAGTTCCATCGATAGTATCTTTAGCAAGAAGCTTAAAGTGGTGGTTCTCCAAGATAAAATGAAAGGGAAGAAAGCCTACTACGAAGAGTTTTGGGGACAAAAGCCTGACAAATTGAACAAGACTTAAGGTCATGAGCAGCTCCTAGGGAAAAAGACTCTCATCGTGCTGGTCTTTATGGGGAATCGGTCTCCCACACTGGCATTTATCTTTCCTGGATAACATGAAACCCCCAAACATCACAAAACCATCAGAGCAAAAAACCCAACTAGGTACATCTGCAACAGTGAGGACTTCAGCAAACAGGAGTAATCTACTGAATGCGAATATACAGAGGAACAAAAAAAAAATGGATGGAGGTAATGGACTGGTTTAAAAACAATATTCAGACTGGTGGCAAAAGTTGATGATGGTACGCCTGAAAGTCCCCTTTATGCCCTCCCTATGCAAGGAGCGAGTTGGTGACATTCAGTATACCTTTAAAGCAACTGTAGACTTTGGTAAACTGGCCAGATGGTGGGCTTCATAACAGGGAATCCCATTTGTAACGAATACTGCAGTGGTGAATATAAGAACATCCTCCTGTCCTGTCCTTTTCCAGTAGGGTACACTGTGGATGCATTTCAAAGACAAAAAACATCTTCAGCACACGTCTGTACAAACCATCTTGTATGACATACAGTTCTAATAAATCTGTAATACAAGCATCTTGTATAGATCACAAATGGCATATAATTAGCTGGCAGTATCTCCTTTTGTTACATACCTATATCTTTAAGGTCCATGATTCATTCCATGACCTTGCAGATATGGATAATCAGGCTAATATGTCTGTAGTTCCTGGGGTCAGTAGAAGCACAACTGTTTTGAAAGAGGATAAGGGTGGCAGTTTTCCATTTGGCTGGGATGAAGCCGGTGCAAGGTGGGGGACAGGTGGAAGGAATGTCATGGGGATATGTGTGGTGGGGACAGGGGAGTGAAGTTTTCAGTCTGCTAACAGGTTTGCTATGTCCATAGACTCATTGTATGTGGTATCATTAACTACCAGTTCAGAGCAAATCTGGGTCTTGCCTTTTAGACTACAGATGCAACTTAAAAATGCCTTGTAGTTGTCCTTGGTTGAGGATGCAAATCTGGATTCATAGTTTGCGTCACAAGGTCTTATTTGCTTGTTTAAGCTGAGTAGGGAGTGTTTCCAGTTTAGGACACGCTCCTCTTACTTTTGGACTACAATTTCTTCCTCTTATTGTAAAGCCTGTTAATGGCAGTTATCCACCAGGCAGGTTTGATCTTCCTTGAAGAGCTTGTTTTTGTCCTATCTCGGGTACAGCAGCGTCAATGTGGTTATACAGGTGTTTATAAAAAGCATTGGTGTAGAACTTGGCATAGTTGCCAATTTCATCCGGGGGGGGGGGGGGTGCAGTGAAGCTATTCTCACTTATAAGGATATAATCCGCTTTGGATAAGCGTGCTTTTTTTTATTATTTATTTATTTTAGTTGCTGCTGGGGGTGGGGGTTCCAGTGTGATGGTTAATTCGAATGAGACTCTTATTATGGTCAGATCTGACAAGGGAATACCTCCCAGTGGGGGTGCTACAGCGGCCCTCCCATATTGGTAAGCACCAGATCCAAGATGTTGATGCCCCTAGGTGGGGTGTCCACCAGCTGGTCCGGGGTGTTTGAGTTAATGAACTCTAGGAACGCTTGAGTAAGTGAGTTTGAGCACAAGTAATTTACCCAGTCAGTGGATGGGTAATCACTCAGAACCATGGTGTTTGGCTGTATCTTGATGGATTCCAGTAGATCCAAGTAGGCAGAGTGGGTGTCTTGATTCATGGAAGAGGTCCTGTAGCTAGCAATGACTTGAATATGTGTCCTAACAGTTGGCTGCACCTAAAGTGTCTCCAGGGAATCATACTGTTTAACCAATCTGGGGGTGTATTTATCTTTTAAAGGAAGCAGTGCATCAATATTCATTAAGCATTCATGCCTTCCGTTTGTGGTCTGCATGTGTGGTAGGAGGTGTAATCCGGTATGGCTGAGGTGCCCTCTTCAGTCTGTAACCAAGTTTGCATGACTGTAGAGATGTTGGGCGTCTTCCAAGGTGAGGACTGCTTTCGGGGTGAGTGCAATTTCATGCGTTCAGCAGCATATAACCTTGGTTGTTGTTTGATTAAATTTTTACATCGGGATTTTGTCCTTGTGACATTGCCTAAAAAGGCACTATGGGGATGGCAAGAGCCTGGCAAAACATTGAGGTCTATTGATCATGTCATCCAGGCTAGCAGAAACTGTATCTGCTTAGAATAACACCAGAAACTAAGCCAATTATTGAAGTCATTTATTTTCTGTTTATTTTGTAAAGGTATCATGCTAGGCGAGAGTAATATGCTGTTCAAAGCTAGGGACATACATGCATCTGACACACAATCAGAGCTCAATTATGCCTGTTTTCACACCAACATGTACTGTGACCGAATAATAATGGTACTTGAGAGAGTGCTTGCGTGACCTGACTAATCCTGGCACCAGAAAGACAACAGACTATGACATTCTCCTTGTTCAGCCTGGTGAGGGGGGGCATCTGTGCATCTCACTATAGAGTCTGCTTTGACTAAAATATTTGGAGTGGATGTGCATTGTTTTTATGGGCTTTGGTGACACGCTTCTGCTTGTGTCATTATGTGCATTGGGTGTTTATGGTTGGTTTAGTATGTGTGTGTTTTGGGGGTCTCTGGTGTTGAGGTAGACCCCCCCTTTGAGTACTTTAGAATGGGAACATGGGCTAATTTATTGGCTAGGCTTATAAGGGCCTCAGGACCAGTAGCCTAGTAACTTGCTACTTGTTGGTCTATGTGCATAGTTGGGCTGACAAGCCGCTGTGAATTGTACGAGAGAGCTGTGATTCCAGATTCATAATGTAGGTGCATCTCTCACAAATGGCACAGGAATGATTCAGAAGTAGGGTTGTCAGTGCACATTAGGCAGTTGCTACACTGCCTCCGTAGACATGTTAACCTGGCTCGTTGGAAAAAAGGAGGGAAACTGACAATTCATGGTCGTAAGAATAATATTGGTCTGGCTGTAACAGTTGAAGAGGGGATACAGCAGGTATTACTAAGTCTAGGCGTGAAGAGTTATGGTTTAGGAGAGCAGGCATCTATATTTGGCAAGCCCTCTGCACAGTAGTGTGTGATATGCAAACAGGCACAAACCGGTTCAAACACCAGCTTTTTAAAACAGAAAAACAGCAAAACGGCCAAAGTTCAAATTATTCAGTCAAAATGCCCCAAACGGAGTCCTGCAACAATAACTCTAGCTAGATCGGTCCAAACTGTACCTTCCTGCTACGAGGTCACAGGGGAGTCTCTCCAAAAAACTTTAACAGACAAGGGGAGTAGCAATCTGCTGCCTTTGCCCTCTTCACCCCCCCCCCCACTCGAGTCCGTCCTATTCAGGATGCCCCCTTCTCATTTTTTACACTTCCTTGACTTGATCCTGTGAACCAGTATCATGCAGTCCGTCTCTTGTCTTTTGAAGAGCTGTAAAACCACTAGTCATACATCCATCCCCAATAGACCTTTGTGGTAGCACCGTACAGTGTAGTGTGGGTTGATCAAGGTCATATAGAATGAAAATATCACCTCTGTTTCTGGAATTTATGCCCTGAGGTATACCATTGCATTACACCTCCTGCTGTTATCCCCCCCCCCCCCCAACTACTCCTCCTCTTGTTTATCCAGTCAGTGTGTGATCAATGCCCCCAAATACTTTTCCTGCTCTGTTACCATCAGTTCTGCTCAAGTCAACTGATTAGGTCCAAATGCTGTGGATGTGAAGCAATGTTAACTGCCATCTTTCTGGCCCCCTTCATACTTTTCAAATCTTCTAGACTCCTCTCCTCAACCTCCACTGCTGCAGCTATCTTTATGATGAACAAAATAGTCAATCCTATTCTGTTCTCTTCCAGATATGTCAGAGAAATACAGTCCTGAATCTAGGGCAGACTGGTTTGCCTCACTAGTAATTTTTCTGATTCCTGACACTGTCCAGGTATTTAGTTTTGGTCCTACCCCAATTCTTTTGCTTTATGTTGTCAGACTCCAGCAAGGCTGCAGACTTTGTCCTACACAGAAGTGTAGCCAGCTGTTCGTTAAGAATTCTCCATGGCTTTCCCTTCCACTGTTAAAGTTGTTGCCGTTTCCTGGATGTTTTCCTGCTGCACCTCACCTTGTACAGGATTGCCATCCTTTGTCTTTCAGTTCTTTGGCACTTTAACTAGTGATCTGTTGGAAGATCTTTGTCAGGAAACCTCCCAACACACTGGCTAGATTTCAAAGGATTCTGGGAGCCAACCCATCTGGTCTTTGTGCATTATCCTCCCTCTGTTCCCCATGAACTTCCTTTTGTGTCCTGTCCTCCTGTCCATCTCTATTCTTCTCTGCCTTCCACCATGTGTTTTTGCTTTAAGATTGAAGCAAAGCTTTCATTTAATACTTCTGCTCTTTCCCTCTCTCTAGTATTTTATGATCCTGTTATCTTTGTGGCAACTTCTGTCCCACCTCTTTTTTACAATGTGCCTTTCCTTGCTTTCCTTCTGCTAACTCTCAGCACAACTTTGTGCCTGCCCTTATCATTGTTGCTGCCTTTTACTAGCTGGGGTAAAAATTTCATGGCCATGTTACCTTCAGAACTGCTGTGGAGTCTTTTCCTTGCTTAAGGAAATTCTTTTTCAGCTGAGTGTTTCTGAAGAGTGACCTTTCTGAAAGTATGCAGTATAGTAGTAGTTTCTGACAAAGGGCTGCTACTTGTCTTTGGTGCTATGGGACAGTGCCTTACAGATGACTTAGCTTTGCAAACAAAATCTTTTGCTTAAAATATTTGCAGAAAAATGGCCTTAATCAGCTGTAGTATTTCTTGTTAAATTTAACCAAAGCAAAAGAAGCTGAGTAGTTAACTATCTCTTATGTTTTTATATTTCTTTGCTCGAATTACAGCAATTTTGCCATGACCTCTCTTAGCATTTTGTCTCACTGTTCACTAGCTGAAATTCACGTGGCCTTCTTTGTGTGCCCCATTATATTACTGTGAAAGGCGCAGATACAGTAGCATAAAAGCACAGAATGCCTTATTCTTATAGGCAACAGTGATGCCATTGTCTGGGAATGAAGTACCACTCTTAATGAGAGGCTGAAGTAGTTGACACTAGAATGTTAACTGCAGTTATTTTCCTGTGCTATAGTGTGCTTAGAAGGCAACTTTGTGCAGAGATGGAGTACATCTTGTGTCTCTGGGCAGTCAGGATTCACTATGGTAGCATGCCCCGAGAAACCTGGTCTAGCACTGTATGGCAGGCGCAGTTCTTTGCCACAGAATTCAGCATCCTGAAACCTTTTCTGGTGTGCTGCAACATTATTGCATAAAGGTGACAAGCATTGCACTGCAATATAGTGACTTGTTGCTTGTTCAGGAGCTTCTTGGGTGCAATTTTATTGTAAAAATTTGAATTGCTCTTGTGCAGTAGTTGCTGCATCCCACCCTATTCATTTTCCCATGTTTTCTTGGGTACGTGTTAGCCCGTTTTCAAGACAAAATTATTTCTGGACCAGTGGAGCTGCAGTTTTGTCTGTTTGAAATGTATTTAAGGGAATTGACTGTTCTGGTTTACCTATATTTGTACAGTTTTTCCAGATATCCGAGACTGTGCTGACAAGTATTTGAAACCTGTGTGCCTGTGTATTCTAACAGAAATAAAGCAGCAGAATTTTAACTTTTAGTTGTGTAAAGTTTGCACTCCTGTGGACATGTCTGGCATTTAGCATAGAGGATTAAGGCTATGAGCAGTTAATGAGCTGCTTCCTGTGGTTCAGCTTTCTTTCCCTCAGCCTTAATTTGCCTACTGTGTGACCTTGAGCAAGTCAGTCAGGCAGTACTTTGGGGCAGTTGGGGAATTTTGGCTGGGCTTAATGCCTAGTAACTTCTGATTTATCTTACAAAATGTCAGCTAGGGTGTGGAACAGAGAACCATGTCCTAACTTGATGATGTGGAACATTCTCAAGCCTTAAAAACACTTTTGTTAAATTTGCAGTAAAATACCAAAGTGCAGTTACTGGATTTCATATTGGCTATAATTACTTTTTGTCCCATCTCCACAGTAACTTCTCTGCTTGCAGGTAGGTGACTTCATCTAATGCACACTGGGCAAACTTCATTTACTTGAATGCTGTTTGCGTTGGTCTAACCTGTTAACAGTACATTTGCCAGGAGAATTTCCAATTTAATGACTTGCTTTCTTCACATTTTTATATAGAAATAGCAAATGCAAGAGAGGATTGTGCCCCCCTCCCCAAATCTGTCAAATCACCATGGCAGCAAAGGTCTAAGTTCTGTTGGCTAGCAAGTCCTTTCCATTTATCTTGCCAACCGACAATAAAACAAAGGCAGGCCAACTTGGCTTCAATGCATTGGTGGTGGGGTGGCATTACAGCACTACTCTTCCTTGCAGAAAGTACGGTGGTATAAAATCTTGCCATAATAGTAGATGTTCTCCTGTTTTAAAATATTGCTACAGTGAAGAGAAGGGATCTTCCACCTCGGATAGCACAATGCTGTGCCAGTATGCTATAGCTTAACTATTTTGTATATGCCGTATGTCACACTTAGTTTCCCACACAGTATGTCGAGCATAAAAGGGATATACAGATGCAGCTCCCCAGAACTGAATTGCTGCAGACTGGAGTAATCTCCATAGGACAAAGGAGCCCATGCGCATCCAGAAGGGAAAAATGCAGAAGGTGAAACCTTCAGCCAGAAGGGAATCTAAAATAAAAAATGGAACAAACAAGAGGGGGGTGGAGGGAGGGAGAGAATACTACAACAGAGAAGAGAAGGACACAATTGTATTATGCCCTTCTACATCACTATTGTAGTATTCTAAATAGAAGGGAGAGTAAAAAAGCTCATGAAACAATGGGAGGTGGAAGGCTCAGAAGAGCTCTCAAATCCATATAAAATGGTTCTAGCAAAACCTGCTCTAGCCCTAGAAACCATACCCAACTTATGCTTAGTAAAGGTATGTAGTGAAGACCAAGTAGCAGTTTCATGGATGGAACTGGTTTCCAATGCCTTGAGGAAGGCACCAGAAGAGGCAACAACTCTAGTAGAATGACTTCTAACAGAAGTAGACCGAGATTTACCATGAAAAGTATAATTTAATGAAAGGAAAAGGCTTTAGATATCAAGGAAGAGATCCATCTGGTGAGCTAACCTGTGGTGATTTCCCCTGGCCAGATGCATGAAGAGGGGGAACCAATGTTGTCTTTGCCAAAAGGAAGTCATGAGCAAGATTTTTGAGAGTCCAGCTGAATCTTCTGCAGGACTCTTTGAAGTAGAGGAAGAACAGAGAAAGCATAAAGAAATATCCCCTTCCAAGGAAAACAAAGGGTGTCCATCTTTCTCGTCAAATGGAATGGTACTCTGGAACAGAAGAGAGGAAGTTACCTGTTCAGAAGGGAGGCAAAAGGATCTACCCGAGGTATACCCAACTGATGGACAATGTCCGGAAACATGTCTCCTGTGAAGCATACATTCATGATCTTGTGTTGGACCTGCTTAGAGTCTCTGTTACTAGACTGTGCTCTGAAGGAATGTATACTGCTTGAAGAGTTAACTGATAACTGAACCTAAAATAGATGAGGTGGAAAATTTGCCTTCAGAATCAGGAGGTCAGAAATAACCTGACAAGCCTGAGTAAGTAAGGCCAGAGCATACCTGGTCGTATAGGTCTGGTAACAGCCCTGAAGGCCCATTAGAGTCAGGAACTATGGTAAAATTACTACTATTAAGAAGTGTTACTGTTGCACCAAGGGAGTGGTATATATTGCAACCTGTATGGTATGTGAGGGGTACTATGTGGAGAAGACAATTAGAGCCCTCAGGCAAAGAATATATCAACACAACTATGATATACTAAAAAACAAAGAAACCAATGCTTTATTTAAGCATATAAAAGTACATCCGACACATTATTTTAAATGTTTTGTACTTGAACAAGTAGACCTGGGTCCACGAGGGGGGCCCGATGATGACTTCCTTGAATATTTAGAGCTCAAGTGACAGATTAAATTAAATGCATGTCAACCACCTGGGCTCAATGACAAGTTATCCATTAGTTCTGTATTAAAACTAAAATCAGCTTTTTTTTAATGTGATTTTATTAAAGATCTGTGTTTTAAATCATACTTCAATACACAATACATTAATGTCTATGTGGTTGGTAGGTGGCAATTGGTGTGTTGTAGTGGGCAGTTACTGTGATTGTGTTACCGTCTTTTTAAACTGCTTAATTATTTTACAGGAAATGTTTGCTTTGTCAACCAATGGCTGTTAGGGTATTTAAATATGGCATTTTCTGTTTGTTCTTGTTCTGATGAAGTCTTGTGATTTTGACGAAAGCGCTTAACTTTTTTCAAAAATTTTCTGGATTTAGTGCTGCAGTGTTCCTTTGGTGATCCTCTTCATATATTTTTACTTGGTTTTGGTGTTTGTTGTTTCTATGGTCGTGTAGGTCTGGTAACAGCCCTGAAGGTCAAAGTAGAAGTGTAAACCTTCTGATCAGAAGGCAAAAGTTTTGGAAGAGGGCAAGAGCCTAGGTTTGTCAGAAGAGTGACACCATGGCAGGATCAGAAGGGCATTTTCTGTCCGGTTTCTTAGGAGAAGGAGGCTGAGAATTGGGATATTTTGGAAGCAGCAATGAAAGTGTGTCTAGGCAGCCAACACAGAAGGAACTGCCAATTTAATTTTATTTCATTTCTTTTTCCTTGGGAGAAGCCACCTGAAGCAACTTAAAATATCTTTTGAATGCCATACATTTGAGAAGAATCCCACTTAAGTATTCCATCATCCTAGCAGTTGTTTCCAAAGGACAATTCCTCACAAGGAGACTGTGCTCGCAGACTCCTCTTCATCAGAACCATAAGCCAAAGTTGAAGGCATCTGTGAAGAATAGGACAAAGACCCCTCATCAGACACTGAATCCTCATTTTTTGAGGATCCTTAGGATGGACAGAAACATGCTTCATTTTTTGTCTCTTCTTGGAAGGGACATCTGCTGTAAGAAATACTGGAGGTTCCAACCCTTGGTGAGATTTGATAAGAGAACACAGGACCTCCAGGCACCATGGGATAGGGGTTAGCCTCGAGCCAGTAAAAGCTCTTGAGCTTTAGTTTCGGCCGAGTCCCATCCAGCAAGAATGTAGGCGAGATGGACTACAAACATGGAATGTTATTGTAAGTGCATAACTTCTTTTTCGTGGTGTATGGGGAATATAACTCCACACTGACCTTTTCCCTTCTTGCATGACATGAACTCTAGGTAGCAAAAGTGGAAGTCCAAAAAAAAAACACACCCCGACAGGGCACTTAGCTGGCAACAAGGTATTCAGACCAACTAGCAATAATGGTATTCTAACTGGTGGCAATGAAGTTCTGGGTAGCTCCATCCATAAATCTGTTTCTATGCCCTATGTTCTGAGCGGGGAGCATAAGTAACGTATGGCGCATACTAGATCATTTGGTTTTCTGGCTGTCCTGGGTGGGATATCCATTATGTTGTTTATCTAGAAGGGTGTTAATACTGGATTCCTCAGTGGTACACATTCCTGACATCCGTTAAAGGGCTTGGGGTTTACCTTTGTTCTGCTCTGGCAACTTCAGCTCATGGTCTTAATAGATTCCTTAAGGCTGCTGGCAGTTTTGTGAGGATCGACCCAAGAATATGATTAAAACATACAAAGTGTTGTATGACTCTAGTCTTCCCTCTCTGGTACTGATAATGTCTGTGTATACTGCAATATGGAAATGACTTCTTATGCCTCCTTCCTTAGGACTTTAGGTTTTGTGTGACCTACTCTGTGTAATGCAGGAAAATGTGGAGTTGCCTTGGAGTGCAATTTCTTTACTGTCAACAGTTCTTGATTTTTTTTTTTTACATGCAGGTTACCGGAGTAGACCCTTTTGGTGGTCCTCTTGTCTCTGGATACAATTGTGAGAGAACTAGGATTCTGGCTACTGTGACCTTTGAGTAAGACAGGCAAGTTATTGAGGCATGAGAGAGTGAACTATGTGGTTAGGTAATCCACCGCTGGCAGCAATGAATTGGAGCCCTTTGTCTTATCACAGTAAGCTCATCTTTTGGAGTGAGACTCCATGGCTCTGAGCTATTATTGGAATTGGGTGTTCAATACCAGATTCTTTAGCTTTTACTGTGTTTTAGGGCCATTGAAGGCATGGAGACTGCATGTCAGAAAAGCACAGATGTCCATAGTATCCACAGTGACCCTATTTCATGATCCTCCTTTCGACATTATTGGAACAAGTAAAGCAGCAGGTACTGGCAGTTCGCCGGTGAAGTGACTGGACTGTTAATTCTGTGACCCAAAACATTTAAAAATATGACTGAAAATACAGGAGAAGAGTGAATGTCAAACATACTTTCTTTGCAGTGGGTGCAATCCCGAACTTGAATATGCCATCACTAAGATCTTCATAACTTGGAGAAATGGTAACCTCTATTTGGTTGTTCATGTTCTGCATTCTGGGTCCTGACTGGTCTGACACCAGTGTATGCTAGCACTCCATCCTGGGTTGTCTTTACATTTGCTGAGTATATAAAGGTAGACCACCCATATATACCCTTGGCACAGCCTTGATGCTTGTCATGGAGTGCTTTCACTTGTTTTTAGGTTTACAGCTATTTTAGTGCCTTTTTAAAATCTGTATTGGATTAAAAAAAAAAATCAGAATATTTTAGTACCTTGTATTGATGTAAGGAAGAAGTCACAAAAGATTTGCATGGGATTTGACATCAGATGAACCAAAATCTTTTGTAGAATTAATGCAGTATAAAAAAAAAAACTCTTGCAATTTAGTGTGCATTTTTTTCGTTGGTCTCATTTCTGTAACTGTCATTCATGAATCCTCCATGACTGTTTTGCCTTTGGGGGTTTGGTAGAGGAATGGAAGGGGTGTAGCAGAAGTACTGCTTCAGGAATAGAACGGAATAGAACAAACTTGGAAATGCAATTGATTTCATTTAAAACTTTGCTCTATTTCAGAAATACTGTGTTACAACATGGTGGTTCAAAGCTGGGTATTTTTTCCATGCTGTTTTTGTGTGAAAGTCTGTAGTTAAGGCTGTGTTTTACTCAATCCTCTGTGTCTAGGTTTATTATTATAGTTGTTGACTTATGGTAGTGTCGAAGGTAAATTGCTCATCACCTGTATCAGAAGTTTGCCTACATTTCACCTGTGCCGTGTAAGTGGCCTGCTTTTGATACTTGGAAAATAACGGAAAGACATTTTAAATCTGTCCCATACGAGTACCATTGTAAAACCTGTTGTTGTGTCTTTTGGCTTTTCCCGATTAGGGGTCGCCACAGCGGAACTCCGGTCCGCTAATGATTGCCAGTAGATTTTTACGTGCAGAGTTGCCAGTCCTGACGCACAGCCTTCAACGAAGGTACACCCATTCAGGCATGTCTCCACACGAAGACGCTAGCTGAGAATCGAACAGGACAACGTCTTACTGTGAGGCGACAACGCTACCGCAGCACCACCACTGCAGTCATCTTGGAAACTTTGCTTGGTTGCTGTTTGTTACCAAGGCCAAAGGTTCACGTATCTCTTCACATTGTTGGTGTATTTTCAGTGGTTTTGGGCAGGACAACATTTGTCATTCTAGCAACAAATAATTTTGTGATTTAATTCTTAATTTCTAACTATATTGCTTTTATTTTCAGAGTGAAATAGTTAAAAACTGAGATACTTACAAAAAAGTCTGTTAGTGTGATTGAAATCTGTTTTGCATCTTGTGTGTCTTGGATTCAAATAAGCTATGATAAACTATTATAAATGACATTTCTTCCATAATTCTGAGAATTTTCCCCCAAATTTTGCTTTGGTTATTTTAAACTAAAGCTTGCCTTATGTTAAAGGTTAAAAAGATTTTTTTTAAGTTTTTGTCACTTTTGTTTAACTTTGGGGCAATGACATGCCCCCTTTGAGATTTTGTCCATGTGGTTTATTTTTGAGAACTAAGTGCCCAGAAAAGAACCCTGGGAAACTGAAGGTTGCGGCTTGCAGGTTGTTTGTAGTGGTACTCCCCCCCCCCCCCCCCCGAAGTTGCTGTCTTAGGGGAGGTGCTATCCAGTAACAGATAAAATGTTGCCACAGTAGAGTGTGGATACTGTTGGAGCAACTGCCTTATACTTTCATGTGCAGGAGTACCCCTAACTTTTTTCATATTCCTGTGTTTGGTAATCTTTAAGCCTTGCCCAGTGAGATTCTGTCCATTCTTGATGTCATACATGATGGTGGCAAGAGCTATCTGGAGGGACCATCATACAAACCCTTAAGTGTTGCCTATGCCCTTGCTGACATCCAGCCAGTCAGGGCGTTTGTATCCCTTGTGGGGACTTGCACCACATCAGCTGCAATTGCATGCTCCCATAGACTTGATAATAAAGCTACTACTTAGTAGTAGCCCTCATTAACTGAATGCTGTCCACCGTGAACACACTGCAACACTGACCCTTCTTTGAGGGATAATGGCTGTAGGTGATCTGTGCACTACCCTTCTGGATGAGCATGTCCATCCTTCCCAGCTAGCTCCAGAGCTGTCACCTGGGCCATAGTAGGAGCTTTATCCCTCTGTACCACATGAGCTGGTAAGAAATGGTTTGTATTCTGTTGGTTCGGTCTTTGTCTGTTCTCCCTTTAGCTCAGCTTTTTTGTTTTGTTTTTCCTTCAAATATGTATATTACATTTTGCTGCATGTTTGATGTAACTTTTAGTTGTAGCACTGAGGCACTTTCGACTTTACTAATTCATTATTATCCTTTCCTAGAGTGCACTTCATATTGACTGAGTGGGTACGTTTTAACACTGTTTGGAAAATGTCTACATTACTTTTCATATTCAATGTTTTTAGAAACTACTGGAACGCACTCGTGCCCGGAGGGAGAATTTGCAGAAGAAGATGGCTGAAAGGCCCACTGCTGCCACTAAAACACTAATGCAACCAAAGAGGACCAGAGAACCTCTGTTGGAGGCAATCAATCAACCACTCCAACCCGTTGAAGGTATGTATGTGTAACCATTTGTAAACCAAATTCAAACTATTTGGTGGAACTGTATGAATAAAAATAGTAAAGTGATGTTTCATAAATAATTTTGTAATCTTTTAGAGTGCTTTTTGTATGATCTGAATAATTCTATTTCCGTTATGTAATGTAAAGATGTTTTGTGCTAACTTTGTAAGAAATAAGTCTTTGAGTTCTGACTTTATTTTACTTTAACCGGGTTAGTCTTATTGTGCTGGTGGTCCTTTTTGTAGGAGTGAACTGAGATGATCCACACTACAACTTTTTGGCCAGTTTTCAAAATCATCATTCAGCCTAAGATGCGTATCTTTACAAAATGTGGTGAAACTTAAATGCCTTGAAAAACATACCCTTGCAGATATACGGATAACATCCTATCTTTACCCCTGCACCACTTTGAGTCCGGAATTAAACCCATGACCCTGCAAATGAAGAGACAGCAGCACTGGTCACGGTGCAGTCCCATTATACTTTATTGTTGCTAGCTCAATGCTAGCCAGTAACCTGTAACTTTTTTATTTTGATAATAGAAATACATATTTAAAAACTTTCTGTAATCAGCAAATGTGTAAGGAAGGGGGTGGTTTCTTTCCACTCTTGCAATGGTGATTTCACTTGGCAGCAGTGCTGTCTCTGTACTGAAATGATTACAGTATAAGAAGCCCAGAGCTGCAGTTTGCTAAATCCAGCCTTTGCTAATGTAAAAATTAGCAAATACAGAGTACACTCACTCACTCACTCACTCACTCACTCACTCACTCACTCACTCACTCACTCACTCACTCACTCACTCACTCACTCACTCACTCACTCACTCACTCACTCACTCACTCACTCACTCACTCACTCACTCACTCACTCACTCACTCACTCACCCACAGTCTACTATCCTCTTCTCTTGAGCTCATTATACCTTGGAGGAAAGGGACCTGTTGAGCTTGGAGCACACTCAGAATATTGCAAGAATTGCTGGCTCATACATTCTTACACCCAAATACCCACCCTCACATTTGCACACAGCATTTTGCACTACTTGTATCACAATTTGCACGACAAGCAGCTCTATTCCAAAATACAGTTTGCCAAACTTCTGGCAAAGCTCACATAGCTTAAATTACTGATTGTGAGCAGCAGAGATGCTACTGTGCCTGCAGTGAAACCACTGCTGGAGACTTCCGTTGCAAAGCAGCATTGTGCCCCAAGAAACACTGCAGTTAACCTTTTATTGGAGAAATGAAAATTCAGCCACGTGGTTTGACTGTGCATAGACCATAGACTTAGTGTTTTAAATGTAAAGTCATATGCCCATGCACACATTTTGCATAAATCATGTCATGTAATGACTGCCTTGTCAGAAAGGTTCTTTTCAACATATTTTCTTAAAATACATGTGGCCTTTGTATATTTATCCCAAGACTTAACTACATAACCCCACAATATTTGCATTTCTTTGCTACCAGAGGAAAAGCCAGCTAGCGTATTTGCTACTTCAGATAGTAGTTCTGCTTGACCTCTGCACTCATACCTGCAGAATATAATGCAGAGCATACTTTCCCTAAACCGCATTTTAGAGAACTTAAGATGTTCTTTGTGTTTCATTGTTGCAGTCCTCACATTTGAGTTATCTGCCTGCAGGTAGCCCTCAGTCAGCCTGAATACCAGAGTTTTGGGATTTCTGCATCGGATGCTGTCGCTTCTACCATGGCGTCAGGTAGTCAGGGGTATAAACATGCAGCAGACACCATTACATCAGTCTTTCTTGCCATGTGGTGCCCGAAGCAGAAGCAGTTCGCAAGTGCCGGTTGGCTGCCTCCTGAAATTTTCGTTTTTCGGGTTTCAGACCTGAAGTCTTCTAAAAGATAAGTACCCTGTTGGGGATCCTTTTTTATTGCTCTAACCGATGTCAGAAAAAATTAATAATCGTCTTGCCTGTGGAAAGCAAATGCCTCAGATTTTTGTTACTGCGTCTCCTGTTTGGGCCCAGACCACGACGTCCCTCGCTTTTGGTTTTGTGCCTTGTTCAATACCCGAAGTATTCGTCGTCTGGCTATTTTTGTTGCTAAATTCTTTCGCTCTCTATCTCCGTATTCTGAAATGGCTTTGATAAGCAATCTAACTATCGATCTTCCAAAAAAAAGTAAGGATAAAGACAAGAGACCGCATAGGTCCAAAATTGCCGATGACACTACCGTTAAGCTAGTCGCTAGTCTGCCGGTACTCTGTGAGGCGCTTTCGCAGCCCCTGATGCCCGCTTCTACAGATTCGCAGGCCTCTAATGAGACCCACTCAGAGTCCGGTATGCCGCGAGATGCTTTTACGACTATGGAACCTGCAGATGTCTCCACCTTGGATGGGTCTGGAGCCGCTGTGCAGGCACAGGCTTCTGAGGGTGTATTCAGGCCTTCCGATTTTCATATTAAACCGATTACTTCATTTCAAACCAAAAATACTAAATTTCTATGGCCTAGAGTTCGCACTATGCCTAGGAAACTGACCAAAGTGCATTTTCAGGCCCACATGCCACAAAAACAAATGCTTAAGATGGCTGAAGACCTTATTATTTTAATTAAGGGAAGTCTGCCTTCCCCCTCAAAAAGACTAAGAACTGATTTTCCTTTTGATTCTTCAGATCAGGAGTCTGATAACTCTGACCCTTCTGATTACCAGGACATACCCTTGTCTACCTATGAGGTTTCTGATACAGAGGATTCCATTCCCTCTGCTTCCCCACAAGAAGATTTTTCTTTTGGTGAAAGCCTGCATACCCTTAGAGAGCTTTTCTGCTGGGAGAGCTAGGACTACTGTCCAAAAAAGACTCTGGGAATTTTTAAACTTGCCTCAGCACAGGCCTTTAGCTATTCCTCCTGTTCTAGAAATTGTAGAGGTCTTCTCTGAATCCAGCCTTACACTGATACCTTGCCTCCAGCTCCCAGGAAACCTGACTGGTACTATAAGAGTACCCGACTCCCACAAATTCCTCTCTAAGAATCCTGCTGTGGATCCAGAGACAATTTCCCAGGGACCTAAAGGCATTAAGACTGCAACGGCCAAAAATCCTACCCCTTCGGACAGGGATACTAGGGCTTTAGACAGATTGAGTAAGAAGGTATACACCTCTGCTACTCTTGCCATCAGGGCTTTAAATTGCCAGTTTCATATGTTACATATTATGGAACTAATTAAACAGAAAATTATGTTGATTCCTGATTGTGCATAACGTAAAGATTTACAAGAGTTAATGCATTCTGCTAACCAAGTTGGTAAACATACTTTGCAATTTAGAAGCATCTTGCAGGGCTGCTGTCACTGGGTCTGTCCTTAGAAGGCATGCTTGGCTTAAGGAGCAAACCTTGCCAGACCATGTCGAAGCAAAATTACTAGATGCACCATTAAACCAAGAGCGTCTATTTGGCAATAAAGCAGAAGTCCTCAAAAAGGATGGAGAAAAAAGCTAAATCTATGCAAACTGGATTTCTTACAAGTACAGCCACCTAGTTTCAGTAGGCATTGGCCTTCTAAAAACTGGTCTTTTCCAGCCCCTCCCAGACCTTCTCAGTCCAAACCCAGGGGCAGCAGACCACCAAAACTACAGTCTGAGTATGCACAGATCTAAGCAATGGAGTGCTCCCACGTCCAAAACTGGGAGTAGTAAGTCGCCATCCTATAGTAAAAATCTCACAATGACATCTTTGACTCTTACAAGCCTTGCACCTTTAGGAGGGAAACTTGCCCTGCATGCCAAAACCAGGGAGTACACTACCCAGGACAGATGGGTCTTGAACCTTGTTTCTCAGGGATACAAATTCCACTTGCACTCACTTCCCAACTCCAAGTGGATGGCCAGACCTCCCCCCAAACCAGTGAGCAGAGGCCCAAAAGCAAGTACTTTCTCTTCTCAGTATCAATGCTATTCAACCTGTCCCAGCAGAACAAAGGAGACGAGGCTTTTATTCCAGACTTTCTGGTACCCAGAAAAGAAAACTCTTGGCGTCCTATCCTGGATCTGTCTATTCTCAACACCTTTCTGGTGGTTCCAAAATTCAAAATGCTTACTCTCCAACAGCTGCTTACATAAACAAGCAGGAGGGAATCCATTCCTACCCACTCTGCAGATTAGCCATGGCTCTGTGGAACACAGCCTTGGGCAACCAAGTGCACCGGCAAGCTCAATTCCTGCCAGGCAAACTAAATTCACTGGCAGACAACTTAAGCAGAAATCTCATGGATCCACACGAGTGGAAACTGGAACCCAAAATATTCAAGCTTTTGAGGAACAGGTGGGGGGCACCAGAGGTGGACCTCTTTGCTTCCCCTCAGAACTATTATGAGCAAATATTGCACGAGAACTCCCCACAGCCAAGCTTGGAAAGTGGATGCCCTGTCCTTTACCTGTGAAAGCCTCTCAATCTATGCCTTTCCTCCTCTGCCCCTCCTCTTGAAGGTTCTACTAAAGATCAAACAGGACAAGCCAAGGGCAAGCCTGATTGCACCAGAATGGCCACGCCAGCACTGGTACCCTCTTTTGCGCAGTCTGACAGTAGTGCCACTATGGCACCTGCCTCAGACCCCTTCCCTGCTGTCCCAGCAGGAGAGCTAGATTTTGCACCCTTAGCTACAGGCCCTGAACCTAGCAGTCTGGCTCATCTGCTGAACTTATCACCAGCAACCCTTAGTAAGCAGGTGCTGTATGTCATTCTTGAGGCAAGGAGGCCTAGTACTAGAAAATCCTATTCGGAAAAGTGGAAAAGATGCTGTTCCTGGAGCCAGTTTCAGGGAATGGATACAACTGTGCCTAGCTTACCTCATGTACTGGATTACTTAACAGAAATGCTCCACAAAGGCCTAGCTTCTCTTTAAGATTCATGCCTCTGCCATCTCAGCTCATTATAATACTGAGCCACCCCTCTTCTCTGATCCTCTGGTCAAACAGTTCCTGAGAGGAGCCAACATTTTAAGACACCCCAGGAGAGCTTCCAGTCCAACCTGGGACCTTAGTTTTGTATTGGAAAAGCTCATGTTTCCGCCCTTTGAAACTGCTGCTACAGCAGAGTTAAAATTCCTCTCATGGAAAACCGCTTTATTTCTAACCATCTCTTCAGCAAGAAGAGTGTCTGAACTGCTTATGCTTCTTGACTACCTCCACCCATCCTTAGCTTTGTGAATCAACCCAAATGTGATGACTGCAACAGTGAAACACTAAGAACATAGGACAGTTGTGTACACTTACCATAAATGTAGATGTTGGAGTGTATTCACTGTTGCAGTCCTGGTTACCCTCCCTCCAGCCCCCTGACTTCTCTTTTACTTCTACCTACCTTTTTTGTTTGGAATATTTTATATCATATTTATTTGCTTTTTGCTGGGGGTGTTCCATACCATGTAATTGCTTCCTGTTTTGGGGGCTACTGACATCTGGGGCAAGAAAAACTGATGTAATGGCATTGGCTGCATGTTTTATACCCCTGACAACCTGACGTCATGGAAGAAGCGACAGCATCTGACACAGAAATCCGGCCGACTGAGGGCTACCTGCAGGCAGATAACCCAAATGTGATGACTGCAACAGTGAATACACGCTAACATCTACATTTATGGTAAGTGTACAGAACTGTACTTTGTCTGCATTTGCAATCTAACTGTATCAATGCTTAAGTTTAGTGTATTTGATTATTTTGTCACTTCAGTAGTCTTAGTAAACTCAAGTTTTGTGGCTGCATTATTCTGGTAAAATGGCCTGAAGGGTTTCACTGACAAGAGCCTCACAAGAAAGTCTTGTCGATATCAAGATGTTGGAATACTTTGTTCAGTGGTCTCTAGGCAGAAGAATGTACAGCTCTAGTCAAAAATGGTCCATCCCTATAAAAAGGATTGAGACCAGCAGTGACTGGTTCAATGTGGAAGTTAAAACTGAAGTCCATCACAGGTGTATCACTTCATTTTCCCCCTTTTTTTAGGCCTTTGCCATCATTGCTATGAATGGGCTGTCAGTTCTGCTATTGCACCTGTAGGAAGACAAATCTCCTCGGATAGGTAAGGTGTGTGTAATGTTTGGGCGATCCGCACAATATCCAGAAGTGCTGAAATTAATTGATAGGGAATTTATGAACTCTCTATTGAGTTGAAATTAACTTTTGAATATTTTCTCTTGGAACAAGCCGTTTCCAGCCAACGGGCAGTGGAACCTCCTACCTCCTTGGATCTTCTCAGGGTGTTGGTGCCCTGCTTCCTAATAAAGTGAGGGAGAATGTTTGTGCTTCAGGTGCTTAATTGTCTCCCATTTTTGTGGTATAGTATAAAACTGTGGAAGAGACAGATTTGAAAAGAATGCTTCTTTGTTTGCATTTTCCACTGTCACTGCCACAGATGTGAAAGTGAGATTATTTCTGATTTGTCTAATGGGGAAATTTTCCTTAATTTTGTATTCTTCAAAGTCTAAAATGCTGCTTGTTAACAAACTTCTTGCCATGCCTGAGACTGACAGCTCACAATGACCCTTTTGAGGGCTTGGGAGAACTCTGCCCCTTCTGTCTTATTCCACTGGAGAGGTAGAATCCTTGGCTGTGTTTTTCCATCCAACCTAGAGTTTGTCATTGTCATTGTCTCAGTCTGAAGGATACCAATCTTGAATCCCTTTAACATCTTTTAGTGCCAGGGCCTGTGTTTATGCCCATTGCTGCACCGTCTTTCTGCACTGTGTAATCTTTGGCATCCATGTTTTTCATTAACTAAATCCTGATATTGCCAGCATTGCTCAGGTGTGGGACTTAAGCTTCAGTAGCTGTGTCAATCCCAAGATGACTGGCACCGTAGTTCTCAGCACTAGGTGTCTCGGCATTGATCAAGCTCTTGACTTTACTGTGCCAAACCACAATGTCTGCTCCCAAGTGTGCATCCTCTCCTCTTTGGACTTCACGTGCCTCCTTTTACACTGGATGTTTCTGGGAACCTTTCAAGTGAAGAGTCATCCCTGGCCAGTGCCTATAATGAGGATAAGGGATATTCACCTCTTGACATCCCCTCCAGAAGATGCCAACTTTTGGGAAATTTTTGAGCTTGCTTATCAAGAGGGCTAGTCCGCTAACCACATGCTTTTCTTGTAAATGACTGCATGAGTCCTTTGTCTACGTAATGAACCCTCTGGGTAGCCCCTTCATTGTCTGGCATCCTTATGGTTGCCATCAAGGTAGCTTGGGGAAAAATGCTGACCCAGTAATCCCTGCTTCTAAATCCTCCAGCTTTATCTTCCAGCCCCTTGGAATAGAATTTTCTGGACTTTGACGCAACTCTAACACAGCCATTCCTGCATTCAGACATTCATTCTTGCAGCTGCCCTCCATTGCTCACAAGTCCTTAAATCCCTACCATTTATCTACCAGACACTGATTCCAGAGTGATGGACTGCCTAAGGAAGTGTGCTTACTTGTTGCATACTTAAGAGCACATGTAAACAAATTAGTAAAGAGCTTAAGGAAATCATTAGGAACGTCCAAGCAGCTTATAATCTTAAGGTAGACGTAAATTATTTGCAGCTTGTCTGGAAGGTGAGAAATTGTCTGACTATGTTCGTTTCAAATTAGTCCACAATAATACTGCCCCCCTCTGGCCCAAAAGAAATTGTTAATATCTTGGATAACAAATTTTAGTTCAAATTTTACTCCACCCACATACATAGCTAGTCCACGATCCCAGACTTCCCCTTTAATTGCTATGGCACATGTTTTTGCGGTCCTCTCAATAGCTCAGGGTACGTCTTCTTTGGGTACTAATAATAATAATAATGCACTAGGTTTCCTGATTATCAGTGCCAAATGTTGCCTATCTGAACCGCCTACTTGCTCTCTTTTAATGTAAGCCTCTTCACGGATTACATTCCTGAAGCCTGGAAAACTGCCATTGTAATGCCACTACCCACTGCTACAGACCCTGGTAACTATTGACCCATTAGTCTTACTAGCCTTGTATGTAAAGCCATGGAACATATCACTTGACCTGGACTCTCCTTACTTTGGCTTTGTCAAAGGAAAGTCCTGCCTCTCTAATCTGATTTATTTGAAAGTCACTTGAAGCCATGGATAGTTGAGACTTCTGAAATTCATAAAGAAAAAGATCAGTGGCCTCTGTCTCTCGCTTACAGGGCAAACCGGACACCCTTTCTAATCAGTCTGATTCCTCCATGGAGATTGTCAAGCTATGAAAGATCAACTCCCTTTGACCTATTCCTTTGCAGAATGAATTTAGCCCTTTTAATTGGATATTTGAGGTAAACCTTCCTCAACGGATTCATAAGACATGTAGATGTGATAGATTCATATCTGAAAGTATCTCTGGGCTCTAGAACAAATGTTCGTTACATGTCAGGCAGATTAGCACCCTTGCCACCTTCATAGCAAATGTCGATAATTGGATAGACTGTCTCAAATTATCCATTCTCTTGTCTTCACCACTTCCTTGAGGATGGTGGGAACTTTTGAATAGGGGTGTTTTGCTAAGTCTGTAATGGTTTGCACTTGGGCACAAACTATTTCTAACATAATGGTGGGTTTCCAGTGTAATCTTGTCAGCAAAATGCAACAATACAGTCTAGCACCTGCCAAGTAGACTGGGGAAAAGTTTTTCTATAAACAGTCAAATGCTTCTCTATGATGTGTTCTTTACAGCAGTACAGAAGGTTCGTACAGAGTTGTGGGTTCTGGCATTGGTCTATAATGGCACACATGTCTCTGGTTAACTGACTTTTGCCAAGGCACAAGGTGACTTTTTTATGAATGACCCTTTAAAGGTCTATGCAGTTTTAAGATTATAAAAGGCACATTTGGAACAAATGTTGAAAGGGGAAAAACGTTCACCACTGTGGGTGTAAAATTTTAGCTATCTGTATTTCACTTCCAGGAAGCTGTAAAGCTAGTGTCATATTGATAATAGTTTATACAAAAGAACACGTGAAGAACAGTGTAGAAAAAATTGACAGTAATCTCAGTTGGCAACTTCCTCTGGGACCACAACCCCTCTGAAGAGTTTCACCTCTGGCTGAGCAGCAGCATCGCTCCTAAAGCCTTGCCTGACTGTCCTCTCAAATGCAGTTGATGAGTCTGTAGGGAAAGCCATCATGACACACACATAGGTAAGGCTGGGCATATCCAGAGGATGCTTGGGGTAGGTGGGTGAAGGTGCAATAAGGACACTTTCAACCTCCTCTCAAAATAACCATCCAGGATGACACACCAAGGCAGATTAGGTCCATATTTTACTCAAAATTATTTTTAATGCTGTAAAAGCAAAGTACAGCATGTCCATTCTAGACCTAAATGGTTTAAGAATATTCATTCCCTGAAAAATCTTTTTGCATGATCATGAAAATCAGTCCCAGCTTATTTAGCTGGAAAAGCCTGGATGAGCTGCTTAGATCTCAGTCCCCATGTCCACTTCAGAACTGGCAAGGAGTTCAGGAGGTGTCTTTGCTTTCAGGTAGGTTTAGTTATTACCATTTTCAGACCACTTCATCTGGTTTGTCTGCTGAGCTCCAGCTGTGGCAGTCCAAGAAAGGCTGGATACAGACTTGTCTTCCTTCACGCTCTGATTACTTCATAGGGAGTCTTATTCCACCTTCATGGTGTTACAGTTCTGTAACGGCACGGATGTTCATCGTGCATACAGCTGCAGTCATAACAGATGGGTTCTCCTGCCGTCAGGCGGGTCCTCGGTCGGCCAAATTCCAAAGTCTAGGTCCGGCGTCGGTTGTCGTCGCTTCCTCCCTGACGTCAGTGCGACAGGGGTATAAATGAACCAGCCGACGCCATTTTCTTCAGTCTTTCTTGCCGCGCGGTTCCTGAAGCAGAAGCAGTTCGCAAGTGCCGGTCGGCCAGCTCCTGAGATTACGAAAATTTGGAAACCGAAGTCTTCTTAAAAGCTAAGTACCCCGTTGAAGAAACTTTTCTTGCCTCAGACCGATGTCAGACAAAGTTAATAATTGTATTTCTTGTGGGAAGCAAATACCGCATAAGGATTTCCATTCCCTCTGTATACCTTGTTTAGGCCCAGACCACGACGTCTCGGTCTGTCGCTTTTGTGCTACATTCAACAAACGCACTATTAAGCGTCTGGCGGAGTTCGCCCAGCATTATTTTGGGAAAGTATTTAATTATACTATGTCGGATACTCCGACTCCGGTTTTGTCTAAAAAAAACACAAAGACAAGGACTGACGCACGAGGTCCGCGGCCTCTACCGACACCACGCCTAAACTGACTGCACGTGGTCCGGTTCTCAGCGAGGCGCCTACGCAGCCCCTGACTACCGACGACACTTCATTGACTGTGTCTCCTGTGCCCGAGGTCGCAGGCTTCTCTGCCCACACCCCGACAACAGATACAGAAGCTACTTTTGGCGTTGAAACTCAGAATGTGGACAGGTCCACCTCCACTCAAGGAGTCTTCAGACCTTCCTCATCTTTCTCCATCAAGGCTTTCACAAAGTCTAAAGCAACCATGCACTCTAAGAGACCAGCTCCATCTCCAGGCCCCATGCCTAAGAAACAGATGCTTAAAATGGCTGAGGGTTTAATTACTCTTATCAGAGGTTCTCAGCCCCCTCCGGACAAAAGGCCCAGAGTGGAGGAAGATTCCCCCTCCTCTGATCAGGGCTCCATTATTTCAGAGCACTTTGATCAGGAACATTCTTATTCCCCCTTTGAAGACTCTGATGCGGAGGAGTCCATCCCTTCTGTATTCCCCCCTGAGGATTACTCATTTGGGGAAACTTTGCATACCTTAAGGGAACACTTCCACTGGGAAGGCCAAGATTATTCAGATTCCAAGAAGAGGCTCAGGGAATTTCTATTGCTACCTCAGCGCAGGCCTTTGGCTATACCTCCTGTCTTGGACATCCTGGATGATGTTTACTCGGAGGCCTGCCTTAATCTGGATTCTCTACCTCCAGCTCCTGTTAAGCCTGACAGGTACTACAGAGTTCCTGACTCACACCAATTTCTTTATAAAAGCCATGCTGCTGACCCAGAAACCATCTCCCAGGGCCCCAAGGGAGTTAAGGCCTCCATTGCTAAAAATCCATTGCCTTCCGAGAGAGATTCCAGATCCTTAGAAAGGTGGGGAAAAAGGTATATACCTTGGCTACCTTATCCATGAGGGCCTTAAACTGTTAGTTTCATATGCTTAAATACCAACAGTTTTTGTTATCACAATTAAAAAGTAAAATGTCACAACCTGAACAACCAGACTTGAAGGAGTTGCAGGATTTGATGCATAGTGCAGAACCAGTGGGTAAGCATACCTTACAATGTGGTTTTGATGCTGGTAGAGGCCTCATGTAGAGCTGCTGTTACAGGATCAGTCATACGTAGGCATGCCTGGCTCAAGGAACAAGCCTTGCCTGATCATGTCAAAGCTAAATTACTAGACGCCCCTCTTCAAAAGGATGTACTATTTGGAGCTAATGCTGAGGAGGTATTAAGGAAAATGGAGGAAAAGGCTAAATCAATGCAAACTGAGAATTTCTACAGGTTCAACCCCCACGTTTTAGTAGAAATTGGCCTTTCAAAAACTGGTCCTTTCCTGCCACGGACAGACCCCAAAGAGGCAGATACAGGCGCCCGAGGGGCAGAGGACAACCCCAAGGATCGTTTAGAGGCAGACAACGGCAAGCTCCTACACAAAGAGGTGGTGAGGACAACTCGCAATCTTTCAGAAAGCAAACCCAATGACTTTCCCTCTAAGGGGGCTGCCATTTGAGACCTGGTTGGCATGCAAAGGGGAAAGTTGGCATTATTTTCAAAAAATTGGCATATTGTCACAAAGGACAAATGGATCCTGGACATTATAAACAGAGGCTACAAATTCCATTTTCACACCCTTCCAAAAATGAGAGGCATGCCAAATCTGCCACACAATCAAAGGGCAGAGGCACAAAGGCAAATTACAGAGCTCATAAACATGAAAGCTTTTCAAGAGGTACCTACGCACGAACAAGGCCAAGGTTTTTATTCCAGGCTATTTCTGGTGCCAAGAAAGGGAAAAGATTGGAGATCTATTTTGGACCTATCCATCCTAAACACATTCCTACTCGTACCAAAATTCAAGATGCTCTCTCTACAGCAACTTCTTCCCATGCTGGGCAAGGAGTCTTGGCTGGTAACATTGGACCTCAAGGAGGCATACCTGCATGTCCCAATCGGATAAAATTGCAGAAGGTACCTCAGATTTCTTGCAGGTTCAACCCATTATCAATTCTCTGCATTGCCCTTTAGCTTATCTACTGCGCCCAGAGTATTCACAAAATGCCTGGCATCAGTAATTGCCTACTGCAGACTTCAAGGGATACAAATATACCCCTATTTGGACGACTGCCTGATCCAGGCGGACAGCAAGCACATTCTTCTGAAACATCTGGCTTATGTAATAATGTTATTGAACTCTCTGGGATACACAGTCAACAAAAAGAAATCAAGGCTGATACCCTCTCGGAAGATAATTTTCTTGTGTGCCAATTTGGACACAAACACCCAGATGGCCTACCTCACGCCAGAGAAGCAGGGGCAACTAATTCAATACTTCAGAAAACTAGCAAATTACACCAGGCTGTGACTGCAAGGAAAATCCTGCAGGCTCTGGGATTCATGGCATCTTGCATCTTGCTAATCCCATGTGCAAGGCTGCATATGAGGAAACTACAATGGTACCCAAGAAACAAACATATGGTCTCAACACAGACACAGTTTGGAAACAATAATACCACTAATTCCATGTCTGCAAAAGGAATTTCTGTGGTGGGCTCAAGCATGTCAAACGAACACAGGTCTTCCATTCAGCAAGCCTCAAGCAAATCGTCATCACAACAGACGCCTCAGACTATGCCTGGGGGGCGCACATGACAGATCGGTGCATTCAGGGCAAATGGTCCCAAAAAGAAAAGCACCTGCACATCAATCAAAAAAATGCTGTAGTTTTCAAGGACCTTCTACAACCTGGTCAACTATTGATAAGAACGGACAACACCACAGTTATGTGGTACATAAACAAACAGGGAGGAACACATTCTTACCCCCTATGCAGACTGGCCATGTCACTTTGGAACATGGCCATGGACTTACAAACGGAATTACAAGCACAGCACTTGCCAGGCAAGGAAAACACGCTGGCAGACAACCTAAGCAGGAATGACAGATCCACACGAATGGAAATTGCATCCAAAAGTTTTTACAGAAATAATCCAAGAGTGGGGAAGGCCCGACATAGATCTCTTTGCCTCCCACAAAAATCATCAATTGACAAAATTCTGCTCAAGGATCTTCCATCCAAAGGCCTGGAAAGTGGACACTCTCTCTTTCAGCTGGACATCAATGACAGTTTATGCCTTCCCACCTATTCCTCTGCTGCCCAAAGTCCTATTGAAGACCAGAGCAGACAGACCAAAGATGATTCTCATTGCGCCGGACTGGCCAAGGCAACACTGGTACCCACTCCTGAGGAGCCGGACGCATTCACCACCATGGACCCTGCCTCTAATGCCTCTTCTGACTCAGCACAGTTTCAAAACTCTTCACAGCCAGCTAAAAACACTCAATCTAGCCGCATGGAAGATTCCTTAGCATCACAGCAGGCCCTACTCTCCAAGGAGGTGCAGGATGTCATTTTGGAGGCCAGAAGGCCATCAACTAGAAAAGCTTACTCCGCAAAATGGAAACGTTTTTGTGTCTGGAATGAGAAAAAGGGCCAGGATCCTGGAAAACTGAATTTACCTCAAATACTACAGTATTTGGCCGAGCTGCTTAGCAGTGGACTTTCTCCTCCATCAAAATCCATGCCTCAGCCATTTCTGCAGAATACAACACTGACCCACCTTTATTCTCTCACCCTCTCTCTTAAGACAGTTCCTCAGAGGGGCTAAGAATTTAAGACCTCCAAGGAAACAATCAATACCTGCTTGGGATCTCAATTTCATTCTGGAAAAACTGACCTTGCCTCCCTTTGAGCCCAGCTGCCTCATCAGATTTGCAGTATTTGTCCTGGAAAACAGCTTTCCTTCTGGCTATCACCTCAGCTCGTAGAGTTTCAGAACTACAGGCTGTCATGGCTGTCCAGCCTTTCATCATCTTCCATCAGGATAGAGTTTCCTTACGAACCAACCCTTCCTTTATGCCTAAAGTGGTATCCAGGGTAGCTTTAAATCAGGCCATACATTTACCTACTTTTTATCCTAATCCTCAAAACAAAGGGGAGAGATTACTACATTCCTTGGACATCCACAGACAACTGCGTTATTATTTGGACAGAACAAAGCCTTTCAGAAAATCAGAACAGCTCTTTGTGGCCTGTGAGGTAGGAGCTCAAGGAAAGCCAATTTCCAAACAGACAATCTCAAAATGGATAGCCCACTGCATACATTTTTGCTATTCCTTTCATGGCAAAACTGTACCTGCAGGCATTAGAACTCATTCCACCAGGGCCACAGCCACCTCTGCAGCCTTTCTCAGAGGAGTTCCTACCAAGGATATTTTGGAAGCAGCCACTTGGAGTTCTGTGCATACCTTCTCCAAGCACTACAACCTACCATTATACTCCAAATCTAGAGCAGGCTTTGCCACTGCAGTCTTGCAGGGCATTTTGGCTCCTCCTAGTTCCACCTAGTGCCTACCACCCCTTACTTAGCTTTGGGATTCTACCCATCTGTTATGACTGCAGCTGTATGCACGATGAACATAGTACAGTTTTGTACCTACCATAAATGTAGATGTTCGAGTGCTAATACAGCTGCAGTCAGTCCCTCCTCCTTCCCCTCTTGGGACAGGCCTATAGGCTAACACACCCTCTTACAACCTGATTGGGGTATTCATTTATGATGTATTTGCTTGCAACTACTGTATTTTGATTATTTTACACTGCATTATTACGCAAATTTATGTATTGCCTTCTTTCTGGGGGCACCTGACATCTGGGGCAAGAAAAACTGAAGAAAATGGCGTCGGCTGGTTCATTTATACCCCTGTCGCACTGACGTCAGGGAGGAAGCGACGACAACCGACGCCAGACCTAGACTTTGGAATTCGGCCGACCGAGGACCCGCCTGACGGCAGGAGAACCCATCTGTTATGACTGCAGCTATATTAGCACTCGAACATCTACATTTATGGTAGGTACAAAACAGTACTTTGAGCCTCTCCCAGCTGCTCACATTCTTTGGCTGCAGCTTTAATTCTGACCTGCACAGTACGGTGAACGGTTCACTCTGTGATGGGAGTCATCCTCTCCATCTCCCCTTCAAGGTGGTGATATTTATGGCATATCAGTTCCTGTAGTAGCCAGCATCAGGTTCCCCGTACGGCTCTCGCAGTGGGCATTAAACATTCATTTCAGTGGTTTGGGATCTTGGAACATGTGTAAGATGCATTTACATAGGAAGGTGCATCTATCAAAATTTTATAAAGCAAACCATTTTTTTATCCAGTCCATTGGTATCTAACCATTTTTTTATCCAGTCCATTGATATCTTATCATGGATGAGCTAGTCTTGTAGTAGGAGGCATTTAGTGACCGATGGTTCACTGTATCAGGGCCTTTCCTTTATCTGTAGCTTTTTCGAAAGTGTTGGAATCTAGAAGTATTGTAGAAGCTACTACTTCCTTTGTTCATACTCTTACAAAGCACTAGAAGCTTGATTTCTTCTGTGGTCCTAGCAAAACTTGATCTGGACTTGGTCTTCAGTGACTCCTTGAGTGTTCTTTTACCTCCCGAATGTAGTTAGTTACGGTAATGTAGCCACATAGCGAAGGCTACTGCAGCAGTGATCAATATTGTGAATAAATTTGTAGTTTAAGTACGCTTACTAGTAATAGATGTTTGAATGATCATTGCTGCTTCTCTCTCCATTCCCCTGTTTTTGTTGTGGTATGTTTTGTGATGTGGACATTTTATTTTGCTGTTCCTAGCATTGTTCTTTCAGGGCTCTGCCTCCTTCTCTATGCTGGCAGGAAGGGCTTTGTACCCAAACTTGTCTTGTAGTCAGCTCAAGCTGTCTGACTGTTTGGGTGTATAGGAGGATGTAACCTGTATAACTAAAGCTACTGCAGTAGTGATCATTCAGAAATCCTAATGTTAAGGTAAGTTTACTTATGGAACTGTAACTCCATATTGTGGTGTCCTCCTTGAAGTGCTTGGCCTTGGCTTATAGTAGTCGAGCAGTTTTATCTTGTGTGTTTTTTGGACCCGGACTAGTTGGTAGTTTGTGACTCCCTATCGAAATGTCTCCATTCCAAATGCAGAGTGCCAGCACTATAGAGAGAAAATAGATTGAAACTGCAGAAGAGTGAATCACAAACATTGTTCTCAACTTTGCACCTTTTTTTTGTAGGGGAGCTTGACCCCCGCACCCCCTGAACTTGTATAACCCCAAGATCACAATATCTTGGACATAAGGGAATATTTCAGGAAATGGCCATTTTGGGTTTAGTATATACAAGTCTTTTTATTTTTTTTGGGGGGGGGGCATTCAGTTTCAAGATTCACTCTAGCAAATCCTGACATTTCAAATAGTTGCTGATTTTCTTCATCCTCCTCACTGTTGGAATAGCCTTTAGAGTATGTGGGTTGCCTCTTGCATAAGATACAACAACCACCTTCCAAAAGCTCCGTCTCCCTTAGATGCTTTCAATCTGACTGCTGACTGGTCAGCTCTTAGGAGTGGAAAATGTTCATGCTGCCTTGTGAAGAAGCAGCTCGAAGGCTCCATAAGAACAGCAGATGACATTTTAGCTCCTTTCTGGCAGACAAGTCCCCTTTTAGCTCACTTTTTCACATAGAAAATATTTGCTTAATAAAAAGTTAATTTTTACTTCTGTATTGTTGCTATGGTCCTGCTAATAGAAACCTTAATTTTTTGTAAATCTTTAAATGTGTGGCAGTGTTTCATCTGAGCAGGAAAAACAGCATGCAGTGCTTGTTCACGCTATGACAACTTAATTGCAATTCATTCTGTCAGACTAATCTTACTTTTTTAGAAGTTTGGGATTTCAGTGTAATGCTTGTGAATTTGCAAGGTGTGTTAACTCTGTGTTCACGCTGTAACAACTTACCTGCCAGTTATTTTTGTTGGGCTAATTTTATTTCTAAAGGATTTCTGACCATCCTTTAGTGTACTTCTTGTGCATTACTGTGTTTTAGGGACTTAAGTGTAATTGTGCTGCTGGCATAGATTTTTGACAACTTGCCTTCGAACTAGCTCATTCCAGCGATCCTAGCTGCATCCAGTACATCTACTGTGGTGACAGCATGAATACTTGCCCAGCTCCTACTGGTCAGACTTCTGCAGTTCCTAGAAAAGAAAAATGCAACTTGCCTGAGAGTCCCTGATGACTATGTGGGTTCTGTCTGTGCCTCAGTCAGTGGTGGGTGAACTTAAAGTGGCCACTTGTTTTTCCACAGACCATATACGTACCTCTCTGGCATCCTCTGTTGGTCTTTTTTTGGCCACTATGAACCAGGGGTCAGTCACATACTGTCTGGCTGAGTGTCCAAACTGGGCATGGGAGAATCCATCTTAAATGGGACACAGAATTTTACTTCGGGATGTACTGAATGTGTCAAAAGGAAGAGACCTCCTGGTACACAACTTCCTGTCCTAGTCTGTCTGACCTGCAGACATGGTGTCTATAGAGTGTAATAATTTCTTAATTAAGGTAAGAAAACGGACCATCAAATTGGTAAACTGCCTTCAGTATCTGTTTAACAGGTTTCTTGAAATATTCCTGAGGAAGACTTGTATTCAAATCTCCTTATGAGGTATTTTCTTTCCCTAATTACCAGGATGAATGAGGTGTTTTTTGGGGGGGAAGCTAATGGTGGTTCTTGCTATCTTGAGGAGATTTTTAAATTCATTCTGTCTTTTCCTTCTCACTCTCTCTTCTACTACTGTTTCAGGAAGTATGCCAGGGTATAATTTCAGAAGCTTTCAGACTCTATTCTTTCTTCCTGATTTTCTTTCACACCAAAGAAGCCAATAGAAATGGCAGGTAGGAAAAGTAACTAACAAACTAGAACCTTCCCTAATAAAGGGACAGTATTTAACTTCAGGATGGGTATGCTACCATGCCTTTTTTTCCCACTCCTTCTGCCTTGATCAATATAAAAACCTAGCCAAACAGGCTCTGTTCTTTCCACTCGGGTACCAGATTGTGACACTCATGGCTGTTCAAGGTGGTTCAGGACAGAGTTGGCTCTGGCTGCAAAACTTCTCTCAGGAGAGTTCCTGTCCTCCTCCTGAACCAGTTTTTTCCCCCACTGCTTCTTTATCTTTAACTCTAGAAATCATAGAGCCAGTGCCATTTATTCCAGGGCAAAGGCTTGCATTCCAGAATTTCTTACTAAGGAAAGAGCCTTCTTGGACACCAGGTTTAAATCTTACTGTTTCAGTGTTTATGCATTACCCCTACGTTTATTTGCTACTTCAAGCATATTTGCTCAGTTAAGCTCCAGTCCTAGATTATAGCAGGCTGAATGGCACTCCTTTTCAGATTTATCTTTGCAGATTTTTCACTGAGATCTGAGCCCGTAACATGGGATTTCAACTCATCTGACCAACCTAGGTTTCCAGACATACTGTACGTCTCAGCTGTACAGAATGTCCAGATTTTTCCTCTTATTTTTGGTCCCTTTTTCATAAAAATTGTTTTCTGGCAAATTAGTGGCAAATCATTAAAGACTTGTTAGAAAATAAGGACAAACATTGGAGTTTCACACTTAATACCCTTCAGAAAATTCATGCTAATGCAAAACCTTTTCCATCAATTTTATAGGTTTGTAAGAGCAATATTTAAAAACTGTCCCTATTTTTGGGCCTTTGTCCCACTGAGTCATCCCGATAAAGCCTTAAGAGGTTGAGAGGTACGTTTCCAGATAAACATTAAAAAAAAAAACCTCTACCATTGCACACTGCACAGCAAAAGATTTTGACACGCGAAGCTGGTGTTTATCTGGAAGCCTTCCTGAGCTTCTCAGGTCCGTCTGTGTCATCCGACAAAGACTACGTTCATACTGATCCCTGCAGCAGTAGCCTTACTACTTAGGGGTTATATCCTGCTGTATAGTGTCTGTCTGTCTGTGCATATAATATAGAGATGCTGATAGATATCATCTATTATAGAGAGAGATACAGATATACATTTGGTAATCTGGACTTTTGGTGCAATAAATTGGTAGTCACATGCAGTATGAGTGGGAGATCCTGAAAAAAAGTAGGTGTACTTTTGATGTTTCCTTGTAAAATACTTGTAAATTGGCAGAGCAGTTATAAAATGTGGGTATGGTAGAGTAAATGCTAATTTCAGGTTTGCTGCACATGGTGTTATGCATGTGCCCTTCCTGATGTCAAAAGTTAATTGGATGTACACTTTGGCAAGGGTTTTTCAACTGGCATTCATTTTTGGCCCCATCTTAATGTGTGTCAAAGGGCATGATATTAAATGGAAAATGAAATGGGAGTACAAAGGATTAGCCAGCTAAAACCACTTTAGCATATCTAGGAGACTTGCTCTCTGATGCACCTTCCTGTGGGAGGATTAAAGACACCTTGTTGAAATTCCAAGTAGTTTATTCAGATAATGGATGAGTGTTCTTGTTCTAACTTATTATATTCAAGAGGTCAGTTATTTACAGACAGTGGGTGGGGGTGGGGGCAAGGAGTCGATCCCAAAGCTTGGAACTTGGTCACTTATTTTCCAGAAAGACCCATGAGAGTTTACCAGCTCAGCAGCCTGTGGAACCTCCTTCTTAAGAGTTTTATTTTGTTTTTTAACAAGCAAAACATGAACACATAATGAGCTACAGCTGTAGAACTGTTTTTAAGAAAATGATTTTGCCTGAGCTTTATCGGTTTATCTGTAGAATGGTTTACGTTTTGATAGCATCGTAAAAACAGACATTTTCAAGTTATCACAAGACTGTGTAACACGTGTAGAGTAGACTCCCTCTTATCCAGTCTTGCCTGGACCAGACCTTAAGCTGGATAAACGAATGGCTGGTTAATCAGAAAAAGCATACAAAATAACATTTTATAGGTTATAAATCAGCTAGAATACCAGAATTTGTGTTGGTTATGCATTTTTCTAAGGAATATGAAGTCTAAAACTCAAATGTTTGTCATTATTTAGCCCAGAGGAGGTAGAAGTGCTGTTCTCTATTGTCTTTTGCTAGGGCTATGGCAGAACTTTTATGGTTAGTTAGAGAGAGGCTGGATAAGAGGGAGTCTACTGTAATATGAAAGGCTGCTTTTTTGGGGCTCGTATTCCTTGGAGCTAATTATGAAGGCTTTATTACAGAACCTTTTTTAGTGGCTTGTACTTATTGTACTTGTTTCACATGTAATATGAGAGGCTGTACCCACTCTTACAAGGCTGTTAGCTGCTGAAGTACATTATGAAAGAATAATCTTTTGTATAGCATTAAGGTTTACAGTGCCTGCTTGAACAGGATAAGTAGTAGGAGTTACTTGGAGGGGGCTGATGAAGGTTTAATGTATTGCAGAATAAGGGGAATCTCAACAAACGAGGAACAACTGAAGAGTGTTAAGAGAAAATAAGGACATAGAAATCTGAGGATATAATCTGTATGGTAATAAAAGCTGGCTTTATTTGCAGAGGATACTATTGTACCTGATAAATCCAGAAACTTTGGTGTGGAACATTTTTAAGGCCTTTTCAAGTCTCTTCAGGCTATAAAATTTATGTTCAAGGTTATAGCCATAAATTTATATACCCAAATGGGACCTCTAGTAAATGGATGTGGATCATAAGATGATGAGCTTTGTTTATGTTTTTCAACCAGAGAAGAAGTTGTGGACAATAGCATTAAAATCTGGGAGGAGGAGAAGAGGGTGGGAGCAAAGTGGGGGGATAAGCTTTATTCTCTGATTCTCGCAGTAGAACAAGGTGGTTCATGGATTACCTGAGATACATAACACAAGCAGAAGATTATAATTTAAAGTGGAAAGGGATGATGAAACCAGAGACTGCTCAAGAAATGAGTGGAATTTTGGAAGCAAATCCTTGAGAATAACCACCAGTTGTCGAAAGTATTCTAAAAACTAAGCCGTCACTGGAATGGAGAAAATAAATTTTGCCATTAGGGATGACTGCAAGAAGGGGTACAAAAAAAAAATAAAATAACCTGCAAAGAAACAAGGGTATTGGAAGCAAATGACTAGAAGGTGAAAAGTAATAGAGGGGGAGGAGGAGGCCAAGAAGTTTGGACTGCAGGTTAG